>NC_086161.1:18517758-18822634 GCF_035149785.1 Candoia aspera | reverse complement strand
AGAGGGCAGAATGAGAGCTTTCATTCGTGGTTTGACAGACTAAGCGCTTTCTCCACTTTTGAGAAAACCGTATTGATCAGAACCTAGCAAGATCTGCATTTTTGCTAAGTAGGACTAAGTAGGACATGCATGGGACTTACACACACGTTCCAGATCTCATATCTGCCCTCTGGTGGATGTTTGCATACCGCCAGAATACAAGTAGGACACTTCAACAATTTAAGGGAAAGTCTAGAAAGGGCCTTTCCCCACTTCTACCCACCTTTTAGGTTCCTTAAGAGATGCAACACTTGAACAGAAGTCAATGTTGTCAGTAATTAAATCTGAATTGTGGACCAAAGAATTGGAATATCCAGGGTTGGAGAACTAACGGGTCCAGGTGTAAATGAAGGAATGAGTGTGAAATATACTTCTTCTGATTTAAAAATGAAATTAATCCAGCAGAAAATATTGTTTTGGGCTTTATTGGACCTCTCAAATAATGTTTTAAAAGGCATGGCTATTGGATTTCTGTATGTTGGCAGTGTAAAAACAGTGATTCTGGTGGTCCTGTTATGTCATGCTGTGAAAGAGAGATGGTGTGGAAATGGGTGAATAGGGAGGCAACAAAATCAGGTCAAGACCCATCTTAGTCCAGCATTTGTTTTTCCCAGTGGGTATCCAAATGCCTCTGGGCTGCTTGCAGGCAGAAGGTGGACTTCGGCTCCTCCCCTGCCATTGTTCTCTGGAAGAGTCTACCCAGAGAAGGCTAAAAAGTATGGACGTGTTTAGTTTTGGGTTGCAATAGCTAGTATTCCTAAGCATCTATTGAGGGTCTTGCAAATATTGGAGTCTGGAGGGAAGAGAATGTGAGGGCAGATGTGTCCTCTCTTTCTAAAGAAAGATGGAGCTGAAACTCAGCAGTTCCTACAGAGCAGAGGAAAATTTAAAGGCTAAGAAGAAACTTGGAATTCATGCCCAGGTTAAAAGGGTTCAGAAGAAGAGACCAGATTGAGTCCATTTTAGGTCATACTCCCTCTGGAGCTCCCCTGTGGGACATCACAGGCCATTTCTGATAATAACCACATTTATTTTACAAGTGTTTATCCCACCCACTAGTTGCTACTTGACAATGATGGGGTCTAAAAAGGATATTTATTACCTACTAAATTACTGGGGATTATGTTTTCTGACCCAAGTATTTAAATGCTGGTTTTGAAAGAAAGAATGGGGGAGGGAAATTGTTTGTCTTCTCCTTGTGAACAAGCATGGAGGAGTGACTTAAGAAAGATCAGCTTCTCCTGAACTTTAAGATCCTCTTCGGAAACCCTGCTCCGGTTGTTTCCTTCTAATGTCATGAGGCAAGCAATCCCAGGGAGGGCCTTTTAGCTGGCTGCATCCTAGTTAGTAGTCATTGTAACAGCTTTCTCAGAGGGGCTTACCTTTTGCTTTTTCTGTCAACCCTTCCGCACCAGATTAAAAGTCCTTTCCGGGCCCTTTTAACTAACTCTTCTCTGGCCCTTCCCAATTTTACAAATAGTTATGATTTATTATATTTCTGTATTTGAGTAAAGGGAGGGATGAAGCATCCTCATTTGAAATAGACACAAGGACACCACAAATAGTTAACCAACAACACATGAGCTTAGTGGGATAAATCAGTTTTGTTCAGCCTATTCACAGTGCTCTGATGGTGTCTTTTCCCTTTTTCTTTTCTGATAGGCCTACAGCCCTGAAGAGATGAAAAGCTGGATCAAAGAGATCTCGGGTGCAGTACAGGCCTTAAAGAGCTGCCCCAGAGTAGGTCATATCCTTTCCCCTTTGACTGTGGCATCAGTTAACTTTTTGGTTTTGCTTTTCTGGAGCAGACATCGGTGGTTTTCATAATTTCAAGCAAACTTGAAAAAGACCTCATTTCCGGAAGAACTCTCTCCAGCCATCTGAAGAGAAAGTATTTAAGATAAATAAATATGGACCACTAATACAAGATCAGAAATGGGCTGCAGGGAAGACCAGGGAAAATTAGAGGTGTGGGGTTATTTGGGCCATTAAGCTATCTGCAGCTTTGGGCCGTTGTCATGAGAAACTTGGCCGAACTTTAGCATTAGGTAAACTTGTTCTCAAACAATGCAGACTCCAGAAACCTTTTAACTCTCTTTCCCTATTCCCCAAATCCAATGTTTTGAGCCAGTGTGTTGGTTTGTTTTAAGCCAAGGAGTCCATGGCATGGGTGGTGGACCTTAGCACATGATTCAACCTTAGCACATGATTCAAGTACAACTCTCAGCAGTCTCACCCCATGGTCAAGGATGAGGTAGTTGCAGGACATCAAATCTGAGAAGGTCCCAGCTTTCCCCATCATGTCATGTCTCCTTACAGTCCAGAAAGCATTTCAAGCACCCTATTCTTAGGGTATTCAACTCCTGCAATTATAATCACTGGATTATAATGAAAGGTGAGATTCCCAGGAAGCTGAATTTTATGCTCAGGGACGTGTATTCCTGTAGAACTTGACATCAATGCTGTGCACACCCTTTGTCTATAGCCATCACCAAAATGAGAACCTGTCATCAAATTTGGTGATGGCAGAATGGTGCAGCAACATACTTTTGGAATACATTGCAGGTAGTCCTCACTTAACATCCATTGTTTCAGAGTTACGACCGCTGAAAACATGGGTTTGCGACTGGTCCTTGAACGTACGACCGTCACAGTACCCCCATGATCATGTGATAAAAATTCAAGCCAGCTCACATTTATGACCACCGCCCCTGCTGCCCCCAGCTGATCTTCATCATCCCCACCTGCCTCCCCTTTGCTGGGCTCACCATCCTGGCCACACACTGGGAGGGACCACAGCTCTGGGGCTTCTTGCACTCTTGTGCACCCTCCCCCAGCCCCGCTGTGCTCACACCGCACCCTGCTGGCCACCCGCACACCCTTGTGAACCCCCCAGCCCCACTGCACTCACCGGTGACTTGCCAGCCACCTGAGCACCCTCAAACAGCCTCCCCCACCCAGCAGCAGCCGCTGAGCTGCCTGCCGGCCTGTTGGCAAACTACCTGAGACTTGCACCTTCCTGCCAGCTTCCCCATTGACTTTGGTTGTTGGAAGCCAGCAGGAATTTCTGAGCAGGTCCTCAGTTAATGGCCCGCAATCCTCACTTAATGACCACAGTGGGGACTGCAGGGACTGCTGTCGCTCAGCCATGCAGTCATGCGATGTCGCACTTCATGACAGGTTGCTTAGCGATGGGAATTCCGGTCTCACCGCAGTTAACCAACGACTACCTGTATTATTCGGTGGTGTATCGATCAGAGCCGCAGCTGATCTCCTTGCCTTGCCTTGCAGGAAATGCCTTTGGTGAGGTCAGTCTCGATGGATAAACGAGGGAGTCCCTCCTTGTCCAGCTCCGCCACATCCTCCATCGCACGGCTAAAGCAGCGAGGAGAGGAGTCCGGGGTTGGTCACAAAGGCCCTGCCACTTCTTGCTGGCTCCCGTGGATGCCCGTGCCCCAGTTGGAAGAGAAGCAGCAGCCAGGGTCAAAGGAGAAGGCTGATCAGCTGAGCAACTCTGGGTTTGCCCCTTTGTTTGCTGAGCGAGATGCTGGAGACCCCCAGGTCCGGCGTCTCCGGCACAGGTCGGAACCCCAGAACTCCAAAGAGCACCGCTTTCTGATTGATTTGGATGATGAAAACATCCGAACCTCAGACGTGTGACTGCACAGCAGGGTGGACGTTGCCAGGAAACAGGCAATCTAAGGGTGGGATGTTCTGGATGAACACCAGCTACCTTGCACCTGCTCCAGATGCTGAGATGGAACAGATACTGCAATGCAACAAACTTAAAGCTGAGAAGGACCTACACATATGTGGGGACCGCATGCCCTGCCAGAGCCTTCTCAAGACCAGGACAATTCAGAGGGTGCCAGCATGTTCAAGATGGTCCTGCTTCAAGTCTGTTGAGGATGTAGAACCATGCAATGGACCCCGCCCCATTTGCCGTGAGATGCTGTTCATTCCACTATCGTTGCTTCCTGTCGAGTGGAGGGAAGGCCATATCATTCAGCTGGAGGCCTTGATGAATATGATGCTTTCCTGTCTGTGTGCTTGTGCAAAAGGTGTTTCTTTACTAGAGTTACCTGGACCAAACAGCCACATAGTATATGTTCCCTTCCTGTTCTGGTAGCAGCAACAGAGTGGTTTTGCTTGATCAGTGGATGAGTTGAAGGCAGCTCATCCTGCTTTATGTCCAAAGCTTAGACTATGTCTTGGAAGAGAGCTTGGAATGCTGTTCAAGAATACTGTGCCAAAAAGATATATATATTCTGCATTTTTCCCCATTCAATTTGATTGATGTAGGCTGGGGAAGCCCGCCTTCCTCCCTCACTTCCTCTCTCTCATGGGTGAAATTCTCAGATGAGAATATGAGGTTCTGGTACTTGCCTGAGTTACAAGGTAGCCAAGATTTTGAGCCCTTCATAATACAATTGTTTCTAGCAGGGATAATGAATTCAGTCCCTTGGCTACCAAGGAGCAGTATAGTAGGGTGAAAAACATCACCCCACACATTCTAAAGAAATTCAAAAGCAGGCTGGGAATGAGGTATACATAAAATCCACACAGAAGAAGGGAATTTTCAAAAAACTGGAGAGAGGAAACAGAGCAAGCACATCCTCATTGAAAGAGCATCTTTTTTTATTCTTGTCTGGGGTCTATGAGACTGTGAAAAAAAAAATGGAGATACCAAAATACTTTTTCCATAGTGAATACCAAATGATAGTTTAGTATTGAGCAATGACATTGTCTTATGCTGGCCAGATAGTGATTCCTAGAGTTGAGTAATTGTTTTAATGACTGCTCAGGGTTCACCAAGATTTCAAACCGGGGTCTTTCCCAGTAACCTTTGGATCCTGGGGACCTGGGGGTGCAAGCAGGTGGTATGCCCCAACACTTTGATCTACTATGATGAGTGGGAATGAACATCTTGCAAGCAGCAGGAGGACGTAGACCTCATGTAGCCTTTGCAAGATTGCTTCCTCTTCCTCTAGAATTTTCAGGACAGCTGGGCTGGAGGGCAGAAGAAATTTAGTTCAGAAGATGTTGGAGCTGCCAATGTGAGGAATACATGGCTGTCATATGAAGAAGGAGAACAGAACTAAGTCCCACCCTTCCCAAACAAAGCCCAGCTTCTTGCTTTGTTCTCCTGTTAGCCTTTCCTGGGGTGCAGCTTTACAGGCCGGGGCTACCTGGAAAGCTTTGATAAATGAAGATGAGTTCCTAGTCTGCATCAAGTCAGCAGGTAGAGGGGGCAGGAGGCTCTGAATGGTGAGGAGAGGCAGGAGAAAGGCTTTCCTAGGGAGAGCTAGTTCCATTCTTCAACATTTCCTTGTATGCACGAGATTTCCAAATAGTAATCTTACCCAAGCTTGCTGTTCAGAGTGTAACTCTCCCCTTAAAGAGGATAGAACTTCAGGAGATTTTGTGAGCACAGCAGATGGGGTACAGATTTGCAATTCCAGATGTATGATGCACATCCTGGCTTCCATTAGTTGGCAGGAAGCATTCTGTGGAGCAGATGAGGAGGAACCACCCTCCTGTTTTGAGCCATAGGCTTAAGGTTAAATCCTGTGTTCAACTGGGTCAAGACTACTCTTACAAAATGTGTGAATGTCTGTGATATCAAGATACTCAGGTGTGCATCCTTTCGTACTTCAATTAATTCAGGAACATAAAAGAGTTTTTTAAAATGCAGTATGATGCCTATTTTGCCCTTGCTTCAGATTCATGCTAAGCACTAAGCAAAATAATATTTGTTTTGAGATGTGAAGCAATAGGTGAATTTGGAGCACTTTTCACTAAGCGTCATGGGTACTGCAAGAAAAGAATATTGGCTTAAATCATCCACATTATTCTACCCCCTCAAAAGAAAATGAAAAGCTCTAGTTGCAGCCTGTGTAATTTAAGGAACTTGAATCATTTGCATCTTTTTTTTTCCTTTCTGATGTAATTGAATTTTTGCTATGGGTATAACTTGGTCCACAGCCTTATGTGAAGGTTCGGTGCTCAGACTTGGAAGTAAGCTCTGCTAAAATCAGGTACCATGCGCTGTTCTCTGGTTTTACCATTGATGACAGGGAGGCAAGAAAGAAAGCAGAGCGGTAAGGCATTATGTTGTGGGCCACCGGATTTTTTGACACCCACTTGTATGCATGCTTAGTTGCAAAAGGGTCCTGAAAAGTTAAATGGGGCTTATTCCCAAACCAATGGACACACAATCACAGCTTTCATCCACTTATTTGCTTTTGAGATTTTTAAACCATTGTTAATACATAAAATTATGGCCAGAATCTTGTGCTGCCTCCTTTTTTCCTTCTAGTGTTTGATTTCTTACAAAACTAAATATTGTATCCAAGCTCCACATTCAGCACTCTTTTATACAACAGTTTCCATCACCATGGATGCTCCAGGACTAAGCTGTGTCTCAGGCTCCCCCAAGAAAGGGGCTTAAAAGCCACATGGGCACCTGGCCCGTCACTCAAAATGGGACATACTGCGGGATTCTGCATCTTGACCCTTTGCTCTTCCGCTGAAAAAGGGGTCTCTTGCCTGCTTCCAGATGAAGGACGTCTCTTTCTGTAGAAAGGAAGTAAGGAGGTTTATAAAAGAACAGGGTCATCCAAAACCTCATCCCCAAGTGTTGTGAGTAGGGTGGGCATTTCATAATAAAATCCGCATCTGGAAGAACTCCATATAAAAATTAGGGGCATGCATGGGAGGGGCCAAAAAGTCAAGATGGTCACGGCCACTAAATTAATGAGCCACCATTTTGACTTTTTTGCCTCCCACTGAACACTTCCCTGGTAAAACTTGTGCTGCAGTATTGAAATGAATGACTTCATACTGGGCCAATCAGGCCTTCCCTTCAATTTTGTTTTTAAAAATCACGTTTAACCATTGTTTCAATTTAATTGCCTTTGGGTTTGTTTTGTTCTAACACTAAGCTGTTTTTCTAGAGCTCCATGTCTACTTTTTAACAGTAGAAAACAATAGCAAAGTTCAACAGATAAAGTCTATCTGTCCATGCCCGCAAAAATTTCTGCTCCATTTTTATCCATCTTAACAATTGTTTAAACAGGCTGGAAGATTTCCAGGAAAAAGTTGGTGGCAGGTTTTAGCTGCTCAAGCAGATTGGAACCCCTTAGAAAAGCTTGCAAGAAAATTCAGCAACTTGGGAAAAAATAGCATTTACTGAAGAAATTTGGAAAGCTGTAATCAAAATTTCAGTCAATGTGACAAGAACTAGTCCTATTTACAAATCTCCTTGCATGTTGCCTTCTTACCATACATTGGAGTTGGGTGGAATAATAACAACAATAACAATACATAATGGATTACCTGGCCCTCTCTTGAGCAGGCTGGCCTGTTTCCCTCTGTCCTTTGTTTTTATAACTACAGTACCAGATTTGCTACTAGTATGTTGCTTTTCACTGACTTTTTGTGAACTAAGTCTTACACTTGGCTCTCTTGTTTGGAAGTAAACAATGGACTTGTGAAGCTGATGTTTCTTCCCAAAGAAAACCTTGGTATAAATGTTTGAAAGACATGAATATATATATTGGGGAGAATATTCCCAAGTACATATGCCCACAATTGCAGCCTTCATTCCAGCTGCTTTTCAGGGGAATTTAGTTACACATATTTGCATTAAACAATCCCTAATGAGTTAAACAGGTATTCCCAAGTATAAAGGGATGCCTTACAGTCATTTATAATGAAAATGTATTAAGATTAATGCAATCCGCATCTGAGTAAATCTGCTTAGAAGCAAGGTACTGGGGTGTTTTCCCCTGAGCAGCTAAATCTCTTTTTAGGATGAAACAAAAGAATTTCTACCTGATCTGCATTCTAGATTTTCTGGTAAATAATGACCCATGTATCTTTGCTGAGTCTGAACCATGCCTGGAAGGGCTTCCTTTGGTCCTGTCCTCTGTTGTAATTAACGTGCATGCAGGACAACCTTTGGGATGCGCAAGAGAACTGGCCAATATTATGAGCACATGTTATGAAAAACATTGGCAAGTGGTACGTATGTGCGAAGCTGTCATAGAGATTCAGGAGGGGTGGCCTATGATAGGAAATCTCTGATCATCAGCAAAATGCCTTTTAGTCCAGGTCATGTGCCCTCTTTAATTGTTTGGTTCACCCCTCATAAGGATTTTCTGTCCATTCCCCCGTCTGCTGCTTGAAAGAGAAAAAGTAGATATTGAGGGAAGAGAAATGGGAGTCAGAGTGATGGATGTCCCTACCCCGACTTGCTTTACCCACATCAACTCTTCCGTATGATACCCACTCCCACCCACTGAATATCCTTGGGAGTTTGTGACCCTTAAGAGAAGGCTGCCCATTCTGGTCTAAGATGCCAAATTTCCAGAGGCATCACTAAACCCCACTTGCAATTGCTTGAGGGGAAAAAAAAGCACACTACAATCCTGGAGGACATCTCCTCCAGTTGACTCTCTCTGCTACCTTCCAATCTGACAAAAGTCTTCCAGTTGCATCACTGGCTGGGCATTTTAAAGGAAGGGAAGTTAAAAAGTAGCACATGTTAAGATTGGGTACCTGTTCTGTGTTATCTCTCTCACACACACACAAATATTCCTGCCTTGAACATTTTAGAACCTTGTTGAGGTCTTTGAATGAGTTACAGAGACCCAAAGGGGACAGTGGCAGCATCTTTACGAATTCCTTGATGGCTTTCCCATCATCCAGCTTCATCCTCTTTCATGAATGGGCACTGAGATCCACATCAAGGATTCTGCTTTATTTGTAGACATAGTAGGAGGAAATTCATATTCATCTATGGTAGCCAAAAATCAGGACTCTGATTTTTTATCACAACTTTTAATAAAAAGTTGGGAAAGGTGCTACCATATCTTTTTTTTTTTTTTGCATTATTTGTACACTCTTTCCACCTGAGAATGCTGTGCCTTTCAGACACTCCTTGTACACCTCCAGTGCAGAAGATAAAAGACACAAGACTGTGATGTTCCTGGTCCCACAATTTAATCTTGTAGGGGTGACCAAACAAGGCTAATGTGTGTATAACAAGGATGAAGGGAAGGACAAAATACATTTGTTTCTCTTCATATACACAGCTGGAGAAATTCACAGCTGCTTTTGAATGGCCCCAATCCACCAAAAATCACCTGGTATGGGATTGGATGGAGTTGCTTTGAGTCTGGTACCTCTCAGTTTCCTTGAGTGATCCTGAGATGCAGTGTTCAGCACCCTTTCTAGTGCAACCCAACCTGATTAAATTTCACAGGGCTGCTCCATAAATTTGTTTTCCCATTGATGATTCCTGTTTTCAGGAACACTATCCAGGATCTAGCTAAGTCAAAATGCTGGGATTCAAGCCAATGGAGTTCCACTGAAGCAATGTTTGGTTTAATTGAGCGGATATACCAGTTTGAATTTCTTGCCAGGTACCCACCTAGAGAGTCAAGGGGTGGGGGGGGGAAATCCAAGCTGGGCTTTCTTGATTTTTTTCTTTTCGAACAAATTGCCCAAAAAGAGCAATGTAACTGCTTTGAACAGTTATCAGTGACAGTTCTGCTAATAATTCCCAGCTTTAATTCCAGTCCTACAGAAAAAGTTATTCTCCCTTGGGTGAAATTCTTGCAACAGATCTGCTTGACTGGTATGAGTAATTGCTAATAAATGTGTGGAGTTTTTTTCCTTAATAAAATGTGTGAACGTTTCAATCTGTTTTTCTTCCTGTCTATCGAGTAATTTAAACTGCCACTTTTAATTTTAACTACGAAAATTAATTCATACTTTCCAGCATGGCAACAACAAAAATGACGTATAAACTTTGTGAGATCATACAGGATATGTTGTTTATTTGAAGGATCAAACTTCTATCACTATAAACATGTTGTTGTGCCTGCATTTTTTTTTTTCCATCTGCCAGCAAGGGAGCATGCAATCCTTGGCTGAGATTGGATTTATTTTAAATATTTATTTCCGGCTCTGGCATGAGCCCGTCAGATGTAGCCAGTAGCAAATGTGTGATGATTGATTCATACTATGTACTAATCATGGTGTGTTGAATTGTTATTTATGGAATAAAGGCCAATTGGCTGGATTCAACAAGGTGGGTATTTGAATATAATGATAGTAAGTCCTGTTCCTGGATGTATACTCCAAGGCTATTCTAGATTAGAGGCATCTAGCAGAGAAAGGGAGGGGGGTTAAATAAAAGGTAAAGATAGACACAGCCATCACTTTTTCACATGCATTGTGTAGTTGTGGCCACCGTATTAATTGGGAAGTTGGAAAAAAAAATATAAGCAATCTACTTCAGTTAATATTGTCAAGAAATCTACATGGGCATGTTCATATAGTCACCACGAGTTGAGCTTGGCTGAAAGGCCTTTTAATTCAGTGCTCCCCAAACCTGGGTAAATTACCCAGAATTGGGTAAAAGTGGTTTTTATTTTGGTAACGACACATGAACCCATTTAACTGACTTGAGGTGTTTGACCTAGGTTGGGTAAAAAGGACCCTGATAAGTGGTTTTGGGTAATGAAGGAAAAAGTTTGCAAAGCAGTGTTTTAGTTCTTTTTAAGGGTAGACTGCTGTGGGAAGAGGTGCTCTGCCAAGTTTTCCTTCTCCAAGCCTTTTAAGGGCTCCTAAAAGATAGGAAAAAGCCCCTTGGACAGCGGGGTTTGGGGCGAGAGAGGAAGGGGGTTAGGATCACAGGCGGCCGTCTAAAGTCCTGGCCCAGCGCCGCAGCCCCGACTCCGTCCCGCCGCCTTTGACAGCCTCTGCTTCGCATGGAATGTTCTCGTGGTCGCTTGGTCTTCGCGGGGGAGGAGAACCTTGCCCGTCCAGTTTAGATTTGGATGCGCGATCGCGTGCCCCCACTACACACTAGGGGGGGCAGCACTCACGGGCCTCCGCCCCCCCCTTGGCCCCAGCCCCGCGGCCTCACTGCATAAAGCCTGCAAGCCGTCGGCGCGGCTGCCCAGTCTGGTTCCTGCGGACGCACCATCCGCGGCATGGCAGAGGCGCCGCTCCTGCTGTTGCTGCTGCTGCCGGCGTGGCTGGCCGGCGGCGCCGCCGCTCCGTCCAGCCCTCCACCGCCTTGCCCAGCCGAGTGCGAGCCGCTGCGCTGCCCGCCGCGCTCCCCGCAAGCCTGCCTGGCCGTCGGGGGCAAGCTCCGGCCGGACCGCTGCGGCTGCTGCTGGGTCTGCGCGCCGGGCGAGGGCCAGCCGTGCGCGCCAGGCGGCCTCTGCGCCCCGGGCTTCTTCTGCCAGCGCCGGCCGGCCATCCGCGGACGGGGCACCTGCTCGTGCGCCGAGGGGCCCCGGGCTGTCTGCGGCAGCGACGGACGCACCTACCGTAGCCTTTGCCAGCTGCGCGCCCGGAACCAGCAGTCCCGCGCGGGCTATCAGCTACCCGTCGTCGCCGTCCTTAAGGGAAGCTGCGGACAGGCAGGTGGGTGCTGGCTTCCTAGGCTTGGGGCCCCAGCTTGGCTAGAAACCTCGTTTGCCAGGAAGGAGGGCTGTGTTCCGGTCCCCAAACCACTTGGGCTGCACCCTGGCCAACCACGGTAGGAGTTCGCAGGCGATGAAACTCCCAGTCACCGTTTCCCTTGCAAAGAAAAACTTCAGAGTCAGGCAAGCTGCCCCAACCCCAGGCACATTTCCACGTGCAAGTGGCCAGACTCGGGTCAAAACGGCAGCTGGAAGGACAGGCGCCGAACTCTGATTAGCAGCCTTCCTGGACACTAAAGGTGATGGGAAGAGAGGGCTGGCTTGGGAGAACCCTTTTTAAAATGTGCCTCGGTTGTGGAAGGGTGAGCCAGTTTGGTCTAGTAGTTAAGGCAAGGGGCTAGAAACCAGGAGACTGAGTTCTAGTCCGCCTTAAGCTGGCTGGGTGACCTTGGGCCAGTCACTCTCTTTCAGCCCAACTCACCTCACAGGGTGGTCGTTGTGGGGAAAAGAGGAGGAGGAAGGAGTATTAGGTATGTTCGCCGCCTTGAGTTATTTGTAAAAAATAATAAATGCAGGATAGAAGATAAATAATAATAATAATAATGTTGGGATGTGCCGATCTCCCTGGGGCTTGATGATGCCAGTGCCCTGGTTTGCACATTGCATTCATTCATAGTTGCTGAAGTATGACTGAATGGACCACAACAAGCTGGATTCACCAAATCCATAGTGTACAGATCTCAGTAACTGGATTAATTAATTAGACTTAGGCAAAGTAGCCAATCACCTTAGATCATGATACAGTATATTGTATATCACCTTCTACCAGCCCTAGTGAAGGAGCAGTCAAGTCAGTCTTGCACTGAAGGGAGAGAAACTAACTCAGAGAGCCAAAGCAGATTTACACAGTGTGGTAAGTCCAAACAAAACAAACTACTATCTTATTAGGTGTGGTTTCCTGACTGGGTTGTAATTTCTAGACCATGGTTTAGGCTCAGTATATTTGCTTGATGCCTACTCACTACATTCTATACCAGTGTTTCTCAACCTTGGCAACTTTAAGATGTGTGGATTTCAACTCCCAGAATTCCCCAGCCACATGCTGGCTGGGGAATTCTGGGAGTTGAAGTCCACACATCTTAAAGTTGCCAAGGTTGAGAAACACTGTTCTATACTGTGTGAGTCCAGCAAATTGAGATTTATTCAGCAAATTGAGATTAAGCAAACATGGAGTACTTAATTTAGCCAGGAAGGAGTTGTATGTGCTTTGTTGTCTGGTTTGTGGTCTCTGTGGCACTGGGGTGCAATAAAAAATATTGCTGTCTCTTCACCAGCTGCTTAGAGATGATGGGAATTGGAGCCCTCTCTATCTCTGTGGATGATACCAGATTAGGAAAAGATGTTTACAGAACCTCCTTATATTAAGTAGGTCAATCTGTTGCTCATCCAGTTTAATCTAATTTGGTGTATCACTTGCAGGGCTTTCTAAGGGAATGGAGGGATTGAACCCCAAACCTCCATGTGTTCTAGCATTGCATCTCACTGGCTTTTAAGATGCATCAGTGAACTGGGGGAGACTTTGTTCTACAGGTGCTGTGGACCCCAATAGCCTAAGGAACAAATTTAACTTCATTGCTGATGTGGTTGAGAAAATTGCTCCTGCTGTGGTCCACCTGGAACTCTTTCACAGGTAAGAGAAACTGTTTGTAGCTCGGAATGTTGACCAAGGTCTCTCTAGATGAAATTGATTGATCTCCACAGGTACTGACCTTAACCAAACGCTGTCTAGGTACTGAGGATGACCTTGCATCTGCCCTTCTATTCTTCTGCTTAAAGATCCTTTGACCACCTGCTCCTCCAAACTTTTAAAAGATGGGAGATGCAGGGACAAAAGAATTTCAACCTGGAGAAAAAAGAAAAGATTTACACCAAATATCAAAATAAGCATTCCCACCAGCACTTAAAGCCTGCTTTGAATAAGGCTGCTTGGATTTTCTTATCCCTTGTACTTGCCTGTACTGGATTTAATTTGCAAAAAAATTAAGAATGAAAGATATTGTCTGAATTTAGGCAGGCTTGAAACAGATCCACCGAAGTCAGTAGGATGTAAGTTAGTGATGATTAATTTATTTTGTTAATTCCAGAGCTCTCTTGTGATCATCTGTTCAGCCAGTAGTATTTATGGAGTAGATCAGTGATTCTCAACCTTGGCAACTTTAAGAGGTGTGGACTTCAACTCCCAGAATTCCCTCCCAGAATTCATGCTGGCTGGGGAATTCTGGGAGATGAAGTCCACACCTCTTAAAGTTCCTGAGGTTGAGAAACAATGCCCGCAGAGTTCCAATTCAGCTCCTTCCTGATCTTGCAACATTTATGACATACCGACATTCCAGCAAAAAATGCTGGTTCCTTTCCCAATTTTACTTTTCTTCCTGGGCTTCAGGCAAAACTCGAGCCTTTTAAAAACAAAATGTGTTTTTAAATGTGTTTAAAATCTATTCCTTCATGTATTCACCATTTAACTCATGCATTACTACTAAATAAAAGATTTGAAGGAAACTCCTGTAAAAATGCTTTTCAGATTAGGTGAGAATTGTGTTGATGTATCACAGGTACTAACCAAGCCGTTGTAGCTGTTTTTTGCTGGTTTGTGTTGAATTGCTCCAGAAAGCTGCTGGAGACCTACCTTTCTCCCTTGTTTAGAAAGAGAAAAAAGTACTACAACTAAATTGTAGTTTGACTGCTTCTAAACAGTTCCATAGAGAGAAAGACAGACTGACTGTTAATTATTCAGGCCCTTGACTTAGACCAGTGTTTCTCAACCTTGGCATCTTTGAAACGAGTGGACATCAACTCCCAGAATTCCCCAGTCTACTCATCTTAAAGTTGTTGAGGTTGAGGAACACTGGCTTAGACTGTAAAGTTGGCCATAGTGGATTTGTTATGGTTTTTGTCTATCATCCCGGGTCAGGGTGCTCTACACAAAGGAAGAGGTGCTGGTCTCCAGTGGCTCAGGATTCATCGTGTCCGAGGATGGGTTGATCCTCACCAATGCCCACGTTCTGACCAACAAGCAGAGGATCAAAGTGGAGCTCAAAACTGGCCACCAGTTGGATGCCCAAATCAAAGATGTTGACCATAAATTGGACATTGCTTTGCTCAAAGTAGACACCCAGGTGAGTTTAGCCTTCTCCTTCCAGCAGGGCAAAACCTCTCCCTTGGCATGTTTACTAGCTGGCAAGAAACTCTCTTGTACAAGGTTGGAATAGAAAGAGAACAACATTGGTGAGAGAGGCTACCACCCTTTCTGCCTGTTCATTTCCTTACTCCCCAGTTATGGCTCACCACTGGGGACTAGGAGAAGTAGTTGCCTCCAAGCCTGAGTTTTGAGTGTTTTTCTCCCTGTGCCAGGAAGCCCTTCCAGTCCTCCTGCTGGGCAGATCCTCTGATCTTCGGCCTGGGGAGTTTGTGGTGGCGCTGGGGAGCCCCTTCTCCTTGCAAAACACGGTGACAACAGGAATCGTCAGCAGTACCCAGAGGGATGGCAGGGAGCTTGGGATGAAGGACTCTGACATGGAATATATCCAGACCGATGCCATTATCAATGTAAGATTTCTCTGTGGCTTTTCCAGGAGTAGGTGGAGCTGCCCCAATTTTGGGCAAAGGGTTGGGTTACTCCCCCTTGTCAAGTAGTAGATGCAGAAACTCCTTCCTGCCACCTTCTCCCCCTTCCACAATTCTGACTAGTTTCATATCTGGCTTCTCTTAAAGCTGCCAGTGGAATGGAAGGGGTGGACTATCACAGTTATATACTGAAGCTGCATGTGGACTTGAACTCCAGTCCGTAGATCCCAGAGCATCCCAGCTCACGCCTCTGAAATTTGGCAGCAAGCAAAAGGCTGTGCATCCCAGAGGGAAGCTTTTGTTCCATTTATTACAGCTCTTCTTATATTTTTAAGATACTTGGGCAACACCTGGCAGCAGAACCCATTTCCATGGGATGATCAGTCCCTTCTTTTCTCCTTCACAGTATGGAAATTCAGGAGGGCCATTGGTGAACTTGGTAAGGTCCATTTTTTTTCTTTTCCTTTTCTAAACCCCAACAATGTTCCGCCTTCTTGAAGATTTCCCAGGATTTATTAATTTTTCTAATACCACAGTTTGTTTAACTATGGTTCATGGAATAAGCCACAATTGTTTGGATTCACACAACCAAAAAGCCCAAACCAAACAAACCACAGTATTACTCAGAATGTATGAATCTGTCACTGAGTGCTTAATCCAGAGTGATAAAAAGTGAATTGTGAGACATGTAATCATAACAGCATAAAACACTGGAGCTTTTGTTTATTTTTTATTGACCAGGGCTGTGGACTATGGGCTATTTATTTACAGGGCTATGTAAACTTGGGGCAATACATTTTGGCAAAAATACCATTTAGGGAATTTGGTCTACATGCATTGGTCGTTATAATACGAGATGAGCAGTAAAGAAATATGACAATTAAATAAATATGACAAATAAATTGGATGTATTTAGAAATATTCTTGGGTATTTAATTTTATTTCTTAAAAAATGGAAAAAAATTTCTCTCTGTGTTTGATATAGCCCTTGGTTTTATTGTAATCTCCCACCCTCCACCACTTAAATACTGGTTCTACTGATTTTATCTTATTCTTATGATGAAACATTACTCTGAGCTTTGGTCTGTCTAAACTATTGTCTGATGAACAAGCCAGAAACAAGCTGAGTTCAGTCTTGCACAGCAGCCAAGTAACCATTGCTTATTTGGATAATTCCTGGCTGGTTTTCCTTCCTTTTTAATTGTTTTGCCTTACAGCACTAGTTAAACTAGTGAGCTAATTAAAGCAGGGTTGGCAACCTTTTCAAACCCTGGGCACCATCGCAAAATTTTACATGTTCATACGGGGACACCCTAAAGAAAACAACAATTATGTATTCATTTCACAGACTTAGAAGCTGCCTGACTCCGGAATGACTCGGGATGTTTTACACTTAAAATAGAAAGGCAATGTCAACTAGAATCTAAGCATCTGGACAAATTGTACAACACCCAACACCCAGGGCTTTGCAACCGCCCTACTCTAGACCCCACAGCCCAATGCATATGATGCTAATCCAGAGTGCAATCTGTTGGCCAAAAGCCAGGCACGATTTATTTCCCTAAGACAAACCAAGATTCATCGGCTGACCTTGTCCACTCATCAGTCTTAGCTTAAACCAAATAAAGTTCACAGTGTTCAAAGTCAGCCACCGTAGACCTTGGAATGTTGCACTGAAAGGTCCTCCCCCTTTCCAGATTCTTCCTCCAAGATGAATCTTTCCATTTTCACCTGCTCCTCTCAACAGGATGGTGAAGTCATTGGAATGAACACCCTGAAGGTTACAGCTGGCATCTCCTTTGCCATCCCCTCAGATCGGATCCGCCGCTTTCTGGAAGAATCTCACAACCGACAGCTGAAAGGTAGTAGTAGCTCAAGAAATTTGTAAGGTGACTCTTGGATACAGCCAGTACAATGTATGGTGGCAGCCACCCCATGGGAGAATGTTGAACTAGTGTGTTAACTAACCCTTATCTTTTCATCTTTTTTTACTTGGCCTTTGAAGCACACTTTCACTTCCTGCCTCTCTCTAGGTAAGATTACCTCCAAGAAGAAGTATCTGGGACTCCGGATGGTCCCTCTTACTTTCAAGTAAGTTCTTTTTTCTTGTTCCTCTGTCCTTCCATCCTACTTGTTCTTATACAGGCTCTATCTGTCTATCATCTGTCTGTCTGTATCTAATTTATATAGCTACCCATCTCACACAAGGGACTCTAGGCAGCTAACAAGATTAAAAACACACAACCCCCCCCAAAACGCCTAAGGATAAATGGTTAACTATTAATGACCAGGAGTAGCAGAGTTCATCTCCTCCCTGACCCAAATGCCTGGGGAAACATTCAGGTCTCCAAGGACTTGTGAAAGGCTGAGAGGGTTGGGGCCATCTGGATCTTGGAGTGGTGGTGCTTTCACTTAGCATTCAGTGCTTGTGGCCATATTGCTCTTTGCCCATTGGCTTGAAATTGGCATCTCACATCACTTCCTGCTTATATAATGGTTAGCTGCATGCTACATGTCACCATTTATTGGATTAATATTCTGTGTAGCAATTTAAAAGCCACAGAGTAAACGATAGAATATTGGAACGACAAACCTAACGCATACTCAGAGATATGACCATTCACCCAGACATTTGTTAAACTGGTGCTGCTCTGCCTTCTGAGTTGTTTGGGACTATTTTAATTGTTTGTCATTTATTGTACTTTTTAAACATCTCTCTGCTTTGGGATTTGCTTTGACAGATAAAGTAAGTTAACTCTTTGGTAAACAAGTAAAATTAACATTTGATGAGTGCCACTTTAGCACGAGTAGGCAGACCCAGGATGTCCATAGAGTGTGGAAGTGTCAAAGATGGTGGATGTATAACACACACAAAGAGGCAGGGCTTTGAATGCACAGTTGCACCTGCCATCTTGACATTCCCTCCATGGATGCCCCGGGTTCATACTTACCCATCAGGCTGCTTCCACAATTTGCCACATTCTTTGGGACCCAGAGTGGTTCTTCTATCATCCCTTAATTTCTATCACTTTGAGAGTATCTGAGGAAGTTAGAAGGGTGTTACACCTGTTACTTTTTCCTCTGCCAAGGCCTTCCCTCACCGAGCATTTTCCAGGTGTGTTCGCCTCTGGTTGCATTAACTAGGATGAGAATTGTAATCCTAATATATGTTGGGGAGAGGAGATGAGGAAAGATGGGAAGAGCATACTCGAAATACCTTATGAGAGTTTGATGCTTCTGGTGGTGGAGCATTCTCTCTCTTTTAGTCTCATCCATGAGCTGAGACGGCATGATCCGGATTTTCCCAACCTGACCTCAGGTGTCTATGCTTATGAAGTGATACAAGGAACAGCTGCTGCAAGGTAAGAGGTGAATGCTTGTTTTGAAGAGAAGAGCATATACAACATGTGCTCTGGGTTGAACTGTGGAGTCCTCGGTGCTCTCTGAGCTTGGCTGTTTGCTTGCAGACATCTCATTACCCAACTAGGCAACATCATCAGTGCTGGTGAGTGTGGGGTTTGCTCCCTGTGCAGGGATTAACACCAGATAAACAATCAAGCAGAACACAATACCCTAATCAAGGAACCACCAAGGAGAAAACCACAGCCCCACCAGCACTGGCAGGGCAAGCTACCATATATAAACAGGGAGCAAACCCCACACTCACCAGCACTGATGATGTTACCTAGCCGGGTAATGAAACATCTGCAAGCAAACAGCCAAGCTCAGAGAGCACCGAGGACTCCAAAACTCAACCTGGAGCTACCTATATTCCAAAACTTTATTTACTTCCTTTCTGTGTTGTTTTTGGCTCAAAAAGAACAGTCAAGGCAGTTTACCATATACTTTATCTTGGAACAAGGTGCAAACCAGAGACGGCCCAAAGACTTGTCCAGCTTTTCTGAACCTTCTTCAGAAGTCTCTCTTTTGACTGGGTTCACACATTACACTAAGCCAAGAATTTATTTTGCTTGATTTTGGCTTAATACAGTGTGTAAAAGCAGCCCCTGGGGTTTCCAAACTACTCTTTCTGCATTAGGGTGACATCCAAACCCAACCGACTGAGTTTATTGAACCAGCCTTGTCTCAGCAGACCATGAATTATCATGACATGTGAACTCAGCCACATTTCACTAGGTTATCCATAGCACTTATACCTTCTTTTTGGGTCAGGCATGGCCATCTCAAGCACCCTTCAGTGCAACACTTTACATTTGTTGGCACTGTGTCGCATCTGATGTCTGCCTCCTTAGTTTGGAGAGACCTTTTTGGTGGTCTTCACTATCCTATGTTTCAACCATGTTTCAACATCACTTTTACACAAAGACATCTCACGTCAATAAGTTCTGAGTTTCCTATGGGTATTTCCTGGCCAACTGGGGAGGAAGAAGAGTAAGGTTTTCATCAGCATCACAGTTCTTAAAACCGTGTTTCCAAAATGCTGGCTTCTCTACCAAGCATGTGTATGACTTGATCAAGAAGCTGCTCTGAAATGGCCCTGCTCTCAGGTAAGCTGGGGATATCTGACTGTTTTGCCATGATGATGAATTTTATCAGTACATTTCTTGTGGTCATGGTTTAAAATACAGATGCCCTGGTTTTGTTTGCAGTGCTGGCCTGCAAGATGGTGATGTCATTACAGCAATAAATGGGAAACAAGTCACTTCAACCCATGATGTAACAGATGCCGTACAAAACGACGATACCCTGGCCATGGTGGTGAGACGAAGAAATGAAGACATCCTCCTGACAGTAACTCCAGATGAAATTGATTAAATTTGACCTTCTGATACAAAGTGCGTTGAAATCCCCAACTGCTGTCAATAACAGCCAGCTTAGGAAAAACCTACAGTTTACATACAGTTCTCGTTTCTGAATGTATATATAAATTTACTAACGCACACAATTCACATACAAGGAATAGAATAATGCACTTAGAAAGTAGAGTATGCTAGACTTGCTTTTCATTCAATTCCTTTTACCCAAATGAAACAGGATTGAAAAACACCTATCTACCCTGTTGGCAGAAGGTTCCTCAAGATCTTATCTTCTAGGTACTTAAAATATGGCAGGAACTCTGGGGATAGTCATTACAGGGCAGGGGAGACAATCCCACGTGTTCATGTAGTCCCCATTCCCATTTTTATGGGCCCTGCAAACTTTCCAGACTCTGTTGTTGGAATCTGAAAGCAAAAGGCAGAGCTGCTGTTAGGATTTCAATTTTGAATATACAGTATAACAAGCAAAATAAGCATGCTAAGCCTCTGATAGGCTTCACCCACCTCCTTTACCTTTTTAAAAGCCCCATCCATCCCCAAAATGTCAGCCCTGCCTCCTCTGGAAATGTCACCACAGTAGCACCATACCTCTGGTGGTGCTGGTATAGCCCAGCCCAACTTCTCCAAGTTCATAGTAAGTCCGATGCTGAACACCAGATTGAGAGCACAGGGTTGTCTGTAGGGTATGATTAAAAAACACAGCCAAGACGGCACCTGCAATGGTATGATGCAAGCTCAACCTGCTTTTTAAATCTCTATTCAGCCTGCAATACACAAGTCAGCCGGGAAGGGCCGTATGTCATATCTGTCTAATGCGTTGTTGCTTTTTTCCCATTGAGCCTGCAGTACACATATCATCCACTGGGGAGCAGGAAGCATAAATAATCTCTAATAAAATAATATATACTGTAAAAATGTAATGCGCTAATTACAAAAATCAGTTCTTATAATTGTCTGTTAATAATTTATTTTTACATATTACTCCTTAGTGAGATTGCTCAATCTAATGTAGCCATGGGGGTGGGGTATACGTTCTATGTGTTGAAAACATTTCCCTATTTTCCCTTTGAGTTTGAAGAATAGGGATGGTGCAATACCCCAATCAGCCACTGGGGGCAATATGTCCTATGCCATTGCATTGCCTGATATTAAGTTTTCACTACTCAAGTCAGCCTCTGAGGACCAGTTCAGAACACTGCACTAAAGTCTATGCTGGGATTGCAATATGCAAGCGAGCCACCGCGGGCAGTATTTCCTATAAATTCAGCTACATTGTTTTTGTAAGCTGCCCAGGGTCACCACGAGTGAGTTCGGTGGCCATATAAATCTCTTAAATAAATATTACACAATATATTCCAGAATGGGACTGCAGTACCAATACAATTAAGATCATTTCATCCTTGTATAATACATTCTTAGCCCTTTTGCTGCCAGAACCTAATTGAGCCACAGGGGGGCAGTGTTGCTATGGGAGGTTTGCATTCCCCTATTTTTCTCCATCTTCAACAAAGGATCATTACCTTGTCATGGTGCTGGAGCTTGAGCACCTCAATGATGCCATGAGCTAAACTGTGAAGGGCCACCCAAGACGGGAAGGTCATGACAGAGAGGTCAGACTAAATGTGATCCCTGGGGAAGGTAATGGCAACCCACCCCAGTATTCTTGCCGTGAAAACTAAATGGATCAGTACAACCAGAGATCGGAAGATGGTCAAAGTGCTACTGGGGAGGAACAGAGGATGAGTTCAACTAGCCCCAGACGTGATGACGCAGCTAGCTCAAAGCCGAAAGGACGGCTAGCGGCCGACGGTGCTGGTGGTGAACGGCGAATCCGATGTTCTAAGGATCAACACACCATTGGAACCTGGAATGTAAGATCTATGAGCCAGGGCAAATTGGATGTGGTTATTGGTGAGATGTCAAGATTAAAGATAGACATTTTGGGTGTCAGTGAACTGAAATGGACTGGAATGGGCCACTTCACATCAAATGACCACCAGATCTACTACTGTGGACAAGTCGACCACAGAAGAAATGGAGTAGCCTTCATAATTAATAGTCAAGTGGCTAAAGCAGTGCTTGGATACAATCCAAAAAACGACAGAATGATCTCAGTTCAAATTCAGGGCAAGCCATCTAACATCACAGTGATCCAAATATACGCCCCAACCACAGATGCTGAAGAAGCTGAAGTAGAGCAGTTCTATGAGGATCTGCAGCACCTACTGGACAACACGCCTAAAAGAGATGTTATTTTCATCACAGGAATGCTAAGGTGGGCAGTCAAATGACACCTGGAATTACAGGTAAGCACGGCCTGGGAGAACAAAATGAAGCAGGACATAGGCTGATAGAATTTTGCCAAGACAACTCACTCTGCATAACAAACACTCTTTTCCAACAACCTAAGAGACGGCTTTATACATGGACTTCACCAGATGGACAACACCGAGATCGTTTTACTACATCCTTCGCAACCAAAGGTGGTGGACATCTATACAGTCGGTAAAAACAAGACCTGGAGCTGACTGTAGTTCAGATCACGAACTTCTTCTTGCACAATTTAGGATCAGGCTAAAGAGATTAGGGAAGACCCACAGATCAGCTAGATATGAGCTCACTAATATTCCTAAGGAATATGCAGTGGAGGTGAAGAATAGATTTAAGGGACTGGACTTAGTAGATAGGGTCCCGGAAGAACTCTGGACAGAAGTTCGCAACATTGTTCAGGAGGCGGCAACAAAATACATCCCAAAGAAAGAGAAAACCAAGAAGGCAAAATGGCTGTCTGCTGAGACACTAGAGGTAGCCCAAGAAAGAAGGAAAGCAAAAGGCAACAGTGATAGGGGGAGATATGCCCAATTAAATGCAGAATTCCAGAGGTTAGCCAGAAGAGATAAGGAATTATTTTTAAACAAGCAATGCGCGGAAGTGGAAGAAGACAATAGAACAGGAAGGACAAGAGACCTCTTCCAGAAAATTAGAAACATCGGAGGTAAATTCCAGGCAAAAATGGGTATGATCAAAAACAAAGATGGCAAGGACCTAAGAGAAGAAGAAGAGATCAAGAAAAGGTGGCAAGAATATACAGAAGACCTGCATAGGAAGGATAACAACATCGGGGATAGCTTTGACGGTGTGGTCAGTGAGCTAGAGCCAGACATCCTGAAGAGTGAGGTTGAACGGGCCTTAAGAAGCACTGCTAATAACAAGGCAGCAGGAGATGACGGCATCCCAGCTGAACTGTTCAAAATCTTGCAAGATGATGCTGTCAAGGTAATGCATGCTATATGCCAGCAAATTTGGAAAACACAAGAATGGCCATCAGACTGGAAAAAATCAACTTATATCCCCCAAAAAAGGGAAACACTAAAGAATGTTCAAACTATCGAACAGTGGCACTCATTTCACCTGCCAGTAAGGTAATGCTCAAGATCCTGCAAGGTAGACTTCAGCAATTCATGGAGCGAGAATTGCCAGATGTACAAGCTGGGTTTAGAAAAGGCAGAGGAACTAGGGACCAAATGGCCAATATCCGCTGGATAATGGAAAAAGCCAGGGAGTTTCAGAAAAACATCTATTTCTGTTTTATTGACTATTCTAAAGCCTTTGACTGTGTGGACCATAACAAATTGTGGCAAGTTCTTAGGGGTATGGGGATACCAAGTCATCTTGTCTGCCTCCTGAAGAATCTGTATAATGACCAAGTAGCAACAGTAAGAACAGACCACGGAACAATGGACTGGTTTAAGATTGGGAAAGGGGTATGGCAGGGCTGTATACTTTCACCCTACCTATTCAACTTGTACGCAGAACATATCATGCGACATGCTGGGCTTGAGGAATCCAAGGCTGGAGTTAAAATTGCTGGAGGAAACATTAACAATCTCAGATATGCAGATGATACCACTTTGATGGCTGAAAGTGAAGAGGAACTGAGGAGCCTTATGATGAAGGTGAAAGAAGAAAGTGCAAAAGCTGACTTGCAGCTAAACCTCAAAAAAACCAAGATTATGGCAACCAGCTTGATTGATAACTGGCAAATAGAGGGAGAAAATGTAGAAGCAGTGAAAGACTTTGTATTTCTAGGTGCGAAGATTACTGCAGATGCTGACTGCAGTCAGGAAATCAGAAGACGCTTAATCCTTGGGAGAAGAGCAATGACAAATCTCGATAAAAGAGTTAAGAGCAGAGACATCACACTGACAACAAAGGTCCGCATAGTTAAAGCAATGGTGTTCCCCGTAGTAACATATGGCTGCGAGAGCTGGACCATAAGGAAGGCTGAGAGAAGGAAGATCGATGCTTTTGAACTGTGATATTCTAGAGGTGACGGACTCGTCCTTGGGGGAGCTGGGGGTGTTGACGACTGACAGGAAGCTCTGGCGTGGGCTGGTCTATGAAGTCACAAAGAGTCGGAAGCGACTAAATGAATAAACAACAATTTTTCTCCTTGCAGCCTATAATACCCAAAGCAGCCACAAGGGGCAGTATGTCCTACATGCTGAATAAATTGCCAAGTTTTCCACCTTGAGAATACTGTAGGACATACCACCCCCAGATGGAAGGACTGCATATTAAGGGAAATACAGCAATGAATCTAAAATATAGGACACATTGTGCCCTATGGCCAAGCTGGGTATTAATGTCTCAAAGAGGAATAGAGGTAGTCCTCGCTTAATGACCACAATTGGGACCAGGCTCTTCATTGCTAAGCCATCTGGTCATTAAGTGAGACATCACATGACCGCAACAGACTTACAACCTCACTTGCGCTGTGGTCATTAAGTGAGTCACTCATGGTCATTAAGCAAGCCACCACATGACTGCAACTTGCGATGTTACTGGTGGCTTCTCCATTAACTCTGCTTGTTGGAACCGGCTGTGAAGCGCACAAATGGTGATGTATGACCGTGGGACACGGCAATTGTAGGCTGAATAGGGAAAATAGGGCAATGTAATGGATATAGGAAATACTGCCCCATTGACTCAATGAGATGTTGCAGGCTCTATGGTTTAAATAAGGCAATGTAATTTAAAGTATAGGAAATACTGCCCCCTGCTGGCTTACTGAGGTATTCCAGGCTCTATGGGGAAAACAGGGCAATATAATATTGAGGGACGCGGCCGCGCTGCGGGTTAAACCGCTGAGCTGCCGATCGGAAGGTCGGCGGTTCGAAACCGCGTGGCGGGGTGAGCTCCCGTTGCTCGTCCCAGCTCCTGCTCACCTAGCAGTTCGAAAACATGCAAATGTGAGTAGATCAATAGGTACCGCTTCGGCGGGAAGGTAACGGCGTTCCGAGTCGTCATGCTGGCCACATGACCCGGAAGTGTCTATGACAACGCCGGCTCTAAGGCTTAGAAATGGAGATGAGCACCGCCCCCTAGAGTCAGACACGACTGGACTTTACGTCAAGGGAAACCTTTACCTTTTATGGGAAATATTGCCCCCTGGTGGGTTAATGAGGTATTACAGGCTGTATGCATTCCATTATACAGTATTTTCTGCACAGAGCCTGTAATACCTCACTGAGACAATAGGGGGAAGATACAGTATTTCCTATACATTCCATTACACATCCTACTGCATGCAAGTCTATGCCATCAATATCACAATGATAGGCATGAAATGTCTTCTTGTAGTTCTTTCCTGTTTGTCTCTTTAAACTGGGAAGATAGAATGTGATGCCTGAGGCATGTACATTTAAAACAAAGGAGTTTTGTATATGAGCCTCTGCCAGGCGCTATATCTGAAACAATGAGCAAATGCTTCCCAGCCAGCTTGGGGAATTCTGGGAGCTAAAGCCCACACCTCTTAAAGTTGCTAAGGTTGAGAAACATTGTTCTAGATACACACGACACAGTGTGTGAAACACAGCGTGGAGTAATTTTAAATAAACCAAGCGGCCTTAGGCCAATAGCACATTTGCTAAGAAGCCCTCAGCCATTGATGCTACAAAAATTCTGAGCTGAGTTTAGACTCCTGGGTTTTATCTACACTATTTGTTAACCTGAAGCTGTATTCATTTAGGGTGGATTAAGACACAGCAGTCACGGGCAAGAGAAGAAGCAGGCAGACGTAAGGCAAAGTTTAGAGCAGATCAGTTTTTTCAGTTCATTTTCTTTGGGATGTGTCAGAGGAATATGTATGAAGCCTATGAAAAAGAAAGTGCTCATTTCATTTACCTGTTGGGTTAAGACAAACAAAGAAACACACACCAGTGACTAAGGGAGCCAATGTCGGGCAGGCATTAGAATGGTTTTAGGACTGAGAAAGCTCAAGTTGAAATCCCTATTAATCCAAGATACATACTCACTGGTCGATTTTGGGCCAAGTTACTATTTTTCTCCCTCATGGAGTTTTAAGGATAAAATAGGAAATAGGCATATTCCACATTCAGCTGTTTGGAACAAGGCATTATTGTAATGTAATGTAATATATAATATATAATATAATAATGCAACAATATGACACACTATGGCAGCTATGCTATTTCAGCTGCCAAGTGCACAATAATCCTTATGTTAGCCACCACAGAAAACATCTTGAAAGCTTTCCTTCACTGAGGGAATTTTTTTAATTATACTAATTACTTTTAAGAGATTAATCCTCTGTGGGCATCTTAAAAGCAAATACTCTTTTCAGGCTTAAGCACTTAAAGAAGAAAACATTCCAGATTAAAGATGAGCAACTTAATCTGCATTAATTAAGCAAAATGCTAGCAATATGGATTTAATATTTTTTTTTTCCTTGTGTGAGTAGGTTGCTTGTTTCTTGCCAGAAAACTAGCCAAATATCTTAATTCAGAGGCTGTGGCAGCTAGACTCAAGTATTGTATCCAAAATCAAGTTTTAATCACTTTAGATATCCATGCTTACTTTAAGAATGGTCACTCAACCCAATTCACTTGGATCATATGAGACACAAAACCATAAGGCATTCATTTGGCATACAAGGTTAAAATGTGGTTGGCTGGTTGGTGGCTCATGTTGTCAGACTCCTCGACCAAATGTCAATCTAACATCTGATCAAACGTGCTGCCATTTTGAAGACATCCAGAAACCCCGTGTCAGCAGACTGTGAGTCACCAGCAGGGAGGGGGAATGAGATTGGAATGTGAAATATATTGTTTGGGTTAGATGCCCCTTGCCAAGATCAATGGGCAGTAACCGTTCAAGCCATCTGCTGGTACCGGGGAGGGGTGCATACCTAGGTGGGGAGTGGGGGGGGAATAGAGGTTTGTGATTTTAAACTGCAGAATGCGTAGGAAAAGGGCATTCACAACTTTTTCCTTGTATCAGAACGCTTCGCTTCATTAAGCAGTTAACTGAATCCAGGTCTCTAGACTGTCATTGAATGAATGGTTGAGTGGCTGGTCATTAGACATGTGTTGTGTGAGCACAACTAGTGTACCACTGTAGTACTATACCATAAGAGGGAGCCATTGACCTGCTGTCTGCTACACTTTAGTGCCAGCAGCATGGTGAGCTAGGAAGTACTGTAGCTGAATACTTTCACAGTGATGAAATGACACAGAAGATTAAGAATCTCAATCATTCTCTTGCCCTGTTTTCTTGTCTCAGAGTACAGACACAAAATAATAGTCTTAAACTATAAAACAGCAGATTCCAGCTGAATGTTAGGAACAACTACCTAGCAGGAGTTTGACAGTGCCCCTCATTATCAAGAGAGATGGTGAGCTTCCCCTCAGTAGATATATCCAGAAAGATATCAGATAGGGATTACTGTGGCTGCTTAAATTTGGATTCCTGAACTGAGAAACTGTTTAGAGTTGACAGTCTAAATGATCCCTTCTATGATTCTGTGATTTGCTGAAGTTCTACGTGGTCTGAGATTTTTTTCTTTTAATCTGTACAATCGTGTCCAATTCTTGGAGACTGCCTGGACAAGTCCCTGCAGTTTTCTTGGCAAGGGTTTTCAGAAGTGGTTTGCCATGGCCTCTTTCCTAGGGCTGAGCGCGAGGGAATGGCCCACAGTCACCCAGCTGGCTTTGTGCCTAAGGCGGGACTAGAACTCACGGTCTCCCGGTTTCTAGCGTGGTACCTGATAAGAGAAGCCTGAGCTACCTATCTCCTAACTGAGAAATAAGCTGGTAACCAAGTATCTACACCTGATTGGCCACTGCCAAGTTTCACACACCTACACACTAGCTGCCTACTACATGACAACCAGTGTGATCATCAAACATGGCTATGCTTTCAACCACCAGCTCTGCCTCCCCTGTTTACCAGGAAATATATCTTGATACAGTAGAATGAATATTATGGAACATGATTTGCAGAACGCTTTCAGTTCATTAAGGCAAACAGTAAGGGTATAAACAACCTGACAGGTTTTTGAAAAATCACGTTTGTTGCCCTTACAGTTAGTTGCAAAGAAAAGAAAGAGGGTGAAGCTTAATCTGATTTCTTGTTACACCTCAGTTCTGTCAACCCTCCCTTGTTTTCATGTTGGGCTTCTATAAATGGTGAAGCAAGATCCTCAAGATTGTTATGTAAACAAGGAACAGAATGTATAAATATAGGGCTTAATTCCTGAGATCTGCAGTTGGCAAATCTCTCTTTCTTGTCTACAATAAATAACTTATCTAGTCATGTCATGTCTGGAAGGCTTCTGGTGTTATTAAATGCAAGGTTGAGTTTCTGGAGAGTCAATATTTATTACCATGCTGCTGTGAAGTGTAACAGCTTCTAACTAACCTCTTTTACCAGAAAAGTTATCAATGATCCAGTATTAGCATTCCACAATGAGTTCATACTTTGAACAAAGACAACCACAAAACACGACCCAATCTTCACAAGAAACTAGGAACTGAAAAGGGGGAATATCTATAATCTGTCTATCATCTATCTACCTACCTACCTACCTACCTACCTATCTTTTCTATCCTGCCTTTATTATTTTTATAAAGAACTCAAGGCAGCAAACATAACTAATACCTTCCTTGTCCTATTTTCCCCACAACAACCACCCTGTGAGTTGGGCTGAGAGAAAGTGACTGGCCCAAGTCATCTATCTCTATCTATCTAACCTTCTAACCATCTATCATCTATCATCTATCTATATCTATCATCTATCATCTAACATCTATCTATATCATCTGTCTATCTAATCTACTTTATCTCACACACACTATTAAGCTTGTTTTGGAAAGCTTGCTGTATTTTCAGTATGAGCAACTATTATTATATTCTGCTATTTGGAATCCATCAGAAGGTCATGAATATGGATGATCCATGAGAAAAGGTCTTGAAGTGGCTGCTTTCAATGGCAGGATACATACAGCAGCTGGCTAGCTTTTGGGTGGGTGCGTGTGTTGTGAATCTCAACCATGAACATGAATGAATTCAGGACCTGAGTTAAGCATGTCATGTTAATTCAGCCAATGTGAATGCAAGTGGAGTAACAGGAAGACATTTCAGACTTAGCTTCAATCATCATTAGTTTAGCAGTCTAATGGTTGGTTAATGCAGCAGAAAAACAACAAATTTCCTTTGTTTTCCACCTCTCTCTTTGTAAATTAGGAGTTACCAGCCTTCTAGATATTGTTGGAATTTCCCTCTGGTTCAGGCAGCATGTGAAGAGATTACTGTTGACATTTGGAGTCTGTTGTAAATGTTGCTTTTCTTTCTTTCCCTTCTGTTATAAATTGAAATACTGTAATCAAAAAGCATGTGACTTAAAATGTGGGGTCAGGAGACATAGCCATTATAATAAAGGCGGGATAGAAAATAAATAAATAAATAAATAAATAGGAAAAAGAAGAAGAAAGGGCAGCAGAGCTCTGTGCAAACACCAACTCATGCCTAGCTGTCACATGCTGGGCGTCTCTCTGTATTATGATAACCTGACCTCTTTGGTTATACACGGGTAAGTTCTCTAAAACAATTACAAAGCAAAGGCTGTGGGAAGTGACCTTGGAATCTTGACTAGCTAGGAGTTGGAGTAATAGCACCCAGTGACCACAGCAGCATTTCCAAGCTTCCAATATTTCTCTACAGAGGTTGCATAAGACACTTGGCAATACCTACCCAGCAGCCTCCAGCATCTTGTGATAGCTCCTGCCTGAGCTGCATTTCTGCAGCTGCAAAATTCATAGGAAGAATACATGCTATTTTGGGAATATTATGGACTATCCATAAAGTACAGTCAATGTGCAGTCCCAGGTGCTGAGTGTCTAGAACTCAGTGACACTTAAGAGCATTACCCTGGAGGATCTCAGAGGCTTGCAAGAAGAGCAAATTCTATGCATCCCTTTGCATAATGGAGGTTGATAGTTATTGGCTTACTCTCCTGCTTAGAATTTGAACCCCACAAAGTTGACTCTTGTTCTTCTGTGTGTCCTGATTTATTACCATCTGTTTTTTAGGGAAATCTCATTTTCTCCACTGCATACACACACCGCACTTGTAGTGACAATTGTGTGATCAGATTTATATTTGCTGGACTTTGTATCACACACTGAATGATGTAAGCCCAAGTGGCTGACAAAATGAATTAAAGATGGCAATACAGAGAGCAAAGTACAATAAAACACAGAAAATAGATTACATGAAACACTTATATCAGATTAGGAAAATCGTCCATCTGGTCTAGTATTGTCTGTTTGACTAATACTTCTCCAAGGTTTCAAAGAGAAGAGAGATATTTCCATCGTCTGCTAACTGATCCTTTTACTTCAACAGGCTGGGAACTGGTCCTCAGAATATCAGCATTTAAATCTTGCATGCCCTTGAGCTGTGCTTCTTTGCCTGAAGGTAACATAAAGAGCACTGCAATAAAATAGCCTTCAACTATGGCTCATGGCAGATAAATTCAACACAGAGAAATATTTCTAAAAGTCATGATTTCACCAGCTTCTGTCCAGAAGGTAGGCTTCCTAAGCAGATCTTCCACAATCAAAGCACCGTCATTGAAGAGGTTCTGGTTCAGCATCTACCAGCATCACTTCCTACAGCAGAAGAATATGAAACAGGGCTTCAGAAGTTCGCCAGAACATCAAGCCGGTAAAAGTGACTTTGCAGAAAGTCCCTTGAGAGAATTCACTTACACATTTGATCTTGTGGCATAGTTATGATAGAAATAAATGTGAACCAGGAAAATGATCTGTTCTGCGTTATGTCCTGCTAAGATGACATTCACAATAAGGTGTCTTTCCCAAAGGCTTTAAATTTTTTAAAATAAATATTTACTTTCCATGGGACACTATAGTTCTAAACAGTTTTTGTGCGTATGTGAAGGGTGTGAAGGTGAAGAAGCAATGATTCTCTATTGATGCCCTGTGTGCAATACAATGCTCCTTGAGAAGATCCAGTTAGTCCCACTTCAATCATTGGTGAAAAAAGGATGGGAACATGGCTTTTCTAATAGACCTCTGAACTTTAACATCTACACTCTGCTTCCCATATGATCACCAGTAAAGTATTTTAAATTTCACTGATATTTTAAGTGGTGGCATGTTTTTGAATTTTATTGTTTTTAATTATTTGATTTGTAAACTACCTAGAGATGTGTAATTGTGGCAGTTAAAAAATACTGAACATTCCAGAAATTAAGTATGATATTTTTTTTCCAGTCTGGTGCTCTCCAAACCTATCAAGTTTCAACTCCCATAATTTTGGTCAATTGTTCCCAGGATCAATTGTTCCCAGAGGCTGGGGTTTATGGCAATTGAAGTCCATCACATCTGGAGGATACCAGATTGTGGAAACCTGTTTTCTGTACAGCAGGATCTTTCTATTCATCCTATTGTGCAAAGTAGGATTTTTTTTTCAACACTTCTGGGAACACAGCTGTTGCTTTCTCTTCATGTAAGAGACACACCCTCTACACAGGCAAGATAACCAGTATGAATCAGCTACATGATGCAGAGCACGAGATCAGAGTCATCTGACTTCCATGATTTCTCAGATTTGTAAAGTAATATCACCACTCTGCCCAACACCCATCTGGATCAGTATACTTTTGATCGATTTTGACTGAGCTCCCATCATTCCCAAATTATGCTAAAGAATGGCACGTGAGTTTAAGATGAAGTTAGAAAGTTTATAAAAGTTTAAAAAGCAGAGCAGTGAAGAGACAGCTCTTCCTGGATCAGGAGTGAGAGAAGATACATTGGGATCTAATGGTAGATTTCTGGGCATTGTGCATTAATATTGACAACAATTTCAGATTCTCCCTTATCCCAGCATGCTATAGTTGAAATGCAGTAAGCATTAGAGGGTAGGTTTTTTTTGTGAATGAATGAATGAATGAATGAATGAATGAATGAATGAATCAATCAATCAATCAATCAATCAATCTACTGTTGTGACCACAAGCTGTAACAACCTGACATAGCATAAATGAAGAAAAAATAGTAATAATAATAAGAAAAATTCAACATGGGAAAAAGGCATTTTTATTTTTGTTTTTTGTGTAGAACATTTGTGAGGTTCTTCTGGAATGCAAAATAAATTCCTGGACTTTATTGCTGTATGAATGACTGTGTGGTTTTAACAGGAAAAAAAAAGATCCTGCAAGCATTATATTGGCTCAACTTGGGATAGTGTGTTCCCAAAATACACTGAATTCTCAGCTAGCCAATCACATTTCAGCCTAGCATGTTGTCTGAATCCAGCCAATATGGTTAGTTTATAGTTCAGTGATCCATGTGAATCTATCAAGCCAGACTTAATAAATCATCTTTCAATTGACAATCGTGTTTTAATTAAGCAACATTTGTTTCTGCGATTGAACTATTGAATCAGATGAACAGGACTTGATTTAAATTATCTGTAGTAGGGGAGTTCAGTAGTTTCAATTTGATTTTAAAATGTGCTTCAGAACATGTTGGGGTGTGGCTCTTTAAAGAAGCTGCATCTTTTTTCAGAATAGATGCAGCTGCTTTAAAGAGTTGCAGATAATTGCTACATTTGTGCTCCTCTGTTTGGAACTGAACTGGAAGCACTGCACAGTCCCAATTAGTAAAAACATTTAAAAGCTAAATAGAAAAATAGAAGACATTTCAGTGAGGGTACATAATTTCAAGTTTTTGTTTTTCAAAGTTGGTTCTAAATTTACCAGGAATTTTTTCATGTGGGATATTGTGTTGAAAATAAAAGAATTGGGATGGATTATGAGACAATGTGACAGAAGCACAGTACAGAAAATTATAATAAGGACAGGTTATAATTCAGTCAGGTTTCAGGCCAGTTATGGGACAGAAACTGCATTGGTTGCACTGATGGATGATCTCTGGTGGGAGCGGGATGGAGGCAGTGCATCCATCCTTGCTCTTCTTGACCTCTCAGTGGCTTTTAATACCATCGACCATGGCCTCCTTTTGGAGCAGCTCAGAGAGTTGGGGGTGGGCGGTGTGGTCCTGCGCTGGTTCACCTCCTTCCTCCAGGGCCGGTACCAATCGGTGTTGATAGGGAGTGAGAGATCTGACCCTTGGCCCCTACTTTGTGGGGTGCTGCAGGGCTCAGTACTCTCTCCGCTCCTTTTCAACATCTACATGAAACTGCTGGGTGACATCATGCATCACCACAGAGTAAGGTATCATCAATGTGCTGATGATACCCAATTATACATCTCCATCTCGGGTGAAGTAAGTGATGCTGTGAGTACCCTCTCTCAGTGCCTGGGGGCTGTAGGAGTCTGGGTGGGGAACAACAGGCTTCGGCTGAACCCTGGTAAGACAGAGTAGCTGTGGGTTAATGGCTCTTCTGTATCTGGGACTTTGTCATCCTTGGTTCTGGATAGGGTTGCACTGCCCCAGACAGACCCGATGCATAACTTGGGGGTCCTCCTGGACTCACGGCTCCTGCCATCAGGTGGCAGCTGTGGCCAGGAGAGCCTTTGCGCAGCTTTGTGCTGTGCACCAGTTATGCCCCTTCCTGGATCAGGAGGCCCTTCGAACAGTGACTCATGCCCTTGTTATCTCCCACATAGACTATTGCAATGCGCTGTACATGGGGCTACCCTTGAAGAGTATCCAGAAGCTTCAGCTGGTCCAGAATGCAGCTGCACAGGCAGTTTTAGGTACCCCTAGAAGGGCACATGTAACACTGTTGCTGCACAAGCTTCATTGGGTATCAGTTTGCTTCCGGGTCCAATTCAAGGTGTTGGTTATCACCTTTAAAGCCCTACATGGCATGGGGCCAGGCTACCCGAGGGACCGCCTCTTCCCCATTGTATCAGCCTGTCCCACCCAATCATGCAGAGAGGGCATGTTACGGACTCCATCTGTGAGAGAATTCCGTCTGGCAGGACCCAGGAGGCAGGCCTTCTCTGCAGTAGCTCCTGCCCTGTGGAACACGGTGCCCCCAGAGGTGAGATTAGCCCCATCGCTCCTGACCTTCTGGAGGAGACTGAAGTCCTGGCTCTGCCTTCTCGCTTGGGGCGGAGAGGGGAGTAGCTCCACATGGGGATGACTGGTATCTTAGACCACTCTTTCCACGTATGGACTGTATCAGACTCTCCTCCCACTTGGATTTTATTTTTATTTTTATTCTTATTTTTATACTTATTTTAAGGGTAATTATATATTTATATATTGTATTTATATTGTATGTTCATTGTTTTAATTGATGATTTTATTGTTAACTGCCCAGAGTTCCCCGATGGGAGGAGATGGGTGTGGATAAATTTAATAAATAAATAAATAAATCATCACACAGTCTGAAGTTCTTCCCGTTCAGTGACAGAGAGGACTTTTGCTAGTGGTACGTGTCCTTAGAATTCCCTGATATTCCCTTATATTTTCTTTCAACCTGTTGAAAATACCATTCAGTATTAACAACCTGTTAATATCCAAGTTTATTTGGATGCCCTGTTGAATGTGTGTGGTCTTATTTCTTAAAAAAAAAAAAGGCTGTATTTGTATTTCAAACATTTCATTAAAAAAATCAATTCAATAATTATGCTTTTTCTCTAAACCGTTTGAAACTATGGTTTGGGCTGTACAATTTCTATTACTGTACAGAAGTCTTACCAAGATTATGGCAACCAGCTTGATTGATAACTGGCAAAAAGAGGGAGAAAATGTAGAAGCAGTGAAAGATTTGTATTTCTAGGTGCGAAGATTACTGCAGATGCTGACTGAAGTCAGGAAATCAGAAGACACTTAATCCTTGGGAGAAGAGCAATGACAAATCTCGATAAAAGAGTTAAGAGCAGAGACATCACACTGACAACAAAGGTCCGCATAGTTAAAGCAATGGTGTTCCCCGTAGTAACATATGGCTGCGAGAGCTGGACCATAAGGAAGGCTGAGAGAAGGAAGATCGATGCTTTTGAACTGTGGTGTTGGAGGAAAATTCTGAGAGTGCCTTGGACTGCAAGAAGATCAAACCAGTCCATCCTCCAGGAACTAAAGCCAGACTGCTCACTTGAGGGAATGATATTAAAGGCAAAACTGAAATACTTTGGCCACATAATGAGAAGGCAGGACACCCTGGAGAAGATGCTGATGCTAGGGAGAGTGGAGGGCAAAAGGAAGAGGGGCCGACCAAGGGCACGGTGGACGGATGATATTCTAGAGGTGACGGACTCGTCCCTGGGGGAGCTGAGGGTGTTGACGACCAACAGGAAGTTCTGGTGTGGGTTGGTCCATGAAGTCACGAGGAGTCGGAAGCGACTGAACGAATAAACAACAACACAGAAGTCTTAGCTTGTTCCTATATCAGCACAAGTTTGTGGTAATAGATACATCTGAATGGAAGCACATCTTACTGATGTCTTTTTACATGCCACATGATCACCTGCCAGAATACTGGTGATGATCCACCCACAGGCTGCCATGAGTTTCTTGTCCTGAGAATCACTGCACTAAGGAATCTGGCTGCAGTAATACAATTATTAATATTGTAATCACAGGCTGCTTGTGGGTGAGGTAATATTTCATTTAAACCATGGGAAAGCCCTTGAGCCAGATGGGGAAGCACCAGTTATTTTCCTCCTATGAGACAATACCACTTGAATGCATTCCTGATTCATGGACTTCAAGTTGAGTTTAAGTCAAATGTTTATTATGATGTTTATTTACCAACAAATGCCTGTATTCCATGGTGTCATTTTTAAAGAACACTGTTAGAATTCAGGAGGAACTACAGTTTTAATATCATTAATATTAAGTAACTTCAAATACAAACACCAACCAAGATTTAATTGTCAACTCAGTGCTAACCTTCTCATAAATAAGATACGCTACTGGTGCCTTTGGTTCTTTTGGAGAAATAAAATTATTCTGGCCCACCTGCAGCTGGAACCCAGACATCATAGAAGTTGCAATGCCGTGGATTTCCAAGCAAGCTTGCTCCAGTAAAGGCGTAAGGTGAACTGAACCTTATGAGCTTCTGAAGCAATACTACCAGAAATCATCAAGGAAGTACGTTCAATAAAGGCCCAACTTCTTGGCCTGAAAGTAAGTATTTTCTCTTGATGACCTTCCATCAGACTTTTTCTGAATAGAAGCAATGTATCAGAAAGTGGTTGAGTTCTCAAGCATGTTTGGCTCAAAGGAATACATCTGTGAAGGTCCTGGCTTGGGTACCACAGGTTCATAATCAAGAGACTGGTCAATTCTCCAAGTAATGACACAGCCATGACTTGGCCCCTTCTATCCCTGAAGTTAAGATCATGACTTCATAATGTTGGAAAACATGTTCTGCACACAGAAAGCCCTTCAGTTCAACCGATGGCACTGCTCAGGAAGGATTCCCCTGAAGATGAATGAGGAAGGACCAGGGTGAACGGCTGCCAGTCAGAACCAGTAAACTAGAATAGATGAACCTGTCAAGCCCAGTGAGGCTGGCAAGCTCAGGAAACTTGGATTTCTGCAAAGATCTTTCTTTATTGGGTATGTAACAGAATCTTGACAGCCTATGAAAGCAAATCTCCTACTCAACTCATATCAAACACAAATTAAGGTGGAGTTACTATCCTTCTCACCCTTCCCCTCCCCCAGACTCAAGAATTTCCTTGGTAATGGTCCTGTTTCTTCCTTCAACTGACTCTCTGCCTCCTCTCTATGTCCCCAGAATGCCTCTCTTTTAGGCATCCCATCACAATTTGTTGTTAGCCACCCAGAGTCACTAGTTTGAGATGGGCGGCAATATAAATTGAATAAATAAATAAATCTGTGGTCTCTGTCAAACAAAAACACATCAGCAAGCATAAATGATCTTGAGAATAAATCTTGAGACCCATGAAACTTAATTCTGGTTAAAAAACCAACAACAGAATTTTGCTGGAATTTTGCCACCCCAAGAACATAATAACATAAGCAGTACCCTGCTGGATCAGACACCTGGCCTATCTAAAGATGTTTGCATTATGTCCCATTGAACTCAGAGTAACTTGCTATAGCCAAATACCTTAGGTTGAACTGGTAAATCCCTATATCATTTTTCAACTAAACAATGGACAAAAATACCAGTTTTTATAATGAAGGGACATTTGGAGAGAAATGATTAATTTAATGCTCACTGGAATATACCAGAAATTGAAAACAAACATTGCCTTCACCTTCTCTTGTATGGTCAGGGTAGGAAATGGAACAGTAGCAAAGAAACTCATTACTCATGCAATAGGAGGAACACGGGATAGTCCTGCATGGACTCCACACTTCTGATGGTTCTTGGGGGAGCATAACCATATCAACAGATACACCAGCCTGATTATGCTAATAATTGGAGTCACCTTATTCTGTACATCACTTTGCGGCCCTTTAGGAATGACATAAACCAAATTTGGTACAGACTTTATGTCCATTTTTTTCCCTAGCTGGAGCAAACAAAATCCACTCATTCCTGCAGATCTCAAGAAGAGAATGGCCAAAATCAACATATGACTAGGTCTCCCTATAGCGTCCTTTAGTTTCATAGATCACCAGTTCCCAGGGAGCCTACAGACATAAAGGAAATTGGAAGATGTGATTTGACTCTTGTCAAATGTGACCACATAAGTTCTGGAACTTGTTGCAATTCCTTGGATTATTCGCAACTTCTCCAAGGATGTAGACAGGATGCTTGACAGAATGAGAGCCACAACATATAATACGGCGAACACTTTAACAACCACCCTACACTGGCTATCTGTCAGATCTGAAATCTTAGAATATGTTTGAAAATTAGGCCTTGTTTGTTGAGAAGCAGGTTTCTCTGTGATTAAAGGTACTTTTCACCATTGGTATCTACAGTCCTGATATATTTTTGAGTCTTTGGATATCAGCAAGCTGCATGAGTTCTTGGAGTGCAAGGAAACGTCAAATTAAGAGAGGTTTGAAAGAAAGAAGGGACTTTGGAAGATTGTCAGACACATCATGATCGCCCTACCCACACATAATAAACTGGTCTATCTACTCCCACATTAGTATTATGAAACAGGGTTCTTACTGCATCAGCCCAACAGCTCAACCATGGCATGGACATACACACCACTATATTTCTTCAAAGGACACCCATAATTGTAGTTCCCAGGGCATTACAGGAACCTATATTCTTACTCATCCTTATTGCATATGTTATTTGCACTCATCATGCTAAGCATGTCCAGGAACCTACAAATTTCACCTAAAACAAGATGTTATAGCTAGCCCTTAAAAACAACAACAGAGGATTAATCATTGCCTGTGTTATACACCATACTAACTACTGATCTATGTAATCAGGTTTTATTGAATTAACACAACTGGATGGGTTCACAAAATATACTGAAAAAAATAAGCTGTGTTCACAAAACGTATTGAGCCACACAAGCCAATCACATTCACATTATTCAAACATTTCAACGTTTCTTTGTCCCATGATGCTAAATGTAATCTAATCTATACAGTACCTGCCTGGTTGCATTTGGTTTGCAATATCCCTGTTCAAACTTAAGTCTATAAAGAAGATCTGAGGCTAACATATAATACTGCTAACACTTTAACCACCACACTACACTGGCTACCTGTCAGATCTGTAATCTAATATGTTTATAACCTTGCCTCATTTTTGGACTTTCTGTTTATTCCTTGCTTTTTGTACTAAATTACTGAGAAAGGATTCTGAAGAACTTGAAAGCCTGCATAATCATTTGTGATATTTTGTTTAGGGCTAAAGGCCCATGTATTGCTCCGAAATTGCTGAAAACAAATTGAGGTCCATTGCTTACATAGATAATATTGGTTGAGGGTTGAGACTGAGCACTTTGGGTTCAAATGTTGCACAAAGCTACAGTAGGGTTCATTTGGTTTTGACTCAGCCACTGTGGTTTGTGAAATAAGGGTTTATGTCTTGGTGTGCAATGGGAATTCAACCATTGTGGCTTATTCAAAAACCCCAGTTAAACAAGCAATACCATGGAATGGTGTGCAAACCCAGACTATGACTATATTGGCATATGATGCTGAGTTCAGCACAGTGTGGGAACCCAACCATTTTAGCTTATTTAACACACCATGATTAAGCAAACCCTGAGATGTGTGAAGCCAGGTACAGCGTTTTACTCAACAACCATGTCTACACAGGACTTCGTGGGATGTGTGGATCCAGCCTAAGTCATAGCAGAAAGTGTTGACCATCTTCATGTGTTGTAATATAGAGACTAGAACTTCCAGCAAGGTGTATGGAAATCCAGCTTCAAATCCCCCATAGCCCTGTAGCTCAGTGGATAACCTTGGGCCTTTCCCTCTAATCCAGCCAAACAAACTGGAGTTGTTGCAGGGATAAAAATGATTAGCAGAGGAAGGGTTAAGAAACATGGATTTCCATGCTGAATTTCTTGGAAGGAAAACAGGATAAAAATATATGAAGAACTGGCAGCGATTTATAAGATAGGGAATGTGTGGAAGCTACAACTGGAAGCATCAAGGCTCTTTTTTGTCAGTCTGTGCAACAAAAGAGTTGTAGCACAGGAATCAAGGCCCAGTAGGCCCTTATGGCTCTAGAAGGACAATAAAAGAAAAGCAGGAGAGTGGGTATTCCCACCTATTTAAGATCTGGTCTGCATTATTAATAATCTCCCATTATTACCATTATTGCTATCGTTATTATTTTGTAACATTCCTGCTTGAAAAGAAACTTAGAATTGTATAAATATAGGAAGAATAAAAACAGTCTTCCATAGAAACCATGAAATAAAGCAGTCGATACTAAAACCACCTACCATAAGAAAATTAAAACAGTGAAAGAGGCAGTCTCATCCTGGAATAGTCTACAACTATTCTATAATGTCTGTAGAAGGGTCTATAACTCTGCTGTTAGGAGTAAATCTTTGCCTGCTACAAACTATGTTACTATTTCTACTTTCCATCTCTCAGGCCAAGGGGCAGTCATCCCTCCTCCCTGATGGAATATTTGTGCATGCAGCTCAAACCCTCTGTAACCTCGCCACCTGGATCTGAGCAAATAAGCACAGTCCTGTGTACTCTTGTAAGGTCACTAAAGATCAGCGAGAGCTGCAGATGCAGAGGTGCTCCAGAGCCAGCAATGCCTAAAGGAACAAATTCGGTAACACCTGCCCTCGCAGAAAGCAAATTGCACGAGGAATGTAGGAAAACAAATGACAAGCACGCTCTCTGGGCAGCTAACTTTTGATCTAGATTGCTCCTGGCCATTTGAATACAGCCATCTATGGGATTGTTTCCCACTGCATGACAACATACCGATCATTCATCAGCACATGCTTTCAACGTTTTGCAGTGAATCATCCATCGCCTTCCCTAACCTGGCCTTTGGCTAGCTGTTGATCTCTTGCTGACTCTACGTCTTTGGGTTCCCACTGAATCACTACCAACTCTTCCATGTTCCCAGTCACTTAGACAGGTGGTTACCTTTTAGTTCACACTGAGTCACTGTCGCCTTTCCTTTGCTGCTTCCCCCTCTTTCCCAGGGCATGATTACATTCCTTTGTATCCTGAGTACCTGTTCGCATGAATACAAAACAATAAGTACCAGACCAAGGCAGGGTGTGCACTTGTAATCCTGTGGTTTGTGAAAGATGCAGAGTTGTTGGGAGTACTCTTAATTGTGGAAGAGCCCGTGACTTGAGGTTTCAAAAGGAAGGAAGGAAGGCAGGCATAACCCTACCAGCTTATTACTCTTATTTATAAAGATTTTTCAGGAGCCTGCCATATTGCTAGAGAGCCACCAGCCACCCACATCAGCCTTTCTCTGTCAGTTATGCCATTTGTAAAGGGTGGGCATGCTAGAAAATAATTGGATAGTAAAAGATGCAAAGCAATGAGGGGTTGGAAACCAACCCCCCCCCCTTATTTCTTATGCTGGTCATTTCTACCATATGTTTATTTGGTTCTTCAGGAAAATATGACCCAAATGTTTGGCAGAGAGAAGAACTTAATCTGACCCAAGTAAGATGTTGATCCATGTGGCTCAGTCTTACCTGTTATGCTTACTTGTTGAAGCTTTCCACTATATTCCTTCCCTAGATGAGGAATGAACTAAGAACCTTTTATGGGAAAAAGCCAGTGCCTTCCATTAAGCTGTAGGTCAATGTTTTTCAAACTTGACCACTTTAAGATGTATGGGTTTCAGCTCTGGTTGGGGAATACTGGGAGTTGAAGTCCATACATCTTGAAGTGGCCAGGTATGAAAAACACTGCTATAGATCTTTCCCTGTTTTGTGTGGCAGCTCCCCTGGCTACTGATTAATCTCCAAGACTAATTCAAGATGCTCACATGATCCCAGGCACTGCTTGTTCTCTGCACCACGGTCCCCTCTAGCCTTAGGCAAGAACAAGGAAGGAGAATGATCATATTCTCTCTCTCCCTGTGTCCCTCCCTCCCTCTCTCTCTCCTGCAAAGAAACTCTGGAATGTCCTCCACATAGCAAACTATGAGGATGTCATCTTGGGTTTTGACTTGGAAAGGGAAATGCAAAACCTATTTCTTTTATACCATAGCCTGCCAATGCACAGTGTAGCATTGTTGTTATTGCTTCATTTTATCCCAAGCTATCTGGAGTTTTGAAGAAGCATGTGTGTTTTAAATAATCAATTAAACATTTAATCCCAGTTCCCTCAATTTGGGTGCCCTTGGAGGTGGCCCACTGGCAAGAGGAAGCTGCAGTCCACCGCAGATGGAAGTCTCCAGGTTGGAAAGCTCTTCTAGCTGCTGCTGGGGAATCCAGCACACAAGTTCTCCTCTGGTATTTCAGCCATTTGAAAGAAAATCACAGCTGAAGTGTTGCTTTAGCCTTGGCTGTTCTCTGCCTTTGTCATAGCTACAGAATTACTGGGGTCATACCAACCTTATGCTAAAAAAGGATAGAAGTCTGCACTGAGAGTGGGGGGAAAAGGTGCGCGTTAAAACTGTACACATGATATACATGACAACATGTATTAGGCACCTCAAATAAAGACTTGGCCAAATGCAAAATATGAGAAAAGTTCCATGATTCTTATATCTTTTGTTTCATACAGAGAACACTGGGGTTTCCGGGGTTCTGATAACTATTGTCCATTTATCTTCAAGGGTACATCCATGAGCACCCGAAACATACTCTTTAATGGAAACAGAAATGCTCAGGAAGCTGTATTCAACATTACACGTAACAGGGTGGAACTGTTCCTCATTTTTCTGTCCAACCTTGAGTCCTGACTGCCATCTCCTATTCAGAAAGCTGAGCAGGTCGTAAACACATGTGTACTCCCATTAGTGGAAAATTCCTTTCTATTGAGCGTAAGCCTCAATTGTGGTTCAACAGGTTTTAGTTCCCAGCCATTTTTTTTCCTTTCCATCTGCTGGGAAAAAAAAATCCTCAGCCCTATGGCATCTGCTCAGATCACATGGGTAAGTACAGTACTTATAAATTACGCTAACCCGCTCACATCAGTTAACACTTCAAAGAAGAGAAAGATCCAGGGGCTTGGCCTCAGATTCAGCGAGACCGATCCAGAAGAGGCATCAAGGCCATCCCTTGCAGCGCTACCATTGTACAGGTAACACCTGTGGCTTTTGCAGCAAATCTCTTGGGGTTTCCCCTTGTAAGAAACGGAAATTGCAAGAATTATGACCACCGGAGGCACGGTTTTTCGTATGGTAAAAGTTGAGGCACGTGGTATGAAGGAGCAATATCAAGCTGGAATTTGGGAAGTGGGTTTCTTCCTTGGAAGAACGGCATTACAATGTCGTCCTCCACCGGAGGGGAGGAGTCGTCATGCTGATGGGGATAATGGGAGCTGTAGTCCAGTGTGTCTGGAAGACATTGGTCTAAGGGAGGTGGTTTTAAATTTTGGTTAATTTCCTTTCCCAGGAGATGCTAATCCTCGCAAAGAAGATCTCACATTCTTTTGTCCATGTGACTGCTTTCACTACTTCTGTTGGAAAGCTCTAGGACTGTTTTCTGCTTCGGTAGAAGCCAGACTAAATGATCTACCAGTAATTCTATTATTGTCTTCCTATTCTTTATCATTTGCTTCAGCTTATCTTTACTATGTTCTCAAGATGTCTGGGAAAGAGGCAGTGAATCATTCCCCATGTGTTTAAAAACCAGGTACCAAAATGGGTGCCTGTCATCAGACTAATGACTACTGTGCTGCTCATTGGAATACAGTGGGGCCAAAATTCTATTCTGTTTTTATTTATTTTTCCTTTTTCTGCAGTCAAAAGACGCTTGGTGGCTTATGCAGAATATAAAACCACTACTAGTGGTACATATTCATATTATATCTAAACATGATTGCTTACAGCAATTTATTGTTGACTGCTTTTGGTGAAGAAGAATCCAGAGTTCTGTGTTATGCATAAAATGGCCATAAGGTCAATGTTTGTAGAAGGTAAAATAAAATCTTACACTATTGCATAACTTACTTGCTAAGACAAAATCTAGGTGGTTTTTTTTAAGATTTGGGTTAGTATTTTGTGTGAATCTATTGGCATACTAATTGAATCTATTGTGATGGTTTAATAAACCATGGCTTAAAAATTGCTTAACAGAACAAGCCTTGGTCTAAGACTGAACCAGTCAGGGAATATGTAAATTTAATTTCTGAGCAAACTTCTTCAACCTGATCTCTTTAGAAATGCTGGACTACAATTACCATTGTCTCCAGCCATCAAGATGACCCACATCTTTGGAAACGAGCAGGTCAGAAATCGCTATCTTAGGGACAGTTTGGCCCAGATCTGCCTTCCTTTGACCAAGCAGCCACCAGATGCTTTAGGCTGCAATTCTCAGAACTGGCCACAGAGGCTAAGAAATTTGGGAATTGCAGTCCCAACTCATTTGGAGAATATCAGGTTAGAGCAAAGTCCATATAGCATCATGATCAATGGCATCAGTGTTGTAGGATTTCTAACGGAAAGTTCAGACTGTGGCTGACTCCAATTGTTTTTCAAAATCTGGAAAAGAGAAAGGTGCAAAAGTACAAAGATATATAAGTTCTTATGTCCTGAGATCAGGAAGGTAACCATGTTAATAGAGGCGATATCTTATAGGAGAAATAAGTGTCCCTCAGATTCATTTCTGAAATGGCCATAGTACCTCTTAGATGACTACATTTCAAGACGAAAACGGTTTGCTTCCTTCTCTCCAAAGAGCTATACAGATAATCCTCACTTAACAACCATTTGTTTAGTGATGGTTCAGATTTACAACAGTGCTGAAATACCGACTTGTGACTGGTCCTCACACTTACGACCATCACAGCATTCCCCTGGTCATGTGATCACAATTTGGGTGCTTGGCAACCAGTTCACAGTGTCTCATGCTCACATGATTGCCATTTTTGACCTTCCTGAACAGCTTCTGGCAAGCAAAATCAATGGGGAACCATGTGATTCACTTAACAACCACATGGTTCGCTTAATGCCCATGGCGATTTGCTTAACCACCACTGCAAAAAGGTCATAAAATTGGGTCAGATTTGTTTAATGACTGCTTTGCTTAGCAACCAAAATTGCAGTCCCAATTGTGGTCATTAAGCGAGGACTACCTTTAACCTCTCCAAATACATGGCAAGAATTTTTTTCCCAGAGTGGTTTGGGTGTGAACACCAGGGCAATTAAAGTGATGTAAAAGCAAGAGACAAGAGGGCACAAACAAAGGCTGATGCAGACACTGAGAAACAATTGCTCAAGAGTAGGAAGTTCTAGTATTTCTATTTCCTCAGGGCCCTATCCCTCCCATTCTGAACTGTTTATAATTGCCAGAAAGGACTGGATATAAAAGCTTTAATTAGTGTTCTTCAAGCACACAATTCTGGGCTGATATCCCAGGCATTGAAACTCTACATCAAATTATGCCAGGTCATAAGATCCAAGCTCTCTTCTAATAACATGGAGCAGAGACGAGGATTCTATAGAAACACAGCTTCCAACAGCAGCCAACCAGCTGTTGGGAAGGATGATGTCCATTTTGTAATCTATAGAAACTGGGTTTGTTTGGAGATATCTCCTTGCCCTCCCCATCTAACTCTTGCCTCATCAGGTAGCCTTCAGTAATTTTATCTTCCCTTTTCCTCTTACCAAACTGTTCAAGGCATCTTGGAAGAGCTTCCATTCAGTTGGTCAAGTCTGGCTTTCTGACTCAGCCATCAGCATGGAAAAACAAAGTCTACTTGCAAGACAAAAAAACTTGCCCTGGTTGCAATGTTTATTTATATGTCCAAGGTATTCAGCATTCCATCCTGGAAATAACTTTCTGATGAAAATTTATTATCAGGAAGACTGGATTTCCCTAACCCAGTGATTTCCAAAGCTTTTGGAATACAACATTCAGCCTGGGGAAGTTGTACTCCAGGATTTCATGGAGATAATTTTGTGAGGAAAGTTTGAGCTTGAAACAGCCATCAAGGAAGTTTAGAAGAGGCTGCAAGACAACATAGCTGTACATGTCAGTGACAAGGAGGCCACAACCGTGGGGCCAATAATAATTCTTACTTGGATATCAGGACTTATACCAAAGTCAAACAAACTTCAGCCACTCCAGAATTTCTGGATTACATCTCCAAGAACCTCTTGTCCAGGCTAGTTAGGGAAAATGGTACCTGAAATCTTAAACATCTGTACAACACAAAGATGACATCATTTCATTTTTTTCATCTGGCCTGGGGATCCCCTGACAGCAGAGAGCCCATGCACTGGTTGCACCATGTATGACATCTTAATTAACCCTTTCACAATCTTGGTTTTACTTATGTTGATTATTTAATTATTTTAATTGGTTTTTATATTCAATTTTAATGGTTGGTTTTGTTGTATGCAGCCCAGAGTCACCTTGTGTGAGATGGGCGGCCATATAAATTTGATAAAATGAATAAATGTCCTGGCTTATACATAAGAAGAAAGAGGCCTGTAATGGTGTGTGGGAATGACCTTCAGAGACGGCCCAGAAACGCTGCCCTGGGAATGGTCAGATAAGAGATGGCAGAGCCCATAGCTAGATAATGGACAGGGCAAGAGGCTCAGAAGGGACCCTCCCTAGTTTCTCGTGCTGTAAAAGGGATGGGGGGAGAACTGTACTTTCAGACTTGCAAGATTCTGTCAATGTAGCCTTACAATAAAGTAGAATTAGCTCATCTGGTTGTGTCTCCTGCCTGGTCTACCTGGGAAGGCTGACAGGGCCCTTTTCCAGAATTTACTGGAACGTCCTTTAAAAAAAGGAAGTGATCAATTAATATCTCCAATTACCTCATCATGTATCATCCAGGTAATCCCCTTTTACTTACCTGCCTCATGTAAGGTCAAGTTATGGAGGGTTAGACTTTGTTCAAAGACATGTTCTAGCAGAGACAGCAGCACAGGAGAAGGCTGGTTTGTCAAAAGATGCTAACTTGGCTCCCATAACTCTTTGCTGTTTCAAACCCCAGCTTTTAAAAAATGTATATCCAACTTTTTAAAAAGGTTCCTCCCTGCTCCAGGCTAACTTGCAGCATATTATATACCAAATATAGTCTATAAACAACAAATATTAAAAGTGCATATTAAAGAGAAAAATGAGAAAGGAAATCATTAGTATTATTATTCTCTTTGGAATTGGATGAAGAAACAGGGGGGGGGAAAAGATTGCCTAAGAGCTCACCAGGATACAGAGTCAGAGATATTTCTTAAAGTCAAGCCATGATTTTTTAAAAGCCTTTTGCTTCTCTGCACTGCAGTATTCTCCCCTGGAAAAAATGTTAAAAAAGAAAAAAGAAAAGAAAAAAGAAATGAGGCCATTGATAACACTTAACTTCCTTATGAATGCACGGTGAAAATGAATGCATCGCAAGACACTTGAAAATGAAAAGTGTGAAGTATTGCTGGCAACATTATCCTATTTTTATGCAGCTTTCCTGGCTAATAAAGGAGCAAAGAGAGAAAACAGCAGGAGGCCAGAGAGAAATGATGAGGATGTGCTATTAAAAGCAACCCCATGTGCAAACAGAACATTTTTTCCACACTGTTTTCATGTAGCACCAGCCGCTCTTAATACTGTATGAAGCTGTGAATATTGTATGAAGCTATGGTTCAGCGGGAAACCAGGCCTCTAACTGTTTCTTGCCAATAGCTGCAGCTAGCCCTCCGATTCCACATTTGCTTGCTTGCATACATGCTCTGAAATCGGGCTGAAAAGGCAGCCGCATAGAGTATAATCACTGAGGCTGTTTTCTCAGGCTGCTATCCTATTTCGAAGCCACAGACAGCCCTGCCGTTGTGTCATGAAGGCAGCGATGATTAAAAGCCTTCTCCAGCTTGGTGCCTTTCCCATCTTCTCACTACAGTATGGTGTTTGGCATCTGGAAGGCATGAGGTTAGTGAAGGCTAGAGGAGGCATTGTAGGGTTCCAGAGGTGATACAGCAGGTCCTCAGGTTAAGAATGCCCCGGTTTATGGATGACTCCTAGTTAAGAATGGACTGCCATAATGACTGTTCTATTAAAAATTCGAGTTAAGTACAATGCTTTGGGTTAAATACATAATACTATTATTTTAAGATGTTTCAGTGTATTTGAAAGTGTTTCTTAAGTTTCTTATGCATAGAAAGGTAAAATACATACTATATACTAAGACAAATGTTTGATTAACTGATGCTAAATCACTGTTATGACTTACATACAAATTCGACTTAACAGATGTAGGAACAGAACTTGTTCTTGAACTGGGACCTGCAGTATTTGAGTAGCAATGGATGCTTAAGGACTACGACTGTTTGTTTGTTTGTTTGTTCTTAAAAATCAGGCTAAGGACACAAAGACTGCCTTGCCATGTGCAGCCACCATCCAAATACAGCCCATGCCCAAATCCTTCCCAACCTGGAGCTTTTGCTAGAACTATTGGCTAAGTTGGTGCTAGACTAAGCGAAAATGATATTGGGGGATTTGTGGTTCAGGGTGTTATCAAAAGCCTGCTGGTGTCTGAGTATGTTCTAGGAAAACGGATCATCACATTAAGTTACCCTGTGGTTGATTTCTTTGGGAATAGCATGTTAGCAGTTGGGTTCTGTGAACTCAGATTAAGCTTGTGGTATAAAACCAGCCACTGAATTCATTAGAATCCAATATCTGGCATAGTTCTGCATGCTCTTTCAACTGTGGTAACTCACAAGCAAAATGTGAAGAGAGGAATCGGTCTCCAGATCAGCCTTTCTCAACCTTTTGACCCTGGAGGAGGCCTTGAAATATTTGTCAGGCCTCAGAGAACCCCTGCATATTCAGGCTCAAATATAGGCCAGAAGTGACAAAATTATTACATGCATTTCATGTGTAGGCCAGTATATATGCATTAACAGTGAACTTAAGGTAAAAATGAAGAATGAAACTTGCCTCTTTAATGTGAAGTTGCCCAAATTTGAAATAATTTTTTAAATAAACCGTGATCTCCCAGGGAACCCCTAGTGACCTCTTGCGGAACCCTAGGGTGCCACAGAACCCTGGTTGAGAAACCCTGCTCCAGATGATCAGTTAAATGTCTCCTGTTTAGAAGTGCTCATGAAGAGTCCATTACTGGATGAAACTTGAAAACAAAGCTATGCTGTCTGGAAACCATGGGGTGGGATCAGTTTGGAGAAAGTTAATATATAACTACAGAATTCTTCCTTTCTTGTTAAGGGACTTCGTTTCTTGCTTCATATTCTAAATACGTTCCTCACATTCGGTGATGACATGGGTACGTTACGTATAGAGGTCCCCCCATCTCCGGTATAATCCATAACTAAAAAAAGAAACAAACTTGGTTTCTAACATTAAGCTGACCAGTCATTTAAATACTGAAGTAGGATCCTAGCAAGGATTACTAAAAAAAATAAAAAGACCTTCTCCAAATTATGTAACTGTGTTGAGCTAGGGCAATGCAGAAAACCGAGAGGAACAAATACAGTGGCGTTTCTGGATTATATAACCAGTGTTATTTCAGGTGCCCTGTATTTTGAGATATGCTATAAGGAATTAAAGGTATATTTGCCACTTGCACTGGAGAACTAGGGGTCATATTCAAGTTCACAGTTTCTGGGACTTGAGTGGTGACCCTCAAATTATTTCTTCTCCTAGTGCAGGCTGCAGCTCATCTTATATTCTTGGCCACAGATTACATCAATCAAGCAAACATGTAAATAAATCCCATGATATAATCTTCTTTATCCTCAGATTTGTGTAGTGAATGTGAAGGCAACAGCGATCGGCTGCTTCTCGCTTATCTATAGCCTTTCCTTCTTCCAAAGCACTCTGAAAGTGGATCCTTTTAGGCTTTAGAATAGTATTTCTTAACCTTGGCAACATTAAGAAGTGTGGACTTCAACTCCCAGAATTCCCCAGCCAGCTGACTGGGGAATTCTGGGAGTTGAAGTCCACACTTCTTAAAGTTGCGAAACACTGCTTTAGAAGGTAGGCTAGTCCACACAGACTTGCTGAAAGTTATACAATGGCATCTTATCCAAACCTGATCTTCTAGATTGGAACATGATACCCAGTCCTGATATTGTTCTGCCTTCGGAATTTATATAACGGTCCCCACATTTTGTTTGAGGTCTTTGGGGAAAGTCTGTGGACCTGCCAACCAAGCGCTCTACTGAGATTTCAAGCCCCACCCCTCTTTTGCTTTAAAATCTCTAACTCAAGGCATTTATTAAAAGGAAGTAAAAAATCCTTAAGGAAGTAAAAAATCCTTTCAGATAGATGTAGAAATCCATACAATCTTGGCATGTCCATTCAAATGCAAAAAATGCTGCAGAACGGAGGGCGCCTGGGGCAAAGTTGTTCTCAGGCCATTTCCTTCTCACACCATCAATCTTTTCCTTCTTCAGCTATATAGCTTTACATGACCAGTGACTTGGGCTGTTTGGGGGGTTGATCCTCCCAAGGATTTTCCCACCTGAGATTTTTGAACTGCAAATGTTGGGTTACCCTCAAGTCTGTAACCTCCACCTCCCACATTTTTAATTAGGTAAGCATTCCTATGCAGAAGTATAGAAGTTGCTCTCTCCCAGTGCTAAAAAGGAAAACTCACATACAGACACACAGTCTTTTCACTGAACCTGATGAATTTTCAGCCTCATGAAGAATATTGGGTTACCCTGATAGACACATATTATATATACAATATTTTAAAAATTGACTGAGTTAATATTTATGCCTTGGCTGGTGTATAATGGGCTGTGATGAGTTGGAGTTCAGGGCTCATTTAATGGACTATTGCTGTTCAAATAATTTTTAATGCTACCTCATATAAAGCAAGCGTTCCTGAAGAAAAGCAATTAGCACATTGGAGACATTTGCACCCAATTTCTCTCTTGTTACTGTTCCAGGCTGTTTTATTTGTAATTTCTAATAAGCAAGCTTTAATGTCTTATTTCACACCTAGAGCCTCAACTTGGCCGATTCATTAGGGATCCGTATATCCTCGCCAAGCATTTTTTTCCCCTTCACTCAAAAGATGCAAAAAGAGTTTTAAAACTTAACTGTAGCAGTCACTGCGCTGAGATTTCCAGTACAAAGCCTACCTGTACATTTGCTGGAACTCACATCAACCTTCCTTAAAATTAAGCACCAGCCACCTTCAAAATGCTGCTCCTGGAGTTGCTCAAAGCTCAGCCAAATAAAATGGAGTTGTTGTTGTTTTTAAAAAAAGCAAACCATCTTGATAATGGAAACCTGGGATGATGCCAACTACTGCTTCTCTGTCTCAGGTATGGGGGGCAGGCTCAGCTCTGACAGTCATCCCTAGTGCTGTATAGCTTAGAAACGGTTGCTAGGGCGACTGGAGAGGTGAAGGAGAAAATCTTGTGCTATCCTACCACAGATCGCTTGGAAAGCAAGCTTTGATTTGCTTTTGAAATCTGCCCTCTTCATTTGCTTCAGTGGGAGAGAGCCGTGGTTATGCTCAATGGTGGCTCATCCGGAGACATCAGACCAAGCCACTCTTTGCTGGATCTGACCATGATTTTCACTACACAGACATAGAAACAAACCAGAGTTTATAGCTGCTTGTCTGTCTTTTCCTTTCCAATCCAGTTCCCAAATGCAGTGGCTTTCTGTGATGGCTGCATCACTATAGCTATATTTGGTTAGTTCAGACTTCATAACAAACCACAGTTTATCTCAGCCTTCTTGCATCTGTTGCCCTCCAGATGTGCTGGGATTGTAGCTCTGAGTACGCACAACTAGCCTCAGGCACGGGGGCTGTTGATTGTTGTGTGGTTTTTAAACCTTCTTACTGGAGAAGAGAATGTAAACCATTCTGAGTCTTCTCAGATTCGAGCAGTACAGGGGTGTCCACAAAGTGTAGTCAAAAAAAGTCAAGATGGCAGCAACAGTGGTGTGGGTTGAAGCTCTAACTTTTTTACAATGCACATAAACAACTGGCAGAGTTTTAATTGCACTGTTGTGGCCATCTGGACTTTTTTGACCATACCCTGTGGATATCCTGGAACAGTTTATGAGCCCAAGTAAGTTCAATAAAAAATTATCATTGACACATCCCATTCTAGTTAGGAAAACTGGGGAATTGTTGTCTTAATACACCTGAAAGGCACCAGGATGGTGAAGGCAAGTTAAGCAGAACCAATAGGTTGCCAATAGATGGCAGTGCTTGGCTGAGCCTCATTTGGGTTTAGAAGCTAAGGAAGATGGCCTGGATGAGCAATCAATAGGAGACACCAGAACTGTAGGATAGGTTAAAAAAATACATCCTGAAAGAAGACAGTAGTAAACCACTTCTGACTTGCTTTCAAGAACTACATGGATGTTTCCATGTAGTAATCATGTGTCACGCTCCACCATTTTGCAGCATTTTACAGCAACTATGAGTCTGAATATAAACAGTCTTGGATGATTTCTCTCTGTCTCTCTCTCTCTGTGCCAATTACCAATTTGTTTTAATAATAGGCTTTTTCATTTACTGTTCACTGGATTCAGAACTGCTGAGAAGTTAGCATTTTGGTAAAATACAAAACTAAGCTAAGATCTGCAAGTGCAAATTAAGCATTGGGCAGAAATGTGTATTTTGAAAATCAGCATGTCTTTGGCAGGCTATAACATCCCCACTCATGCTGTCGTCTCAGTTATGAGCAGAACACAAACAGTTTGCTCACTTTATTTATTTACTTCTCTCAAATACTGGAGCAAGTTGCAAGCTGAGACTGGCATGAAATTATCCAAATGGTTTTGAGTCTTCCATCCCACTAGCCAAATCAGAGGATCATCAGCTTTACAGGGAAGGAAATAGCATCTTCCAAATGCTAAAAGGGTAGACAAAGAGTGGTAGACATTCATGTCATCTGCATATATTCTTCTATTTTCAGACTCTTGAGAAGAAGATGGAAGCCAGAGACAAAACTGGTGAAAAACTGAAAACTAAGATGAACAATGCATCGTGAGTACACAAAAGCTTTTCATTCTCTTGGCCTTGTTATTATGCTCAGTGAAGAGATGGGCCATGTTTAGGCTAATGCACTTAATTCTAAATGCCCCCCCTTACAGTCCCATACTACAATGTATATGATGATTGGTTCAAACCTTTCCAACAACTTTTTTATTGTTTCCAGAGGAAACAATATATTAAAGAACTTTTCCATTGGCTCCCACAAAATTCAAACTTCTATGAGGAGAGGCTAAGTTAGAAGGCTGCCTTAACAGGGTAATCAATCTTCTAAGACTCAGATGACCAAGGAAGCAAAGAGTTGGTTTTTCTGTACTTCTCTGCTGTCATCTAGTGGTCATCCAGATTTTTGCAGTCCAATATGTTAGCACAACATTTAGGAATGGGAAAAGACATGGAATACACACACACACACACACACAACAATTCTAAAGATGTTTGCTTGACTACTAAGCTTCCATATGGAATCCCCTGGGTATTTTGTGAAGTCTTCAAACTGCTTAACTATCAATAAGTTAGGTTTGATCCCTAACAACAATTAGGCTGAGATGGATTGATTGCCCCAAGGCCACCCAGTGAGCTCTGGGTTCAAGGGAGGAATGAATCTGGATCTCCCCATCCCAACACTGCATGCACTGATTCTCTTCCAGTTTTCTCTGATGGATGCTGTAGTCCAATACAGTAAGAAGGAGCTAATTGGAAAAGGCTGTTTACCTTTGTAACCAAGCAAGTTCTTTGTCCTTCATAAATACAATTTGAACTTTGCCCCAAAAGTATTGCATGTTACATAACCAACAAGCATCCTGATATCTCACGTCAGTCTCTCCAAAGATCTTCTGAACTCCACTGGGTCTTTTTAAGGTTCTCTACAAGCAAGCAGATTACTACCCCTGGAGATAACTGGAAGAAGTCGGTAGAACTTAAGTAGTTTTGCTAGTAACTATAGCCACAAGTAGAGAGCCTCATGTGGCGCAGAGTGGTAGGCAGCAGTACTGCAACCAAAACTCTCCCCACAACCCGAGTTCAATCCCAGCAGAAGCTGGACTCTCGGGTAGCCGGCTCAGGTCGACTCAGCCTCCCATCCTTCCAAGGTCGGTAAAATGAGGACCCAGCTTGCTGGGGAAGGTGACAACTGGGGAAGGCAATGGCAAACCACCCCGCTATAGTCTGCCAAGAAAACGTCGCGAAGGTGGCGTCCCCCCAAAAGGTCAGACATGACTTGGTGCTTGCACAGGGGACCTTTCACCTTTTCACATAGCTACAAGTATAGACCAAAACAGATCTATAGCAATGGGATCAACAGATCTATAGCAGTGGGATCAAAATGGTTGACAACAAGTTGTGTCTGTGTTGAATACTGTTGTAGAATATTGTGCTGGAAGTCAAGATTCCCTGCAAAAGATTCTGGCTAAGACTACCTGGCATTAGAGTGCTAAGAAGCCATTGCTGGTTCTGATGCAAAGGACATCAATAAAAGTAACTGATATATCAGAACCAACAATAATGAAATAAACTAAGAGAGAAATGTGAAGTCAATAATTAATTAGATAAATTAAAGTTGGCTGTAGCTTACAAGAGCCTGGCAAGCTTTTGTTTTTTTTTAAGAAAAATCTTAGCTCTAAAAGATGCTAGAGTATATAGCATGCAAACCTTTGGGAGGGGAAAAATTTCATAGCCACGATCCTCTTGCCCAGTTATCTAACTGCCCAGCTTCAGAGCATGGTAAGGCTGCACTGACAAGTCTCAACCATGATTGTCACATATGCCAGCTTGCTCTTCATCCCAAGATCCATCACTGAGGGATGCCCTAACCAGCGTGGCTTCCCTCACACTTGAATCAACCTGAAATTCAACCAGCTTCTGGAAGATTGAGAGGGACGCGGTGGCGCTGCGGGTTAAACCGCTGAGCTGTCGATCGGAAGGTCGGCGGTTTGAAACCGCGCGGCGGGGTGAGCTCCCGTTGCTCGTCCCAGCTCCTGCACACCAAGCAGTTCGAAAACATGCAAATGTGAGTAGATTAATTGGTACCGCTTCGGCGGGAAGGTAACGGCGTTCCGTGAGTCATGCTGGCCACATGACCCGGAAGTGTCCTATGGACAACGCCGGCTCCAAGGCTTTGAAACGGAGATGAGCACCGCCCCCTAGAGTCGGACACGACTGGACTTTACGTCAAGGGAAACCTTTACCTTTACCTCTGGAAGATTGAAAACTTCCTTCCAAGACCACTTGTCCTATTCAGTACTGCATATTGGTCCCCACCCCAAAATATACATATATCCCTCTCCCATCCATCTTCTTGCGGCCACTTGGCACCAAAAGGCTTCCAGCTGTCCTTTTGCTTCTGAGTTCTCACATGTTTATACTTCCAGGTCTCTGCAGAGCTACTCCCAATAACATCAATTTTCCATGTGTTTGTTTTCAAAGTAGCACAGGCAATGCTAAACAAAGTATCTGCTGTACTAGGAAAAGTTTATAAAAAACCTTTTGCCACTTCCCCTTACTATCACTTCCTGCGTAGAACTGTGAAAACACCCCAGCCGTTTTCCTCCTTAGCTTTGCCTCCCCTAGTGTGTTTGCTAACAGTCCCAGATCAACTGGTGTTTAGGAAACAGAAACACTGCCTATTTATGAACAGCTCTGCTTGAAGAATATTCCACTGACTGTGGTGGGTCTCACTCTCAAGTTAAAATGCTGAGAACTGCAGGTTTATAACCTTACTGCATGCAGGTGTACAACCTTTTATGCAGAAGTAACCTCCACTGAGATAAGTGGAATTTACTACAGGCCTTAAAACACACTCCTGCAAGTTCCTCAGAAGCCAGTTGCATTGGAGATACACTACATAGACCTAAAAGCATGTTACAACCCAGTGTAACTGGGACTTTAGGAGTTTTAAAGGGCAACAGGTAGGATGGCCTGTCCTACTTAACCATGAGAAGGGCTATTTTAGGGCAATAGGTAAAGGTGTCTTCTATTTGGGCTGCCGCATAGAAGGCACAGAAGTATAGAAATTGTCTATCTACAAACGCGAACAAGTTAGATAATTTGGATACAGTTTTCCCCTTTATGGTGGGATATATTGTATTTTAATTAAATTATAGCCATTATTTCCATATCTATCTCTAAGCATTGGGACGCGGTGGTGCTGCGGGTTAAACCGCTGAACTGTCGATCGGAAGGTCGGCGGTTCGAAACCGCGCGGCGGGGTGAGCTCCCGTTGCTCGTCCCAGCTCCTGCACACCAAGCAGTTCGAAAACATGCAAATGTGAGTAGATTAATTGGTACTGCTTCGGCGGGAAGGTAACGGCGTTCCGTGAGTCATGCTGGCCACATGACCCGGAAGTGTCCTATGGACAACGCTGGCTCCAAGGCTTTGAAACGGAGATGAGCACCGCCCCCTAGAGTCGGACACGACTGGACTTTACGTCAAGGGAAACCTTTACCTTTACTATCTCTAAGCATTAGCAGGATCAGGTTTGATGGAGGCATGTCCTCCTGTCTGGGTGATGCACAATGAACCATCTTGAAGGAGAAAAAATGACTGATCCTGTAATTCTGCCATTCCCATTCCTGATGGACGCTTATGTTGTTATCCTGTCCTCTCTCCTTCCATCTCTCTCTACCATTTGTAATCGACCTGTTTTGATGGTAACATAGATAGCAGTAGACGTTTGCGCAGATGACCTCATGCATTTTAATTTCAGTTAGCAACCCACATAGACCATTGTGAGTACTAGTTTACACAGTTCCAAGTTATGTAAGACATTAGAAAGCAGGCTTCCTTCTGCTTCAAACAATGTGGTTTTACTGCTAGGTAACAGGAGTCTTACTCAAACAATCCTCAGGCAACCCAAATAGGAAATAGTGGTGTCTGCTGTCATCTTTAGTCTTTTTGCTTTAGATTCTGCTTGTGTGTTGTTAAAGGGAAGCAAGCGTGCGACAAAGTAAATGCCAGCCTTAAGCATGATTGTTATTTCCAAGAATACCTTTGGGTTCACGATGGCCCTCAAAGCATTCTTTAAAAATAAAAATGGTGCGTAGCTGCACTTTGCAAACGGTAGAAAAAAAGACAGTGATAAGCTAGGGCAGTGTTTCTCAACCTTGGCAGCTTGAAGATGTGTGGACTTCAACTTCAAAGTCCACACATCCTCAAGTTGCCAAGGCTGAGAAACACCAAGCTAGGGTGATAGACAGTATCCTAGAGGTTTGGTGCAGCAGTGCACAATAACCAGTTTGCAAGTCCCTCCCATGGCAAGCCACTGATGAGATGCTGCCAATATTCCAGATGTGCCAGCTGGCTCAGAAAGATTGCCTACCACTGGACTGAAAGCAGTTGGATAGAGTTTTCCATTGTTATGAAATTAGAAAAGTTGAAGATGGTGAGAAGATGGGATCTAGCAGCATTAGGATGTTGGTTGCTATTGAAGCCAGTTTGTGGCCTGCTAGAACAACTGAAATGGAAAATGGAGCAGAGCTTATAACACAGCTAAGAAGCTGGCACAGAAAAAGGAAAATTACCTTAGATAGCTTCAATGAGCACATCAGAGAGACACAGGTTATTAATCTTACACACTCAGCCACCCCAAGCATAAAGAATCACACGCTTAGACAGATTAGGTTAAGATAAGTAAAAGAATTTCTTACTGACTTTACTGTCGCTTGTTCTGTTACATCCATCTTGGTGAAAAGATGAAGTTCCTTTGTTCGTCTTTTCTTTCTAAATACTTAGTTTTGCCCTAAACTCTCAGCCCTACAGCTGTCAAGAGCTGTGTGGAAGAAAGGGGAATTCCGGGCCCACCACATGGTGCCCAGAATGGGGGAGAGCAGCACACATCTGTGTGCTTGCTTCTGGTGGAGAAGAAGGAAGAGGGAAAGAGGGAGTGGGAGTGGGAACAAACAGCTTCCTCAGAGTTGCATTGTGGGACAACTCAATTTACATGTTAATTCACATGCAAATGAGGCATGCTGGATTTGCCAGAACTTCCAACAGCTATATCAGTTCTGGTGTTTCAAAGAAAGCATCTCCCAAAGTGAGAGAACTTCCCCAGCAACAGTTTTTGAATGCCTTCCTTCCCTGCTTACCTCTAATTTCTAATTTTTCTCCTAATCCCCTTGGATTTTCCTTTCCTTTCTTTCTTTCTACTACTGTTACAGGCCTCTAGAGCAACTTTGGAGCTTACTTGTGTTTGCTTGTTTCTTTCATCTTAGTGTCCAGCTGAGGTTGTCATTTCTTGAGATTTTAACTCCCGTGTTATCCAAAACCTGAGGCTATAGAAGTTGGATTGTTTTGCTGCAGGGAATGCTTTGGCTTTGGAGTTTGGACTAAACCATAGGGGGGCAATCTTTTGGGATCTGAAGGCCATGTTGAACATTTAGGAGGCATCTGAATGTGTGGGATGATCCTGTAAATAGGGGAGAAAGGATTGTTCTTTTGTTTTCCCTGGGTTTGGGGGTGGGGGGAAGCATTTTGATATCTTTCTTAGGGATGCAAGGACAGACTCTAGAATTTTCACACATTTCTGCCTCAAAATGATAAAAAGCCAATTTCCAGCAATCTTGGGTTGATTTGGCTCTGGCAGTAGCCAAAAAAATGCCTACTGTATGGGCATTTTTCCCTAGCCTGTCTTTTAAAATGAGGTTAGAAAAATGTACCCACTTCACAGATGTATAGGTCCTTGATAATGCGCTATTTACACATTACATGCTTTGCAACTGATGCATAACCCATGGATAAGTCTATGTTCTGGTTATTGATTCAATCAAGCTTAGTGATTTATGCAAGTTTACACCAAGGTAGATGATATAGTGATTAAGGCATCAGGCCGTAGCCAGTTTGGTGCAGAAGTTAAGGCCTCAGGCTAGAAACTGGGAGGCTGTGAGTTCTAGTCCCACCTTAGGCACAAAGCCAACTGGGTGACCTTAGGCCAGTCACTCTCTCTCAGCCCTAGGAAGGAGGCAAAGGCCAACCACTTCCAAAAAACCTTGCCAAGAAAACTGCAGGGAGTAGTCCAGGCAGTCGTCGAGGATCAGACATGATTGAACGGATAAAAAAAAAAAGATGATAGTAGATGGATAGTGGTGGCCTCATATTTTCTTTTTTAAATTAGAACTCCATTCCTGACTTCACTCCATTTCTCCTTGTACCTTGTATACTCCCTAATACCTTGGGCCTGACAAAGCAGTACTTGACATAGGAGAAAATGGGCACCATCCATGTTACTTGTATTTTAGTAAGTTAAAATGAGGGCAGAATTCTTTTGACCCATGTCACAATGATGCTTGTGTTCAAGAGTGAGACTGAAGTTTAAGCTGCCAGGAACTTTTCATCCCACAGTTAAGCACCTGCTCCAAGAACAAATAAGCCAAATCATGCACCTGGCAAAGCAAGCTTTATCGGATTTCCCCCCCCCCCCCGTGACCCTCTCCAACAAGGAAGCTGAAGCCTAGGCTCAGCTCCCTGTGCCTGCAGATTTCATTCCAGCCCAATGCAGGAGGAGATGAACAGCAGCTAGTTTGCCTGGTTGCTGACTTAAAAATCTTTGCCCACTTGGCGTGGGAGCTGGCCTTGAAAAGCCAACCCCAGACTCAGAAAAGACCCCCCAGGCTGAAGGATCCCCTCTCCCCAGTCGAGTAATCCAAGGGTTCTTCTGCTATGGAGAGAGAGATCCCTGTCTTACGAATTAGGTGAGCAACAGAGAAGGGGAGGGAGCTGCAGAATGCAGCTGGAGAAGCGGAGCTGGCAATTGGGGTGGGGGGGAGGGGTGCTAGAAGCGTTGGCGTCTGTGATTGGATTGCCAAAGGTGTGCAGTGAGGTAGATGCTGGCGCTCTGACGCTTGCTGACGCTGCCTTGCATCAGCAGCAGCCCGCGGAGCAGGGGGATGGCTGATACAAACAGGAAGAAAGCAGGAACAAGCTTATTTTGGTTATGCGTTGGGGGGGGGGCGGAAATAAGCCTCCCGTGAGGATAAGAGGGGAGTCATGTGATCTCGACCTGCTGGGTCACAGCAGCTGATCTGGGCTGCGAAGGAGCCGGGTGGCTGATCCGCCTCCCCTTAGGGCTTAGGGTGGCGGACAGTTTCAGCCCTTCTGCCCTGAGGTTGCCAAAGGAGGGAAGATGAGGGGATGCCAACATGGCAAAGCTAACAGTGGCATGGGGGGGGGGGGGAGGCTCGAAAGAAGGCAGCTGGCAGAGCTGCATGCTTGAGGCAAGAGCGTTGTTGGTTCAGCTGCAGGAAAGCAACGGCTTTGTAGCCTACAGGATTGCAATGGAGCAAGTGAGGAATCGGAGCTTAGAAAGGGGTTCCAGAGGATCTGAGGGCCAAGACCCCTAACAGTAGCTTCCAGCGAGGGTCAACAACAGCCCGGTTTGCGCAAGGGGCCCGGCAACAATGCGGCTGCCGCCTTTGTGGCGCATCATGCAAGTCCTGCCAATGTGATGACCTGGTGGTTTAGGGCAGGCGTCCTCAAGTGGTAGGTCTGCCCCTTCCCAGGGGATTATGGACAGCTTGGAAGGGAATTTCACAACCTTTTTTAATGCGATCAGGCCTGGACAAGGAACTCAGTCAACACTTGCTCTGAGCTTTGCTCCACGATGCTCATCCTGCAAGAGTAGTATTTGTGGTGTAATTGTGTGCACTCCCAATCCACCGTTGTTGTTTTTACTAGCTTCTTTTGTTCCTGCAAGACAGAAGTTTAAGGATTTTACACCGGATTTTGATTTGCTTGTTTTAGGACAGAGGGTTAGCAAATATTGGGTGTTCCTTCATTTATTCTAAAATGTGGGGGGCCAATATCCATTTCTCTGGGAGTCCTGTTCTTTCTGCTGAGCAAGGCCTGATGTTCCTGCTCCAGCATCTTGGCTTTAAGGTACCACTGCTACAAGACAGGACCACGGAAAACATGGGTGAACCGCCTACAGCCCAAGGGCTGGAAGTGGATCTGGAATTCCCGTCTGGGGGGCCTTGCTGCCAGCCCCACCTTCCCCGATGACTGCTAGGTGTTGCTAGTGCTCATTCCCAGTGCTTTGTGGAAACACTGGAAATTGGCCCTAAAATTTCCTTAAAGAGCCACTTTTTTCTCAACCCTCTTCCTCTCCCCCCCCCCACATAATCTCCCCATATATAATATGGCCCCATCCACTTATAAGGGTGGCCCTTGGCCTTCGAAAGATTCCCCCACCCTGCCCCGAAGGGTTGTTGACGGTTCTCTGATTTCTTCCGCGGATGGCAGCGCAGCCTCTCAGCCCAGGAAGACCCGGCCTCGCTCGGTCCGCACCCCCTCCTCGGCTTTGCTCGCTCTCAGCCAATCGGCAGCCGCCGGGGGATGCAAGGCGGAGTTCGCCACTGCGCTCCTGGGTGTTCCTCCCCCCCCCTCTTTCCTTTTTTTTTGTGAATGAAAATAAGCGTTGGGCGCGCCCCAGCCTAGGACTGCAGCTGGCGCCCGCCCGCCGCTCAGTTGCTCTGCAACTCGAGGGCTGCGAGGAACTAGACGCCTCGGGGAGCCAGGAAGGAAGGAAGGAAGGGGGGGGAGCGGGAAGCCGCGGGTGGGGTGGGGTGAAGCGAGGCGAGCGGCGGAGCTGAGTCTTCCTGGGGCTGCCGCGCGCAGCAGGGCTCCGGCGGGGAGTATGCTAGCAGACAGCGGAGCGCGAAGGGGCCCTCCAGCCCCTCCGGAGCCGGCGCGGACTCGCCTCCCCGAGCAGCATCTGAGCGGGGGAGTCTGAGCCTCCCGCAGCGGCCTGGGCACAGCGGCGGAGGAAGAGGAGGCCGGGCCGAGCCGAGCGCTCGTTATCGCGATCAGCATCATGTCTCCAGGGAAGAGCCGGGCTCGTCGTCTTCCCGCTGCCAATTGCCCCTTCAGATGTGTTGGTGTGAGTAAGCCCGGCGCCTTTCGCGCTCCGCTGTTGACTCCAGAGAAGGCTAAAGCTAAGGCTGAAGTACTTGGAAATAAGGCAGATTCTGGGCGGGGGGGGGGGAGAGGAGGAAAAGGCCAGGAGAAGCGGACCAAGCCCAAGCCCTGTTTATCTGCGCGCGCGCGCCTTGCGCGAATCGGTGCCAGCTCCGTTTTCCTTCCCTCCAGCATCCGCCGCTGCTGGAGTGGAACGGTCCTCTCAGGGGAAGGGAGACGCTGCTCCTTGGGCGCTCTCGTTGCTGTCACGCACACTCCGAGAGCAGCGTGCACGGTTGTAGAGCAGCTTCGGCTTCGCCGTGCGCGGGCGCCTTGTGCACTACCCACAAGGAAAGGGATCGGCGCCGTGGGGGGAAACGGGGCGAAAGTTGTTTACAAAGCCGGGCAGAGTCCCGACGTGCCTCTTCGGGCAATCTTTTTGGCTGGGTCCTTTTCATCGCAAAAAGCTTTGGCGGCGCCCGGCGGGGTTGTCTTTGCACTCGGGCGTCTGTCTGAGCAGGAGGAGGTGCCGCCTTCAGGAGTTTGATGTGCTTGCATGGTGGAAGAAATGTGCAGTACGCTTCGAGAGTCACGGGTGCACGCGCAAAAATACGCACGCGTTTCTGCTTGTTTTGCAAATGGGTTGCATTTCCAGGCTGCGTGGTTGTTGCCATAATAATCGTCAAGCGGGCATTGGCCACAATTTGCAGATTTATTTGGCCCTGTTTCTTCTCTGCAGATCGGTGGGACGTTCAGATCATCCTTCCTTCTCTGACCTTAGTAGAATCCAGATCCTGATTTTCACTAAACATGTTATTATTAGTTCATAATAAATCATTGAATTGGACAGGGGGGTTCCTCCCTCACCACATTTTTTTAAAATTAAATTTCTGTAAAATGATGGGGGGGATTTTAGCTCTTCAGTTGCTAGGAAACAAGTTAGGCTCCCCTGGAGATTCTCTGGTCTCCTTGGCAACAGAAGACTGGGGCAGCTTGCAGGAACAGGTTACTTTTCTCTTTAAGAGATAGCAAGGCAGATTTGAGGGCCAGAGATCTAGTAAGCAGAGAGCTAAGGACATGACCAAGGGACAGAGTGACAAGCAGGGACAGATGCTGGAATTACCCAGAAGGAGCAAACAAGAGAAGCAAGCAAGCAACCAAGTCTGGAAGAGAGAAGGAAGAGTGAAGGCTACCGCAGCCTGGCAGGAGACGGGAGCATCTGGGTGTCATGATTACAGAGCCTGAAGAACAGGTCCTTGCAAACAAAGCAGATAATGAATTGGCTGCCCTGGGACAAAAGAGTTACCAAAATAGACGTGGAGTTGAAAGGGAACTGAAGAATGATGGGCCTGATTATCTTTCCTCTCTGCCATCCCAAGAGGTTTTGTATACATGTGCAAGGAAAGACTATGTGATGTGTCGTTGAATCAGAGTTGTGAGGCAGGTGGTGATACAGGGGCGATAGCTTTTGCCTGTGCACAGTTGATGGTCCCTTCTTAAATGGCACATGGCTCTAACTGGCTGGCTGATTGGCTTCACCACCCCTGTTTCACGTGGCGATTTTCTTCCTTTTGCTTCCTTTCCACCCCATCTCTCCGCCTCTCTTGCCCGCTTCTTTCCCAGTGCCTTTGGAGTGAGTTCTTTTAACTCTTGCGACACAGTATAATGATTTCCAGAGAGGAAGAACAAATTCCGGTGCTGCTACTTTGGCCAAATGGGCTGGCGTTTTCCTTTAGCCTTGGTGCTAAGAAGGCAGCTTTGGCGCTAAAGTCTACCAAGGGGTTCAGACAGATACCCAAATCCACATGTTATCATGATAGCCTGCTCTACAAAGTTTTTCAGGCTTCATCCCCTAGGTATGAATTACTTGGGTTTTTTCCCCTTCTTTTTGTGCCTTTGAGTCAGTCCTGACTCCTGGTGACTGCCTGGACTCCCTACAGTTTGCTTGGCAAGGTTTTTGGAAGTGGTTTGCCATTGCTTCCTTTCTAGGGCTGGGAGAGAGTGACTGGCCCAAAGTCACCCAGATGGCTTCACGCCCAAGGCGGGACTAGAACTCACAGTCTCCCAGTTTCTAGCCTGGTGTCTTAACCACTACATCAAACAGGCAATTACTTGCTTACTGCCCCTGAATTAACATTTGTTCTGTTTGGGCTTTTGCCAGCAAATGTTTCTTAAGGTCTCTCTGTTGTATATATTTACACAGGATTATAGGTACGCTGTTCTATTTTCCCCTATTTTATCCTCAGAATATGTATGAGACGTAGAGTGGGATGAATTGTCTGAGTTCACACAACCTGGCTTTTTTCAGGTCTGGCTTAGTGTGTTGTGTGAACCCAGCCATTGTGGGTTTATAAATTGTGCTCTACAGACTTACTTGTGGCTTATTCAGTAAACGATGGTCCCTAAACTATGCTGTAAGCGGTATGTGTGAATCAGGTCATGTCGTAACCCAGAATTACCCTGTATCCTTTTGTGGCTGAGTGGAATTTAAACCTGGTTTTCAATAGTCCTATTTCTACGTAGAGAATTACACTTTCTTCCTCACTCCCCCATCCCTGGGAGATTGGGTTGTGTAAACCAATGTGAAATCCCATAGAAATATACTTAAATGGCTTTGGGGAATGGTGCCTGTTAAGCTGAGGTGTATGCTACAGTCCTCTTGTGTTCTTAAGAAAACATAAATAGGATTGTAGTCTCCAATTCAAAATCTCTTTATTTTTTGAAAAGAAACTATGGTTCTTATCAAACCCTTTTCTGGCTGGCAGTGTCACGTATTAGCAACATTAAAGAGGAAAACCTCATAATATATATATTTCTTTTCTTGCCAAATATGCTTGTGTGGTCTTATTTTTTCACAAAAACCATTTCTGTAAAATCGGTTGATACCTGAACCTTTGGACCTATTTTGGGATGAATGAACCACCCTAAGCGTTTAAAAACCCATGGGCTGAGAAATTGATTTTTTTTTTCCTGTGTCATTCTTTTGTTTTGCTTTTCTTTTATCCACTGGATAAATTTTCTGACAACAATGAGATTATTATTTTATACCACCACTGTTGTGTGTTTCTTTGTCATCTGCAACCATCACTGCACATTTATCTAAATGACTTTCACCAGTTTGTGCTTTTGCTATGGAAAGTTCTCATTTCTCAGCATTCAGTCTATGTTACTTTGTTCCCATGAGCATTCTGAATTAGCAGCAGCCCGCTTTGCAGCAGGCAACTTCTATGAGTAGCGCTGGTTGAGCGTAGTTTAATCTCCATGATGGTAACCAGTGTGATCTGGGTGAGTTTGCATAACATGCTTAACCTGGTTACTGAATTAACCCATCTTCATTTATGATTAAAAAATCTGAAGTTTGAATCATAAATTTGTTGTGTTCATAAACTTGTTGGGTTCCACCAACAAGCCACAAAAAAGCCCTTCGCTACATGGAAAATGAAGTAAGCTTAGCATGTTGTGTGAATCCAGCCAAAAGGTCTTAAAACACTTACTGAAATGGTTGCGGCAGGGAGCGTGGTTGCTGCTGTCATCTTGAATGATGAAAAGCTCACATGGAACAACACAGGAGTTTGGGGAGGTGGGAAACTTGGAAGAAATCTTTGCCTTGAGACTTTGAGTTAAGTTAGCTTCCTTCCCAAACTCCTAGGGTTAGATTAGATCAGATCAGCTAGTGGCAGCTGAGTTGCTTGTATGGCCTGATCCAAATCCCGGTATAAAAGATAACACAAACTTCTGTCAGTTTCATTTGAGGGCAAGTGTTCAAGCGCATGGAATGTGCCCCTGCTTCCAACAGAGCCTTTCTAACTGTGGCATGGTTCTTCCCATTCAGATGCCGGTTGTGACACTGTTGTTATAAACTTTCCCACCAAGGAAAACAAGTTTTTTTTTAAAATCAAGTAGGGAGCCAGACTTTTGTTCTATTCTGAGTCAGCGGGAAACACTGGAGGTTACATTGTCCCAAATATCCCAAGTAGCCTGAAGCCTGAATTACAGCCTGTTCTGTAATTATCAAGTTAAGTCCCAGAGGCTGCTTGAACATTTGCAGGTGTGTATATGGGAAGAGAGTGAGAAAGGAAGATGGGGTGGTTGCGGGGCAGAGGAAAGGGACAGGCCCAGTCATCAGGTGGCTTCCTTGACCAGTCTTGGGTGGAGGACAGGTTGGGTGGGGGTGGGGGGTGGGAGGGAGTCTCACATGACAAGTATGGAAAACAAGGGAGAGGGAGGACATTGGGAACAGATCGCCAGGGTGCGTATCTTCTCAGAAGCTGCACTGAGACATGCTCTGAAAAGCTTATTAAACTTTAAAGGGACACTGGCTGGAATGCATGCTGGGAAGGGGTGGGTTGCTGGCCTAGTTCCAAGGCCCTTGCAAGGCTCTTCTTTGTTCTTTTCTGAGACCTGGTGTGGTTTATCTCAGTCTGGAGGAGAACTGCCACCCAAGTCTTCTGCAGCTTGGGTGGCCAGCTGGTGGTGTGTGTGTGTGTGGTCATTTGCAAAGGCCAAATCTGGGAGTCACCACCCATCCCCTGCAACACCTCCCATTGTGAAGTAGGACTACTAATGTTGGCTGCTTCGGTTATGGTCTGCCCTGCTTCTAGAAGAGGTTCTGGGGCACCGAGTGAGAAAAAGGCATGTCTGATGTCTCCTTTTTTCATCTTTCCATCTCTCTTGACACAGGTCCCAATTAATGGATTCTGACATGGATTATGAAAGGCCAAACGTAGAAACCATCAAGTGTGTTGTGGTTGGGGACAACGCAGTGGGCAAGACGAGGCTCATTTGCGCCCGTGCATGTAATGCCACGTTGACTCAGTATCAGCTTCTTGCTACCCACGTGCCCACGGTCTGGGCCATTGATCAGTACCGTGTTTGCCAGGAGGTGAGTGGCATTTTCATTGATGGGTACTGTATATCAAGTGGGAAGTGACGGTGGGAAAAAAGCTTCCCATGGAACCCCTCTGTCTAAGAGGGCTGTGGGGAACCTGCACTCTGTGAGTGGTGTTTGGCTTGCACAACTACCTGAAAATCTACCATTAAACTTCAGTGTCATGGCAAAACTGTTAAAAAATGAAGGCACTATTTCTTAATTTTTTGTGTGCATGAAAAACAATAACAGAGTGATGTATAAGCCCTTGGAAAGAACCAGCACACTTGAAAAAAGAGAACTTCCTCTACCACCATGCCAGAAATCTTGACCACCTTCTGCTACTGGGATGTCTTTATTCAACCTACAGCAGTTTTGGGATGTTCTTCCTAAAAAAAAAAGTTTTATATAAAAAAGTCTTCTTTCTCCCCCATCACCCCACGTGTTAAAGTGGTCTGCCCATGATCTAAACTGCTCCCACATATCATCTTCTAATAATAAACAGGGATTTTTCCAGTATTGTTTTGGTTTGGTTCTGGTGGAAATGCTCGCACTCCTTTTTCCTTGATCAAATATTTCTGGGTCTCTAATCAGTTTTTGTCTTTGATTAAAAAAAAAAAATCCAGGAGAAAAATAAATAAATGGAAATGTTTCTTGGTTTATTTTCCTGGAAGCCATACTGCTGATAGAATGAAAAGGGGATGGGAGAATATTTATTTGTTAGATATATATCCCGTCTTTTGTAGAGATGCTCAAGGTGGCATACATAGTGGTCCCTATTCTTCTTTTCCCCACAACCTTGTGAAGTGGGTTGGGCTGAGAGAGCTGGACTGACCCAAGGCCTCCCAAGGAGTTTCCGTGACTGAGGAGACTAGAACGTGGGCCTCCTCAGTCCTAGTCCAGTATCTTCAACGTCATCCAGAGAGCTAAGAGAGACTTGAACCTTCGTCTCTCCACTCTTAGTCACCACCTTCATCGCTGCACCAGATTAGCTCTTGGGTGGAAAGAAAGCTTCTGTGACTGAGAGGGGACTAGAATCGGCGTCTCCCTACTCCTAGTCCAGCACCTTCAGCTCTACACTACACTGGCTCTCTAATCTTCCCTTTGGTCTGAAGATAACCTTGCTTTGATTTCTCCCAGGTACTGGAACGTTCCCGAGATGTTGTAGATGATGTTAGTGTTTCCTTACGGCTCTGGGATACCTTTGGGGACCACCACAAAGACAGGCGTTTTGCTTATGGAAGGTAGGCACCGAAAACAGGTGTAGAACTTCTGTAGAGCCATAAGACATCCTCCTCCGTACTGCAGAGAGGTAAACTCTGACATTTAGAGTCACAAGAAATAGTGATGGCCGACAGCAAGGTGGTCTTAAAAGGGAAATGGGCAAACTAATGGAGGATGACACTGCCACCAAGGATGCTGATGGCCTTGTGTGGTTTGGCTCCCCAAAACCTATCTGATAGATGGAAACTTAATGGTTGAAAAAGGAAATGAGTGAATGAGAGATGATTGAGAGCCAGAGAAAGTGAACAACCTTCCTCCTCTCTATCTTGCCCGTAGGTTAATGTACCTGTGGTGTTCCATAGTGCTTGCTTAGTCATAGATGCTGATGCCAGCATCCATGGGATGCTGTTTGAGCATCAGGTGGTATTTCACCAATAGGCCAAGAAATGGAACCTTGGCAAAGAGATGCAGGTAGTGTAAAAGAGGTGGGGCTATGCAGATTGGAGTGGGCAGTACTTCTGTCATTATTCGTTGAGATATCAATGACCTGCTGCCTGTGACATAGATGAGAATGGGAAAATGATGGTAAACAATCTTTCCCTGGATTCTGGAGTCACTGGGGACAATGATAGCACTTTTGCCTCACGCTCCAGCTTTCCCCAAAGAGGGTATTGTCCAGATGCATAAAGAGTTTTTAGAATTTTAAGTAAAATCCATGCTAGTGGAGGAATTCTAGAAGCTGAAGTCCACCTCACTGGAAGGCAAGGGTGGAGAAAATGGTTTTATTCTGCTCACTGATCCTCCTTTTACACACATCTCTTGTGATTTCAAAGGGCATTTTCCTGGTTGTTATACTGATGTTAATAGTATTGTTAAGGCTGGGAAAATAATGAGACAATCTGTGGAAAGGCAATTTGGGTTTGTTCCAGTACTCTGGTCAAATATGCACCCTTGCTGCATACATTGTGTGGGGGTCATAGACCATCATTCAGGGCAGATGCTTGCACACCTAATTCCTTGATCACTCATTCCTGCTTCCTTTCTTTCTACAGATCTGATGTCGTAGTATTATGTTTCTCCATTGCTAACCCAAATTCCCTCCACCATGTGAAGACCATGTGGTATCCTGAGATTAAGCATTTCTGTCCCAGAGCACCTGTCATCTTGGTAGGCTGCCAACTTGATCTTCGCTACGCTGACCTAGAAGCAGTAAATCGAGCCAGGCGACCTTTAGCCAGGTAGGAAACTTGCTTTAGTTTCCTTCATTGGGCTGGAGAAACTTAATTGTGGTGGCTGATTTGTGTCATGAGTGCCCCATGTCCCCCAGATGGGAGTTTGTCACTATTTTAGATTAACTGTGGGGACTAAAGCAGAGATGGAGCTGCTCAGAGTAGCACTAAACCATAATATGGTTTGCTTGGTTTGGACTTAGGACACTGTGTGACTCTTGCCATTTGTGAATCATGGAGTCCTAGCACTGATCACTGTAGCACTGATGATGTTACCCAGTTGGGTAATGAAACGTCTGCAAGCCAACAACCAAGCTCAGAGAACACCAAGGACTCCCCAGTTCAATCCTGAGCTACAGAGATTCTCTTCCATTTGTGAATCGCCTCTACTTTGGACGTGGCTTGGGACCACTTTCAGAAAAAGTTGGCTGTTACTACTCAGCCAGAGCAAGAGGACTAGGAATATGCTGTGGTTGAAGAAGAAAGTGGGAAGACCTATCAGGTTTTCAAGGATAGAGTGTGTTTCTGAATACCTAAGACTTGCTTGAGCAAATCTCATCCCTACTGTTGATGAAATACATCATCATCTGCAAATTATCCCTCCCATTAGGATGTTAAATGTACAGAAGCACATACAGAATTATTGGAACACATTTCATTTCAATCTGCTTTGTATTTTTTCCCCTTTTTCTTTGGAATCATAGGTGTTACTCATTTAAAATAAATGTTTGGTGTTTGAAAAGCTTAAGAAGGTTGGTTGCATACCCCTTAGATCTAATAAATATTTAGCCTTGTGATGTTTGTGCATCCATAAGTTCAATGAATATTGGTCCCTACTCTGTCTGACCTGCAGGCAGGTCTGGAGAGAAGGCAACGGGGAAAAAAAACCCTGTGTACCCACATACAGTGACTGCATAGCAATTGGCTGAAGCGTATCCATAGCCTGGTCACCCCGATGCTTTTCTTTGATGAATTGCTATTTTTCCAGTTAGATAACTACCCCTTCCTTCTGTAATTTTGGCCTTTGGTTGCTCAGCCAATGTCAAACCTGCTGTTTTCCTTTTCTTTCAGGCCCATCAAACCAAATGAAATTCTGCCTCCAGAGAAGGGACGAGAGGTAGCCAAAGAGTTGGGCATCCCTTACTATGAGACCAGTGTAGTAGCCCAATTTGGCATCAAGGATGTCTTTGACAATGCCATCCGAGCTGCCCTCATCTCCCGTCGGCATCTCCAGTTCTGGAAATCCCATCTCCGTAACGTTCAAAGACCGTTGCTACAGGCACCTTTTTTGCCCCCCAAGCCACCCCCACCCATCATCATTGTTCCTGATCCTCCTTCCAACAACGAAGAGCGGCCAGCACACCTTCTGGAGGACCCTTTGTGTGCAGATGTTATCCTGGTGCTGCAAGAGAGAATCAAAATCTACGCGCACAAGATCTACCTCTCCACCGCCTCCTCCAAGTTCTATGACTTGTTCCTGATGGACCTGAATGAGGAGGACCAGCAGGAGATGACGGGAAGCAGCACCAGGATAGGTGCTGCGGAACGAACGCACCCTCAGGAACGGCATCATCATGGGCGGGAATTTCTCCTGAGGGCTGCTAGTTTTGACATCTGTGAGAGTACTGAAGAAGCTGGCTCTAGCCAGCAAAAACCGTGCCTTAGAGCCTCCACCAGCGATGGGATATTGCGGGGCAAGAACTATGGGGAACGAGGGCTAAAGCGGGGCAGGATCCTCTCCTCTTGGAGCCGTGCCTTTGTCAGCATCCAGGAGGAGATGGCCGATGACCCCATGACGTACAAGCCCCGGCCAATGGTGGTAGTGAGGATGGATCCCTCCATCCAGTTGGGACCATTCAGGGCCGTGCTTAAATATCTTTACACCGGGGAGCTGGATGAGAATGAGAGAGACCTCATGCATATCGCCCACATTGCTGAACTGCTAGAAGTCTTTGACCTCAGGATGATGGTGGCTAACATCCTCAATAACGAGGCGTTCATGAACCAGGAGATCACCAAAGCCTTCCACGTCAGAAGAACCAATCGAGTGAAAGAATGTCTGGCCAAGGGAACTTTCTCTGGTATGTTCTAAAGCTAGATTTGTAGTGCTCTAAAGCCAGGAGTTTAAAGGAACAGAGACACAACTTTGATCTCCCAGCAAGATATCCTACTGAGCATCAATGCCAGGGGAAAACCTGTCCTACTCTGGGCATGAATGTTGTATGGGAAGGTGTCTTACAACTACCTCTGAGTTATAGTCCAAGCAAGGTCAACTAAGATAATATAAATTTTGGATTGTGCTGTTCCATATACACGCGTGTGTTAGTGTGTGGTGCTCTCCCCATAGAAGTGAACTCGGTTGCTTGAGGGAAATCATGACTGGGCCAAATCTGCCTGTTCTGTGTGCTAATGTTCTATATGTTCCTTTGTGAAAATGTATCCTGCATTTAAAAATCTTAGCCTTCTAGGGAAACAGCTCCTTTAAAGTCATCTGCTTTGCTATTCTGGTTTTACATGTGCATGGAAGCACTGATTCCAGTGGGGAGGTGGGCAGGCACAATCCCACCCTCAGCTTCAAGTGGGACAGTTTGGATAAGGTTCACCATCTCATTTGGTACATACGTATCCACTGGCCCTCATACCTCCTAGAAGGAACACATAACCCTGCTATAAAACCAGCTGCCCAGCTGTTCCACTACTCCAGGCATCTGTGCAGAAGCTGGTTTAACAGCAGTATTAAAGTGGCACCTGTCCATTTTTGGAGTTCAGAAATTTATTTTGCAGCATTCAGTTTCCTGCCATTTTTATTCTATGTATCCACCTCTGTTGCCAAATATGATCTTGTTGGTTGTCCCCATTCCTGTTACTGGTGGCAACAATCATAAAACAGAATGGCAATAGCCTTTGGGCTATGCCTTTAGAGTAAGGACATAAGACATAACGTAAAAACATTTGCAGTGCCCTGCTGGATCGGTTCCCTGGCCCATCTAGTCCAGCAGTCTGTTTTGCAGTGGCCACCCAACTGCACAAGGAAGTCCACTTGTCTCCCAGCAGATGGCCTTCAGAGGCAGTCCCACTAACAGCTATTGATCCCCATTGGCCCAACCCTTCTTTGAAGTCAGCCAAGATGGTAACAAGCACCACATCTCATGAGAAATGTAAACATCAGCGCACTTCAGTACCACTCAATGGATCCATTTGTGAAGTCATATTAGGCTTCATTCTAGCTTTATGCGTCTCCCACTTTCAATTTGTGAGATGCTTCCTGTTGACCAATTTGCTTTTCTTAAACCATAGGTTCTGAAATCTTGTTTACCAAAGTGCTATGCCTTGATTTTCCCAAACCTGCCACCCTCAGGGCTGCAGTCTTGGGGCCATAAATGTTTTGAATGACAATATGGTGAATAGTTGGGGATGATGGGAATTGAGTGTCAGGTTGCCTGCCCTGGTGTAAAATAATGAACAGGGTGCACTAGCACGCCGACTGGGCTGCATGACGTTCTAAACCATAGACTTGTTAGGGTGAGGCAACAACCTGGAAGATAGTTTAAATTGGATATAATGCCTTTGCCATAGTTTGTACTGTATTAATGGTTTGTTGGTTTACTCAGCTAAATCATGGTGCCAGGAAATTACGGCCTGCAGAAATTTCAGCTGGCCATATTTGGATGCTTGGCTTGGCATCTGTGGATAAATCTCTTACCATTATTAAGCCAGGCTTGGCAAGGTTTTTAAATATGCATAATCTATACAGCACAGTTTCCAGTGTGACCGCTAGGGATGTGTACTTAGTATTTAACAGATGTGCTTAGCATTTTCTCCTCCACAGATGTCACTTTTATACTGGATGATGGTGCTATCAGTGCCCACAAGCCCTTGCTGATCTCCAGTTGTGACTGGATGGCTGCTATGTTTGGGGGACCTTTCGTTGAGAGTTCAACTCAGGAGGTGAGGCAACTCTGAGCATGGACTGAGAAATCCTGCAGTCTTAGCTGTAACCCTTAATGTTGGACTCAAATTTTCACTATATGCTGTTTTAGTCTTAATGCTACATCTAGGAGCTCCTTAAAAAGAGCAGCCGCCTGCATCCTGGTGCTCTCCAACTGTTTGAAAATGCACTTCTCAGAGTTCTCAACCTTTGGCTTTGTTGGCTGGGAGTCGGGTGGCTGGGGTTAGGAGTTGAAGGCTGAGTACTATAAGTAAGTTAGCAAAAATGCTTATGATCTGTATATCAGGAAGTGGAGGAGTGAGGGAAACAGTGCTTGAATTATCGCATGTCCTTTGCCTTTCTGTTGAACTTCGAAACTACTTTTTTGAGAAGGCCATGGAGGCATGATAGAAATAAAAGCAAAGGAAAACTAAATCTATTCTACACCAATACCATTAAATATCCTTGCTTCCACCACCAATACATGCACTGCCTTTTGTTCTAAACTCTCAACTGTCTTTCTGAGGAGCTGATCAATTTCACCCAACCACAGTATGCTCAGTCTTTCCCCTTCCTCTCCATTCACTCTTCTCTTCTACATTTCTTTTGCAATTTGATCCAATTAATTCTGTCTGCATGACCAGACTATTTCAAAATATTTCTTTTGCACTGGTCACTCATTTTGGTGTTTAGTCCACATTCATTCAGGACCTGTTGATTTTTTTACCCTGTCTCCTGTTTCATCTTATGCCCTCTTCTTTAATATCCCATCCCCGCTGTGCTCAGTCTACTTCAGCAGAAGCTTTTGTGCACTTGTTTCAACACACATTTATTCTTCGCAGCAGTCTGCACCTGACATAGTCTCATTCCCACCTAACAGCTCTGAAGTTCCATGTGCAAGATCCACTGAATGCTTGAAAGAGCACAGCAGCTGTGCTACTGTTCGATAAGGGCACAAAATGGGCTACCGTATAGTGGAAGACAACAAGTGCAACGTGTTTTCTTGTGCCTGAAAATGCCACATATTTAACCCCTTGGTGTATTATTGCAGGTAGTGTTACCATACACCAGTACGAGTTGCATGCGAGCAGTGCTTGAGTACCTGTATACTGGCCAGTTTTATTCTTCTTCAGACCTTGATTACATGAAGCTCATCATCTTGGCCAACCGCCTCTGTCTGCCACACCTGGTTGCACTCACAGGTAATTCTGAAGAACTGCATTGCACTTTCTCATTTCCCATCTATGAAATGATGGGTCATTTCAAATGCCAAACGCATACAGGAAATAAGCATGGTATTTATATTTGATCAACCACTGTGGACATGCGCTCTATGTGTCTGGTTTATATTTGCCTTTTTATTAATTTCAGCTTTTAATCAACAGGGCTAATTTTTTAAAAAATACACTGAATGATACTGATTCCCAGATTGTTGTTCTTAGACCATTAATAATCCCATTTGTTTGTTATTTACAAGACAAAAATGTAAATCTTTTCCTTGTTAGCCAAGTAATGAACGAACTGATTGTATTTGATATTTTCGTGTTTTTGCAGAACAGTTCACTGTGTCTGGTTTGATGGAAGCAACACAGATGTTAGTGGATATAGATGGTGACGTCCTTGTGTTCCTGGAGCTGGCTCAGGTATAAGCTGCTTGCTTAGAGTCTACCCAAACTCCCCTTGTTTTGCTTATTCCAGGCCATAATCTGACCCTCATCTGATATGTTCTGTGAAGCTCAATGCTTCTGCATTGACTTGAATAGGATCCTTATTTTCGAAGGGAGAGTTCACTCATTATAGGCTACAGAGCAAGTCTAAAATGGCAGCGTAGGGGTTCTATGGAGGATACAATGTTAGGATGGCATACTTTTTTATTCTTTCCCCCACTCTTTTCATTGCCTCCAGCAGAAGAATCTTGACTAATTGGCAGGTCTGTTTTCACTGGCAGAGATGAAGGTCACACCTTTCAGTGGCCACTCAGCAGTGGCCACTTTGTGTGACAGCTGCCATTGGTGGAAGATGACTTCAGAGGTGGCTCTTAGCCACTAAACCACCTCTGCAGTTAAATGTGTCATTACAGCTTCTCTAATAGCCCTTGGCTAAATGCAAATGAAATTGTGACTCACACCAGCATGTCTTTTCTCTCCCCCAGTTCCACGGTGCCTACCAGCTTGCCGCTTGGTGCCTCCACCATATCTGCACCAACTATAACAATATCTGTCGCAAGTTTCCTCGCGAGATGAAAGCAATGTCAGCAGGTTGGTGTGATGCGTGAGCGGCTCAGTGCTTGCTTGCCTTTTAGGCAAAGGAGTCGGGTTTAAAACTCACAAAAGCACAAAGGAAGAGCCTCTTCCCATTTTTCAAGCTTTTTGTGGCAGGGGGTGGCCATTCTTGTAATCTCTGTGTGCCATCCGGGCATCTGATGTTTAGCCCTTTTACAATCCTGAAGGAAAAATCTGCAAATGAACAGTCGAAGTAGTTCAGGTCACTTCCCAGCCTCTGTTATCAGGGAGCAGGATTCATTAACAAAGCTCCCGATTCTCCAAGCTGCTCCCAGTCTTCGCCTCTAACACCGATTCACCCCTCCAAAAGTCAAATGCTTCTCTTGGAACTAAAGCCGGCTACCCCGCTTTAATTTTTTTTTCATGATTGCAGTTTGCCAATATGCAAGAGTTGTTTGTAGCCTTCATAACCTTCTCTGCAGATGTGCCTGCAAACATTTAGGCAACACACCACTGCATTGCTGTTTTCATTTTACTTTGCAAGCTGCCTTGGGCCAGTCCTTTTTACATGTTCCCGGCAGTCAAAAATGTTAAATTTGTAGTAACATTTAAGAAATGAGAAATAGAAGAATTCTAGTGTCGGACTGCAGTTCTCAATTTCTCTGCTATCTTCCCCTGCAGAAAATCAGGACTACTTTGAGAAGCATCGGTGGCCCCCAGTTTGGTACCTGAAGGAAGAGGATCACTTTCAGAGGGCCAGGAAAGAGCGCGAGAAGGAAGACTACCTCCATCAGAAACGGCAGCCGAAGAGACGGTGGCTCTTCTGGAATGCCTCCTCCCCCTCATCAGCCGCCACAGCTTCATCCTCCTCCTCTTCCTCCTCCTCCTCTTCCTCTGCTGTGGTGTGAGGGTTGCACTGCCTATACTTCCATTGCTCTTTTAAGGAGTGAGCCTGCTGGTGTCCAGAATTCCAAAGCCTTGGAGAGATGCCACTGGCTGAAGCCCTCAGTGGAGAAAATCAGCATGAATATCCCTGGGAGGCTGGTGAGAAAAACCCAAACAGCAGCAGCTCAGGAGCCAGAGCGTCCAACATCTCATCCAGCATTCCAGCGGTCTCAATCCCTGCCTTGGCTAGCAAAGCAGCACAGCAGGTGGAGGCCAGCACAGGTGGAACGGGAAGCGGTCCTGCTTCCTTCCAAGAGGCTCGCTCATCGAGCAGGATGGACTTCCCTTTTATAGGAACGCAGGACGGCGTGTGTGTGTGTGTGTTTTTGTAAGTGGGGGAAGAAAATCTGCTCTGAGAAAAATGGAGCCGTTCTGTACTGTTTTTCAATTAGTTGGTTTTTTCCCCCTTTGCGGAAAAGTTTTGTTTTTTTTAAAAAAGTATTATGTACCTCACATTGACCATTCTCTGCACCTTAACGTTTCAAGCTGCTGCAGATGCTGTGTATCCCAGGAACTTGTTTTTCTTTCTGGTTCCTTCTGATGGCAAAGTGGCCATTTTATTTTAGTTGCACTTCCACCCAGGTGCTTATCTCTAGAGCAGTCTTTCTCAACCATGGCGACTTTAAGCTGTATGGACTTCCACTCCCAGAATATCCCAGCCAGCATGCTGGCTGGGGAATTCTGGGAGTGGAAGTCCATACAGCTTAGTCGCCACGGTTGAGAAAGACTGCTCTACTGCTCTAGATATTTTGCTTTTAGCAGGGCATGTATCCTACCAGCAAATGGCTGTGATCCCTCCCCTCTGAAAGGTGGACACCCCTATGAAGGAGACGCTGACCAAGAGCAGCACACATTCTGCATTGGGGTTCAAGAACAACAGGAAAAATGGCCTTAGAATAGAAAAACCAGCTTGGTGAGGCTGGAAAGCTGCTCCCACCCACCCCACTTTTATTTTTTGCTTGATTTTGTCAGTAGTTGGCAACACAATCTACCAGACTCACCAAACAGGGCAGATTAGGAGAAAAATGGGAGGAAGAGAACAATACCAGCTGATTCTGGCCATGATGCTTGAGGATGCACTGCATATGAAAGAATATAAACCCTCAGCAGTTCTAATGAAAACAAAACCCCAACCAATACACATCTTGGATTTTAGTGTGGAAGGTTCTGTTGTAATAAATGGTATTTTAAAGAGAGAGTTGTGAATTTGTCTGTGACTTAGAAGGGGGAGAGGAAGAATAGAGGATGACTACCCAAAATAGCCTTATCTTACCTAGCTCTGTGCCTTGTAGTTGCGGAGTGCATTTCTGAACAGGAGTAGACCAGCCTAGCCGCAAATTTTAGCTGTTGCATTTACAAAAAGTTAGTGATGGCTACAAACAGGCTGTGTGAGTGACCTGCATTGTAACTTGAATTTCTTCAGGGCCTGTCATGGGACCCAGACTAAAATCTCAGATATTGGCACTGAAAGTTCCCAATACTGATAATTTTATTTAACCAGCTTGCGCTTACAAAAGCATGTTTGAAGATGTGCCGCCTACTAGATTTTTAGATATTTTCCCTCCACTCTGGTGCCTGGAGGAGGATACAGAATGTTCTCCTAGGCTCTTTCTTAAGCTGATGCTTTCAAGCTTATCCAATTCCCTGCCTTCAAACTATGTACTGGTATCCTTAAACCATTGCTCTGAGTTATGAAGGTTTAGGGCATGGATCCATACATGCAAGAGTTATGCTTCCCCATGCTGATAAATTGACTGGGTTCATACCTCATGCTAAACAATAATGTGCTCTGAAGCAAGGCCAAGGGTGGCATGTTACACACCCCCAGATTCAAGTCAGAATTTGGAATTTGTGCATGGGGAACCATTAACTTACAGTTCCAGTTGCCACAGCATTGATGAAAATGTATTTCCAAGAAACCTGTTCAATTTTTAAAAACAAGCCCGCTCTTTGACAAGCTTAAGCTTTAAACAGGAAGTATCGATGGTGAGCAAGCAGCTAGATCTAAAGTACAGTGAATTGATTTGAAGGTCAACCAATATAATCTATTGATACAAACAATAATAGATGGGCTGAAAGCAACCCAGGGTTTAAAAAATCCCATTTATCAAGGGAGATAGAAACAAGCAACAAATTCTGATTGAGTTCAGACATTGGAAGAGACATGGTTTTCTTGACCAAGCCTACTTTGTAATCCCTAAGGTTGGATTCACACATCATCTGATATCAGAATTAAGCAAGCCACATAAATGCTTTATCATGGTATGTGAACCAGGTCAATTACTGAAGCGAGCCTGAACTGATACAATGCTGCAAACAGACTATATCACATTTCCTTTCACTTTGTAGATTGGGTATCTGTTGCTAATTATCTGGAGATTGTCTGGCTTTAGTTAGCAAATATCTTTCAAAACAGTCAATATGTTGGCAAGCAAGCAAGCAAGCAAAAGAAGAGAGCGTCACACTTACGGAGTCTACATATCAGTTTGAACATTTGGAACATAAACAGTGCCCTGATGGATCAACCCCTGGCCCATCTGGTCCAGCAGTCTGTCCTCACTGTGGCCAATCAACTGCACAAGGAGGCCCACCAGTCTCCCAGCAGATGGTGTTCAGAGGCAGTCATTCAGACTGCTAATAGCCATTGTCCCCGTGACTTCCATGAATTTTTTGAAGCCAGCCAAGCTGGTGGCCAGCACCACATCTTGTAGCAAATTCCAAAAGTGAATTAATTACAGGAAAAAATTGCAGAGGATGTTCAGGTGCTCAATTTTGCCAATTATGAGTTAATACCACACACACACAGACACAAAACCCGTGTGTTATCAACACTGCCATTTAATTCAACAGTGATCCAAGAATTGATGCCAACTGGGAATTCTGAAAATTGTAGCCCAACTCATGTAGAGGGCAAAGAACCTGGTCTCATACTAACTACTGGATTCATGTTGAGGATGCCCCGCATAATCCCTGTGTCCCAAACCTGGAATTGACTTTTAATATTTAAGCACAAGTTCACTTGCTCATGTGTTCCTATCCTGAAATTTGTGATTGACTCACATGGATACAAGATAGTGTTACACTCTGTAAACACACTTTGAAATCTAACACCCAATTAAAAAAACAATCCAGAAGTAGTACAATAAATTTGAATCCAATGAAGATTTGATTCCCATTATCTTTTCCCCCTCATCGGGGGGAGGTCCTTGAGGGTTTCTAAGCATGAGAACACAAGCCAGCGAGAAGAGTTAATATCAATAGCCTGAAAAACAATAAAAGACTGTTCTTTCATTTGCTTAACACTAGAAATGTATCTTAAAGTGCCCTGGAGATCTCTTAACAGATTGTACAACAGTGTGCAATTTTTAATTATTTATTGCAAAATGGAACTTTACGTAGCTTCATAAGTACCTGCTTTCAAGAACTGCATCCTAACTTTCTACAGAACGGGCAAAAAGCAAGACCATAAATTAAACAAGGAGTTATACAAACTGTTTTGTACAGCCCCGTTACCTAAAGTACTTATGCACCATTAAACTAAGCATTTCTGTTCCTTTCAAGCCAGAAATTCAAAAAGAACAAAAAACGGAAACAAAAAAGATACTAAAACCATAAGCATAAATATCTAGAAATAGATACAATGTTCAAACAAACTTCAACTTGAAGTAACAAAATAACTATGTACATTCACTTTTGTCATTAATCTTCCAGTAGATGTCAGCAAACAGAGTGTTCTACTTGCTGGCAGGATCCAGATCCCAGCTGTCACCAGCTTTAAGTCTGGAAAGCAGACTTGAGCTTGCCATCATCTTTTGGGTTCAGCCAATACAGCCATTGAATGGAAATACATTAAATCCCAAAGATTTATATAAGACCAGGTCTTCCAAATCTATGTAAACTTAACCAGATGGACTCAGTCATCAAGACTTCCATCACATACCCATGCAAAATACATGCAGGAGACCTAAGATTTTAAAATCTAACTCAGTTTCTGTCGTTATGCATCCCCTTCTCTTTAATGCTGCATTTCTGCATTCCATACAAATTAAAAATCACTTTGTGTAACAGAAATGGCACTTTTGCATTTTCATCAGCTTCTGGAAAGGGGACAGGGTAAGACAACAAACGCATATTCATCTTGATAAAAAAGTGTTATTTTAACTCAAACAATGAGTAAAGTCACAGCTGAGTTATCTGGACTTTGAGGCTCATCCAGAACAGTCTTCCACTCAGATGCTGTTTGGCAATTCCTCTGGGGATGGATAGATGTCCCTTCCACACAGCCTTGAAATCTCCCTGCTTCCTGTTGCAGATGCTGGGAAAGCCTTTAGCCCAGGAGAGGTCAAAAAAGTCACACACCAAGCATTTCTATAAAAATAATTTATTTACAGAAAGCAAAAACAAAAGCAAAACATTTAAAGTACTTAGCTCCGTTTGGAGCAAGCCTTGCTGAGCTACATTTCCAGCAGAGAGAAAAAGAAGAAGTGAAAAGACAAGTCCGGGCAGGATTCTCCCCTCCCCCAGGCTATTTGCATGAAGCACGTGAGAGGAGACAATCTAATACAACCCCTTCACCTGGCCAAAATGATTTGATACAATAGCAGTCTTAATCTGTTAGTAGGAAAACCTCAACACTCCCCTTTTTACACTACAGATTAAGATGCAAACCAATCTTCTCTGACTTTATATGTCTTTCCATTCACATTACCATTATCTCCCCTTTGGTTTAACAGAAAGCTACCATTCTTCTTCCTGTGTTTTTCCAAACCTAGGTTATTGGTCACAACTCCAAGGCTTTTTAATATGAAATGGCTTTTCATGCAGGCTTCAAAATCAAGCCTTTGTTTTTCTGTTGATGTGAATAGCAGCAAATCATCAACATAAATGCACAGATACATACAGCCTTGTTTGTCCTTCTTCATATATACACAGGGATCTGCTTTTCCTTTTTCAAAACCAAAATTCTGCAGTTTTTCATCTAATTTTTGGTTCCAGGATCTAGCAGCTTGTTTTAACCCATAGATTGACTTCTGCAGTTCACAGACTAGATTCTCCCCTTTTTCATAGCCAGGGGGTTGCTGCATGTATAATCTGTGGTCTAAATCACCATAGAGAAATGCAGTTTGAATGTCATAGTGGTTAACTGACATTCCCTTGAGTGCAGCAACTTTTAACAGTAATCTAATTGATTCACCTTTAGTAACTGGTGCAAAAGTCTTGTCAAAGTCTAAATCTTTCCTTTGAGTGAACCCTTTTGCAACCAACCTTGCTTTATATTTTTGGATTTTGCCATCAGCATCCCTTTTCAGTTTGAAAACCCACCTACAACCCAGACAGCGTTCATTGGGAGGTAGATTTACCAGTTTCCATGTTTTATTTTCTTTCAAGGATGCTAATTCCTGTTGCATGGCAGAATGCCAATTTTGTGCAATCTCAGGTGGTAAAGCATTCACTTGTTCTAGAGACTCAGGTTCTGTGAATATGTGAAAAGCCTTTACTGTTTCAGCCTGAAAACGTGATGGAGGAACGCCTTTATTACTCCTCTGAGATCTGCGAGGTAATACAGGGCTTAAATTTTGACTCCTATCACTTTCCTGAGAAGCATCTGTCTCATCAGACAGATCTTCAGTTTGCTTTTCTGGTTTAATGTCCTCATCAGGCAAAAGATCACCATCAGCAAGTCCTTGCTGTTCTCTTGTGGTGGTCAGTTCAACTGGAGAGCTAGAATTTAATCTCCCCCAGTTTTGTTCAGCAAAAGAAGCGCTTTTGCTAATTATTAATTTATCTCCCATTATGAACCTGTAGCTCCTCTGGCTTTGTTCATAGCCAACAAAGATGGCTTTCTTTGTTGTGGGGCCTCCTTTCCTTCTCTGTTGTTTTGGAATGTGAACCCAAGCAGTGCTACCAAACACTCTAAGATGGCTTACCTTTGGTTTCACACCATAAAACAAATGGAATGGAGTGTCCTGAATCATAGAGTTATACAACCTGTTCTGAACATAACAAGCAGTCGATAAAGCTTCTCCCCAGAACGTAAAACATAATCGTGAATCTTTTAACATGCATTCCATCGCATTTTGCAAGGTTCTGCCCTTTCTTTCAGCAACACCATTTTGCTGAGGGGTGTACGGGTTAGAAAGAATTTGTTCTATCCCTTTTTCCACTAGGAACCTTCTGAATTTGTGAGAAAGGTATTCTCCTCCTCTATCACATTGGAGTGCAGATACAGGCCTAGGGAATTTTCCATTTGCCCATGTCACAAAACTTTTAAATTTCTCAAATGCCTCATCTTTATGTTTTAAGATGTAGATAAATGTGTATCTTGAGAAATCATCAATGATGGTCATTGCATACCTTGCTTGTCCAAGACATGGAGCAAAAGGACCAATAATATCAGAGTGTACAATTTCCAAAGGTCTAGTTGTAACTCTGTCACTGTGCTTACTCACAGGAGCTTTTAGTGTTTTGCATTCTTTGCAAACTACACAATCTAAGTATTTGTCACAGGGTTTTATCTTTAGGTCAGCACACAGCTGTGGCATTTGTGCTATATACTTGTAATTAGCATGACCAAGTCTCCTGTGCATCAGGTGTACACATTGGTCATGATATGGTGTGTTGCCAACTGCAGCCTTGCAGCTTGGCTTCCTTGCATTTTGCACAATGTACAAGGAGTCTTTTAACATACCAGTAGCACACAATTTCCCATTTTTACGTATCTCACAACCATTTTTCTTAAATGTTATGATATACCCTGTTGCAGCCAATTGTGCCACAGATAAAAGGTTTGATTGTAAATTTGGCACATACAACACACCTTTTACAGTTTCTCCTAAGCAGGATAAATACAAGTCACCTTGTCCCATAATTTTGGTCACAGACCCATCAGCCAAAGATACACTTTGTCTTTCAGTTTTAGACAGTGACACAAAAGAGCTTTTACAATTACATAAATGACAACTGGCCCCAGAATCTAACACCCATACATCAGAATTACCCTTCTCAGCAACCTGTGCAATTTGGGTTGTCTGAAGAGCCTTCTTCTGTGTTGCCCTTGTGTTCTTCTGCTCTGTCTTTCTACTCTTGGGTCTCATGGCACAGTCTCTTTGCAAATGTCCAGCTGAACCACAAGTGAAGCATCGCTGGCTTGCTAGCGCTGTGGCCTCAGGTTCCTTTCCCTTCTTTTCCCTCATTTTCTGGTCTTGCAGCTTTCCAGAAGAGATGGGGGGGGATCTTTCCTCTCTCTTCTCCCATTCAGCGAGTAACATACGATGGGGTGAGGTCTGCTTCAGGCATAGCCTCCAGGGTACAAATCAGCGTGTCCCACGTTTCATTTAGTGAGGACAGGAGGATATAGGATTTTGTGAGAGGTGTAAATTCCATTCCTCTCTCCTGCAACTCAACAAACAGCTGCTGAATATAATGCAGGTGCTCAGGAAGGCTTTCTCCTTCTGCAAGGTAGGCTCTGTACAGCTTTTTTGTCAGAGTAACTTTACTCCCTGCTGTTGCCTTTACATATAAGTCTCTCAAAGCGTCCCAAAGTTGCTTTGCAGACTGCATGCCTCGCACGTGGACTAGCTGATTGTCCTCAACTCCCAAGATAATGGTGGCTCTAGCCCGCTCATCCTGTCTCAGCCATTCAGCACTGGGATTTTGGGGGTTTTGCTCACCAATTGGCAGCCAAAGATCCTCTCTGCGAAGATACATCTCCATCTTCAGGGCCCAATTCAAATAGTTGGTCTCTGATAGGCGCTCCAGAGGCATCGCTGAGGGCTGGGAGGCAGCCATGGCTTCTTCCTTCTTTTGCAAGTCACCTCAGCTAGCTTCTAAGTCCTGCAGACCGGCAGTTGCTGGAAAATCTCCAGGTGGCTCCAAAGAAAATCTTCACAGGTCTTTGCTACCTGCCTTTAAATTGTGCATGAGGTGTGGAGTTGATCTCTCTTTTCTCTCTGGGTTTTACTGCGTTGTTTACTGGGCACATAACCTGTTGCAGATGCTGGGAAAGCCTTTAGCCCAGGAGAGGTCAAAAAAGTCACACACCAAGCATTTCTATAAAAATAATTTATTTACAGAAAGCAAAAACAAAAGCAAAACATTTAAAGTACTTAGCTCCGTTTGGAGCAAGCCTTGCTGAGCTACATTTCCAGCAGAGAGAAAAAGAAGAAGTGAAAAGACAAGTCCGGGCAGGATTCTCCCCTCCCCCAGGCTATTTGCATGAAGCACGTGAGAGGAGACAATCTAATACAACCCCTTCACCTGGCCAAAATGATTTGATACAATAGCAGTCTTAATCTGTTAGTAGGAAAACCTCAACACTTCCCTCTCCCCCCTCTTGAATTAAATGGTTGACTACTAAACATTATGGGGCAGAAAACCCTCCACCCAATTCCTCTTGTGCTAACATACCATTCCTCAGCCTGTTATTCAAGTATTGACAGGTACCACAGACACACTAAAAATGTGGCAAGCTAACCAAATATGGTTGCCCTGATGTGGAACAGAGGGGAAACTGCATCTACCCACCACCAACCATGAATGGTTTTCATCCAGGATCAAATGTCTGATGTCCAAAGGAGAGACAATTCAGCACTGAAAGAAGAGCAGCACATGAAGCCTGGTGTTCCCCACAATTTCAGGGCCACTTTGAACCTACAGTAGGGATCTGAATGTGCTCACCTGCTACAGCAACAAAGGAGATCCCATGTTACAGATAAGGGGGTAAAAAACCTGAGATGTTGAAGAACTGAGATGTTGAAAGTGAAGCCAAGGCCAACAGAACTCTTCCTGCAACTTGAAGTCAGGGAGGGCAAGAAAAGATTAAACCCTGGTAGACTGATTAGCAGGCACAGTGGAAGCACATTCCAGATTGTAGTTTTTAGGAGTTTTTAATCTGTTCCTATATTGCCAAAGTCTCACTCACAAAAGTCACTTTGGTCATGATTTTTTTTCTGCAGGAACAGTTCAAACCAAATAGAAAAATATTCATATCAATAAATCTGCAGGGCCTTTTTAAAAAAAAATATATTTTTTAATGGAACCAAAGAGGACCATTTTAAAAAGTTTCCAACAACTGAGATTTCACATAAATGTGTGTGTGGGGGGAAATTAATCTATGCTGCTTCCCTTCCCCTTGTTTGGAAGTGTTGTATGTGGCTTTTGCCGTGAAGTCCGTAGAAACGGGGCAAACCGCTAGGACCCTGTCCAACATGGTATTGCAGCTGGATGAGATCAAATACTTAACACAGCCCAGCTTCTGGATCATTGCCAAAAAGATGCCTCTACAAAGCCCAAGAGCAAAAGATGGCAACCTTCCCCTGCCATTATTTCCAGAGTATTAATGATATACACTCCTGATCCTGGGGACCCTATCTAACCATCACGGTTATTAGCTATTTCAAAACGTGCAGCCTCAAATTTAGAGCCATCTCTTGAATATCTGCCCAATACTTTGAAAAAGCATTTTTTTTAGAGGATTGAATCAGGGCAAAGAAAACTATGGGCTTCTCTCCTAGGGTGATTTTTTTGCATCCTCCATTAGCCCCAGGGAGCAGAATCAGTGGAGGTTGCCTCTTGGTGTGATGGGTAGGGGCGAGGGAAGGAGAATACAGCAGAGAACGGAGCACAGAATTTTACAAAAATTTACAATCTCAAATAATTGCTTATAAAGTCATGGACTGTGAAAGGTCAAACCTCACCTCTCTCATGTGATAAATTAATAATTTACAAAATAAAATAGTCATATGCTTATTTTCTAAAATACCATAAATAAAACCCTTGTCATATTTACTAAAAATCAGAAATAGGGCCTTTCATTAAAGAACTATTGTTACTACGGTGGGATTTTTTAAAAACATTTTAGTCTTGAGCCATTTTCTTTCCTTTTGATGCTCCTATTTTGACCTTTTAGTACAGTGGATGTAAAAAGTCTACACACCCGTTAAAATGCCAGGTTTTTCAGATGTAAAAAAATCAGACCAAGATAAATCACTTCAGAATTTTTTCCACCTTCAATATAACATATAAGCTGTACAATTCAATTGAAAAACTAACTGAAATCTTTTAGGGCAAAAAATAAAAAACCAGAACAACGTGGTTGCATTAACGTACACACCCTCTTATAAGTAGGGGTGCGGCTGTGTTCAGAATTAACCAATCACATTCAAACTGATGTTAAATAGTAGCCAGTACATGCCTGCCATCAGTTAAAGTGACTCTGATCAAGCCCATATAAAGTTCAGCTGTTCTAGTAGGATTTTTCTACATTTACTCACTTGCCTCTTACAGCAAAAGCCATGGTCTGCAAAGAGCTTACAAAGCATCAAAGGGATCTCATTGTCAGTCAGGAGAAGGGTACCAAAAAATTTCCAAGGCATTGGATATACCATGGAACAGAGTGAAGACAGTCATCAACAAGTGGAGAAAATATGGCACAACAGTGACATTACCAAGAACTGGAAGCCCCTCCAAAATTGATGAAAGAACAAGAGGAAAACTGGTCCGAGAGGCTACCAAGAGGTCTACAGCAACATTAAAGGAGCTGCAGGAATTTCTGGCAAGTACTGGTTGTGTACTGCATGTGACAACTCTCTCTCATACTCTTCATATGTCTGGGCTGTGGGGTAGAGTGGCAAGACAGAAGCCTTTTCTTACGAAGAACATCCAAGCCTGGCTACATTTGGCAAAAACCTACATCAAGTCTGACAAAAGCATGTGGGAAAATGTGTTATGGTCTGATGAGACCAAGGTTGAACTTTTTGGCCATAATTCCAAAAAGACAACACTGCGCATCACCAAAGGTACCTCATACCCACAGTGAAGCATGGTGGTGGCAGCATGATGCTTTGGGGCTTTTCCTCAGCTGGAACTGAGGTTTTAGTCAAGGTGGAGGGAAGTATGAACGGTTCCAAAGATCACTCAATTTTGGCACAAAACCTTCAGGCCTCTGCTAAAATGCTGAAGATGAAGAGGAACTTCATCTTTCAACACAGTGACCCAAAGCATACCTCCAAACCAACAAAAGAATGGCTTCACCAGAAGAAGATCAAAGTTTTGGAATGGCCCAGCCAGAGCTCAAACCTGAATCCAACTGAAAATCGGGGGGGGGGGGGGGGTGACCTGAGGAGGGCTATGCCCAGGAGATGCCCTCGCAACCTGACAGATTTGGAGCGCTTCTGCAACAAAGAGTGGGCAAAGATTCCCAAGGCGAGATGTGCCATGCTGATAGACCCCTACCCCAAATGCTGTCATGAAATCAAAAGGTGCTTCATCAAAGTATTAGTTTAAGGGTGTGCACACTTATGCAACCACGTTATTCTAATTTTTTATTTTCATTTCCCAGCCCCCCTAAAAGATTTGTTTGTTTTTCAGTTGAATTGTACAGCTTGTATGTTGTATTAAAGGTGGAAAAAAATTCTGAAGTGATTTATCTTGGTCTGATTTTTTTGACATCTCAAAAACCTGGCACTTTAACAGGGGTGTGTAGACTTTTTATATTCACTCAAACAAACAGCGTATTTTAAAAATATAAATAACTCAGGATGGATTGATTAATCAAAGATACTACATATTCTGTTGCTTGGAATATGGGTCCTGCATCCTCAAGCTATAGAACATAAATTAATGCTAAGTTGTAAACAAGAAGCAGGAAATCCCTCCTTCATCTCAAGCTTCATGCTGAAAAGAGATTCCTAGAGACCTCCCAAGTGCATTAAGAACAATCGCTTAAGAAAAATGAATCAAAAAATGAGCTTGTCGAAAACCCGGGCTGGGAGATAGTCCCAGGCACAGCATTTCATTTCCCGAGAGCCCTAATTTTCAGTAAATCAAATAGAAGATAAAATGTTTCCAGTCTTCACTGGAGAAATACACTTGAAGGTATTTAAGATGGAAGTTCTAGAGGAGCTCCTGAATATACTTCATTGAGTTGAGGGAATGTGTGTGGCTTCCCCTCTACATCCAGCACCCCCAGAGGTGCATGTACAAGAAATCAGTTTTGAAGATTTGACATTCTCTACACAGGAAAGCTAAATTCAGCAGAAAACATGTGAAAAACTTCCCATCGTCATATGAAAAACTTCACAGCGTCAATAGAATGGCAAATATTAGCTCACCTTCTCAAGCTAAAGGATTGTTCTTATTTCTGGAAGCTCCTTTCAATACTGAATAGTAGCAGGACGTGAAAGCAAATACCTTACACATTTCCACAAAAATGTTTTGGCCAGGAGGAATTACATGGCCATAAACATCCTTTTACGGTGGCGCTGCGGGTTAAACCGCTGAGCTGTCGATCGGAAGGTCGGCGGTTCGAAACCGCGCGGCGGGGTGAGCTCCCGTTGCTCGTCCCAGCTTCTGCACACCAAGCAGTTCGAAAACATGCAAATGTGAGTAGATTAATTGGTACCGCTTCGGCGGGAAGGTAACGGCGTTCCGTGAGTCATGCTGGCCACATGACCCGGAAGTGTCTATGACAACGCCGGCTCCAAGGCTTTGAAACGGAGATGAGCACCGCCCCCTAGAGTCGGACACGACTGGACTTTACGTCAAGGGAAACCTTTACCTTTACCTTTACTAAACATCCTTTGTCCACCTCAAATCCAAAAGGCACCTTTCAGCTTATCAAAATTTACCTAAGACAAATCATTTAAAAAAAAAAAAAATTCATACCATTAACTGGAAAAGTTTGGCACTGAAATAATATTCATGGGAAAAAAAATCTTTTCACTAGAGAGAATATTGTCTGTACAGAAAAGACTGGAACAGCCTTCAAATGCAAGAGTGTATTTTCCTGGGATCGAATGGCTGCCATGCAAAGCCTAGGAAGAGACACCATTTCTGTAAGGACATGCCAACGATTGTGGCTGGCACACCCACATCTGCTCTGAAAGGACCTTTTGGCTTTGGGTCTAATGTGCAGCTCAGCCCCAGCTGCCAGCACTGGAAAGGCGGTGCACAGAAGGCCACCTGCTGGTTTTTGTCATTTTGAAATGTAAACAATATATGGCTTGGTAAGAAGAAACTGGTAATTCAACATCTTCTCCTTCCCACTCTGCCAGGTGGGCAAACACTGGTTTCAAGACGTTTCACAAGTGAGTTCTGGAAGGGGCCATCTGGCTAAGAACTCACTCTTCATAGACATATAAACCTTCAGCGATGAGGGCTGATTTGACTTTTTCCACAATGCCCCTGAGGTCCATGCCACAGAGCTCCTTCAGAAGAACATTCACGGATGCTGCCTGCCCTCTCTTGTCCAGCCAGGTCCGGAGCATTTCATGACACTGTTCATTCACATATCTTCCAGACATTTCCGCAGAAGTAATTTCATTAACAGTCAAGTTGAGGGTCCTCATGAATCTCTTCCATTCCTTCAAAGGCACCTCTCTAATGAAGATGTCAAAAGATCGACTCAGAGCTGGAAAGGAAGATGATACATTATGAGTGAGATGAATGCAAAAGGTTCTACAGGAGGAGGAGGAGGAGGAAGAAGAGAGGGTATGATGGTCCTCAGTGCTGGCTCTCATGTCCTGAAGAAAACAAAACAAATGCTCAAGGTGCTAGAAGGACTGTGCAGTGCTTCAAATTCAATTCCTGAAACTTGCTCTGGAGCACCTGGGAGCATGGATGCAACATCTAGCAGTGGCTTATTAAAGCAGCTGCTTCTGGTTCCCGAGTCACATGGTTGCTATGGGAAAGCTTTGGGGCACTCTGAAGGACTTTTCCAGAATCAAGTGTGGCGTAACTTAGTAGCTCGTCCTTATAAATGGGAAGCTCTATTTCTTGGAATGGCAGAGAGAAAAATTGGTGAATGTCAGGAACAGGGCTGAGTAAGATGGCCTTCGGTAAGAAGCAGAGATTTCACAGCTTCTTGCCCCTCTGTCTTGAGGAACAAAACCAACTACTCCGCCAGAACCAAAAAGTCACTAGAGTAAAAAACAAACAAAGTGAGCAAGTAAAACCATAAAGGTAGCGACGAATGAAAGTCAAGAGAAACTAGCCATGTCTGCAAGTAAAGTTAACCTCATGCTAGCGTGTGCAACCTAGAACAAACAGGGAAGTGTGATTCTGACAGTGATTGGCTTGTCATTTCATAGGAACCAGAAAAACTTGTTTGTAAATTTAACGAGGCAGCTTTTATTACTTCCAGTATGAAGTGGTTTGAGTAACGGGAAAAGAGGCTAGTTTAAAGAACAAACATCCTCTGCTCCTGCTTTCCCACATTCTGCCATTAAAGAACTAAAGTGGGTAACTTCAATGGAATGTGATTACAGCCTGATAAACAGTTTATTCATATTTAAGTACAGGTAGTCCTTGCTTAACTACCACAATTGGGGTGGGAATTTTGGTTGCTAAGTGAAGTGGTCATTAAGTGAATCTGACCCAATTTTATGACCTTTATTGCAGCAGTCGTTAAGTGAATCATGTAGTTCCCCATTGATTTTGTTTGCTGGAAGCCAGCTGGGAAGGTTGAAAATGGCGATCACGTGACCGCAGGATGCTGTGAGAGTTGTAAATGCGAACCAGTTGCCAAGCACCCATATTGTCAACACATGATGATAGGGATGCTGTGACGGTTGTTAGCGCGAGGACTGGTTGCAAGTCAGTTTTTTCAGCACTGTCGTAAGTCCAAACCATCACTAAACAAATGATTGTTAAGCAAGGACTACCTGTATGTGGAATTTAAGAGGCACCCTACTATATGCTAACCCTACCCCTGAAAAAACACCCCTGTGGTGTCACCTTGGAGGAGGAATGAAAAAGAAGACCAAGTTTTGCCTTTGTTTTTCTATGGACTCCCCTGGAAGATCTGCATTTAGGTTTCTGAAGGGTCCCAATGCATTCCTCTACTCCAACATCCACAAGTTACAGAAACCAAAACAATCCTAGCTTCAACAACAGAGCTTATTCAGGGTTGCTTTACGAGTGCTCCCAACTTTACTAAGCACAGGTTTATCAGAACCCAGTGTACCTTTTAACCCAAGGCTTCCCTCCTCCTCCTCCTCCTCAGTTCCACATCTATTCTGAATAACTGGGGGATAGATTTAACTTGTTTAAAACTTCCTACATCTCTGGCTAATAACTCATATTTACCACCTGACGCTGCAGCACAAAAGCTACCTTAATATCTCCTGGAAGCTCACCTGCCCTTATGTGAATGGCCATTACAAGGTGTCAAAGCACATGTTTCACATTCATCAGGGTTCCGATCCAATCCCTAGCATCTATAGAGGGGGGAAATTCTCCTGTCTGAAACCCTGGAGAGTTGCTGCTGGCCATACAGAGCCATCTATCTTTCTCCATCTTCAGTGATTCTAGCACTTGTTTCTCCATTTGCTTATGTACTGGACAACCCAGAGGAAACTCTGTGACTCGTATCTCTCAAGTTCATGTAGGATGACACATTCAGTTCCCCGGGATAAAGATCTTCCTGTGGACATACAAATTCCACCCCCCTTGTCCAGAAGACTACTCAGAAAGTTGCTTGTTTTTTTTCTAACACTTTTCAGTAAGCTCCAACTATGTGGAGAAGATCTGGCTATCCTACAGAGATTACAGGGAGATAAGTGTGTGTGTAAGCAGTTTCAAATATGAGCAACAATCATCCCTTCTTAACAGCTCACACCTAATAGGAAATAAATCCTATTTGGATTGTAGTAAAAAATTGAGCCACTGAGAAACAAAAGGGATATGCTTGGGGCGATGGCAAAGGCTTCAGAAGTCCCATTAAACATGAAAGATAACCTCCCCACGCCCTCCAAACCAGTCAAGTAAGGCTGAGCATGTTTAGCATCCATAAAACATTGGATCTGATTAGGAAAAAACAAAAGACAGAAAGGGGAGGAAGGGAACGGTGTATCCTGGGATGGGTCAGTGCTGGAAAACTGATCAGAAGCATTTCTAACAGGAAAGAATAGATTACAGTGCTGGATTGCCAATCCAGTTACTAGATATCTAATACCATTATATCTCAAGGAGTATTCTGGCAAAACGAATCAGGATTAACGTGCAAGAATTTAAGAGCGCTCACCATCTGCTGAGTTCCTGCCATTTGTAGGAATCAGTTTCCTCCCTTCTGCAAATTCTGGACCTTCCTATAATGAGAAAGAATAGAATTCAATTGCACTCTTGAAATTAGTAAGGTAACTGATAGGAGGAGGCTGGGAATAGGCGAAAGATATGACTAACAATCACAGCATTTTTCATCTTGGATACCTCCTCTGGAGGGGAAGCTGTTGATAGAAGCATTGTTTCATGTGCTACTGTGCTGGCAGTGGTGTCACTTGGCAAAAGCTGTCTGAACCTCTGGTCCATTTGTGCATTCAACATGTTGTCATGTTCTTCCCTTTGCTCTTGATGGGAACTCTTCTGCAGACATTGGAGGAATTGGGTAATCTTGCAAAAAACAAACATACAGTGCATTTACTAGCCTTAAAAAAATAAAGTATTAGTTTGTGGATTTTAAGGGCATACACATCCCATTACGCATAAGAACCAAGTCTCACTGAATTAAATGACATTCCAAACATTCATCCTTTCTTTTCCATTTAGCAAAAGACACCTTTTTTGACTCTTCGTTTTACCAGAAGGATATTGTGGGTAGCAATATTCAATAAAGCAAGGGTTAGTTCTGAGAAATAAAGACAATCCAAGCTGAGTGAAAAATCATTAGCAATTGTAATTATTTCAGCAATTAATTTTAACAGTAAGGAAATACGCTACCAAACTACACAGATAAGTCTGTTATGGGCAAAGAAAGGTAACCAGATTTGTGGGTGACAATTCTACTTGGATACCTGACTAGTCTGATCCCCTTGAAGAGGATATATTTTCAAAATAGTTCATTCAAACATGAGAAGGAATGAACAATACAAAATATATGCATATACTGCAGATTAAACCAAAATTATGTCTTATACAAACAGTGATATTGGCTATCCGATAGGAGACTGTGAGTTCTAGTCCCGCCGTAGGCATGAAAGCCGGCTGGGTGATCTTGGGCCAGTCCCTCTCTCTCAGCCCAACTCACCTCACAGGGTTGTTGTTGTGGGAAAAATAGGAGAAGGAAGGAGTATTAGGTATGTTCGTTGCCCTGAGTTATTTATAAAAATAATAAAGGTGGAATAGAAAATAAATAAATAAATAATAAAGGATGAGTTTCTAGTATATTCCTTAATGTAATACGGACCATGGGCTGAAACAAAAACAAAACAAAACTGTACCACGTGGAAAGGGAACATCTTCAAAAATGTATGTGTTCTCCTGTACTTACAACCAAGAACCACATAACTATCATTTCATTTGAATGTATTTATGTTAGCAGTTTAGAAGCTGCCCAACTACTGATGACTCTGGGCACCTTACAAAGGGAGAACAGGACCAAAAAAAGAGAAAAAAGTGGCCAGACACAACCATATAAACACAACCCCATCCAACAGGTGCTCCACATTCAACCTGCCCAAGGCCTGGGAGAAGAGCCAGGTCTTCGGTAGCTTCCTGAACTTCATCAGGATGGGAGTCATCCAAATATCTAGGACTGGGTTCCTCAACCAGGGTTCTGTGGCACCCTAGGTTGAGAGGTTGCTAGGGGTTCCCTGGGAGATCACCATTTATTTTAAAAAGTATTTCAAATTTGGGCAACTTAACCTTAAGGAGGCACGTTTCACTATTTTCAGTTTAAGAGCACTGTTAATGCATCTATACAGGCCTACCCATGAAATGAATATGGTAATTTTGTTAACTTCTGGCCTATCTTTGAGCCTGAATGTGCAGGGGTTCCCTGAGGCCTGGAAAATATTTCAAGGGTTCCTCCAGGGTCAGATGGTTGAGAAAGGCTGATCTAGGGGGATATTATTCCCAAGGCCAGGTGCTGATACAAAGAAGGCATGTTTCCTGGGTCCTGCTAGATGACACTGCTTAATTGATTGGACCCAAAGCACGCCCACTCTGTCCAATCTCATTGAATGGACAGAAATAGCTGGAGACCGGCAGCCTTCCAAATAACCTGGCCCTATACCATGAAGGGCTTTATAGGTGATAACCAACACTTTGAATGGCACTCAGAAGCCTACAGGTAACCAGTGCAGCTTGTAGAGCAGTGGGGTCACACGGGCATAACAAAGCATGCCCATCAGTGCCTGCACTGCCACATTCTGGACTAGCTGTAGCTTCTGAGTGGTCTTCAAGGGCAGCTCCATATATAATGAAACTAGAGATACTCCACTGTGTAAGTTGGATATTCTCTTTGACTGGTAAGTTGGATAAATTTCTTTCAATTTTTTTCCAGCAAAAGGAGGTTCATCCTCCTCTCTTTATCTTTATGCCAAATGTATTTTTTCTACAAAGAGCTCTTCCTCCTGCAGAAATGTACACTAGTTCTCCATGATAATACAATCGTAATTTTGTTCTATTGTCACATAATTTTGTTCAATTGTCACATAATCATAATGCAATCTTACAACACACAGAGCTCAATGACACAACATATTTTATGTATGCAAAAAATCTCATGTCCTATGACTAAGGAGGGAAGACTGAGAAAGAACCACAGTCAATACCCTGAAAAGTCACACCCAATTCAGATAGACTATCATGAGCAAAATGGACTGATTTCCCATGTTATAAGGTAGCTCCATACAAAGTAATTGAACTGAAAAAGTCCTCTCGTCCAATACTACTGCTACCCTCTCCAGAGAAGGAAACAGTTCTTACCTTGGGGCTCCAGAGACTTTTGCAAGCTGTAAGAGAAAACAGGATGGTATAGAAAAATTTAGCCAGCAGAGCAGTGATCACATGTGGATACATTATAAAGACATTTAAGTGGGGAACTGCAAAATGACTCACGCACAAACTGTTACATGCATGGAACAGCTGGTTTGGGATGGCATGTGCCCAAACTGGGATATGCACATTTGTTCTGAGTACAGAACAAAATAGGAGTGCTTTGTTCCAGATGGGGCAGAAGTATTTGAGGGTATGAAGATGGCAAGAATGGGAAAAAGCCATGGCTGAGGGGCTATTTGGAGTTCAGCAGCTGCTGAATGGAAGGGAAGGAGCTAGGAGGATTGGGAGTCAGGAGGGCTAGTGAGATTTTTGTTGCTATTGTTATTATGCCACTCAATTCCCAATGACCCTGGGCAGTTACAGATAAAAGCAAGGGAAAAAACATACACTGGGACATCAGCAGCAGTGATTAAGGGGAAGGAAGGAGGGAAGGGAAGACACTGGGGGTGACTAGGAGGTAGACAGGCTGGTGGATATGGCCCTCTGGGAGCTGCTGAGACTGTCATGTTGAAGATGCAATGAAAACACTATATATCCTTGTTTCTGGAGAAGGCAAGAGAGGGGGTGACCTGCACCAGCTGTGCAATACCACTCTGGAGGTACTAGATACCATTCCTGCAGGTTTTGTTTTGGCTAAAACCCAGAATAGCAAAAATGCCCTGGGTTTTGCTCCTGCTGAGCCACGGCTGATCCAGAATGAGTCAACAGTATTTCCAGAATGAGAAGGCTCATTATATGAAGCTCGAAGCAAAACAAGCCCCTACTTTAAGTGACCAACCGAAAGTGGAAGGTTCCACTGCCCAGTGGTGCCTGCACAGGTCTTGCATTTCAAGAGTTTCTGAGTGGGTGGGCAGGTTACTTTTGACTCTCTTTCCCCACTCCTAAAATCACACTAGACAGAGCCCCCATCCCTTGGCTATCAAGCAGTGATACTGTGTGATGAGAAGGCAAACTTCAACCAGCATATTGTTACACAGAAACCTAAAGATGTGAAGCAATGCAAAGGTGAAAACTAGGTCTCATACGGTCAAAAACAAAATAGTCTGATGCCAGATTTGGCCATTACCAAACGAAAAAACAGATGGAAACTGTTCCTCTTGCCCAAAAGAGAGTTGCTTCTAATCCTTTATGGTGAGCAGGTGGGAGAAGAATTTCAGACACATTTGATGCTCAGATGATGCTGGATTTTTTTCATAATGGTTTCTTAGGTGTCTTATAATACATCAAAAGTTCTCATAACTTTGTGTGCCTATTTATCTGTTCCAATCAGGAGTGGGGACAGGACTTTGACAATAGGATCAACAGCAACACTCGTTCCCTATAATACAGACTGGGACAAGCGAGACCCTCCAATTCTTTCTTTTAAGTGAAAAAAAATATATTTGAATCGTATGCTGGATTCTCCCCCAGATTCTAGAAGTTCTGCTGATGTATTCTAACTCGGACGATTTCAGCTCTAAAGCACTGGGGGAGAAGACAGGAACTCTTGCAACAGGCTAGCAACTACCAAGGGTTTCACCAAATCTCCACCTAGATGAAGATGTTGAGGGAGACAGGTCATTCATTTAATGTCATGTTAAAGAGACACTTGACTCAATCTAGCAAGGGAATTTTTACACCCCAACATGAGCGAATAAAAACAGAAAGTAATACGATAGCCAAGTAAGGCAGACCCAAGATCAAGTTTCTCCGCCTCTTCCCTTTATACATCTGAGCCATACCGTACATCTTATACAGAGCAGGATGGCAGAATTCTTCTGAGTACTGTTGTGGATCCCTTGTTTTTCCATGATCTCGCCTTATAAAAAGCCGATTCTTACCATTTCTAGAGCTTGTTTTTTTCCAGCAGATTGCCAGCCCTGCAACTACCACAACTGGCAGAATCAAGACCGAGATCCATCCTAGTTCATGGGAACCTTAAAAGGAAGGGGAGAAAAGGCAAATACACAGACTGATCATTTGGATGGTATGCTTCCCCAAATTGGGGTCCTGCACAGGCTTCTGAGAGGCTTCCAATAACATTTTTACCTACAAACCCTTTCCTCTCTTGGCATGTAGTTATCTCCAGAACTGCCTCCTCCAACTGGAATCAGCTCCATAGTTAAGATCATCTCAGGAGAAATGGCTAACAGCCAATTAAACGCACCAGCTCTTCGAAAGACCCTTCCAATGGAAATCAGGCTAACCCTTTCCCTCAGTTAAGCTTTTCTACAGAGCACTTATAATTTAGAATTAGCCATTGATGCATATCCTGGGTTAACATTGTAATATTGTAGTAGATGTTGCATGGTTTGGATCCAGCCTGTTTTGATTGTTTTGTGACATTATGTTGGATGTTTTAAACTAGATTTACAGGGGCTATTTTAGTTATTTTCTATAGGTCTTGTTATCTGTGGAGGTGAGAGCCAGTTTGGTCTAGTGGTTAAGGTGCTGGGCTAGAAACCAGGAGTCTGTGAGGCACAAAAGCCAGCTGGGTGACCTTGGGCCAGTCCCTCTCTCTCAGCCCAACTCGGTGCAATGGAGACTAGCCTCCACATGGTGCACCCTGGGCAACGTGACTTCTCATGGCCAAATAGCCTGCACAACTGGCTGCTGGACCTCACAAGGACTTCCCGGCCAGAAAAAGCAGCATGAACACTGAACTGCTATGCCATACGATCAAAAAAAAAAAATCTGTGGAGAATCTTGATTGCGGTGGGACATAAATCCAAAAAATAAATAAAATGGCCCTTTAACTATCCATTGTCCTCTCATCAAAACAAAATTGAGATAAAAGCCACAATCCTATATACTAATAACAAACAAAGCGTATAGCTTTAGGTATCTCAACAAACACTACACAAAATAGGAGTTTTTCCTAAGTTTTTTGTTTCAAATTCCTAAAGTTTGCAAAGGTAACACATTTTAAAAATAAATAAATAAACCCAGTCAGAATGGCAAAATAAAGGCTTCTTCTAGTCCTGATGACCATGTGGACACAACCATGCAGTGTGTACTGGTGTGTAATTGCCTCTGCCAGGAGGTTTCCCAACTTCCCAGTCTCGCCCTTGCCTTGTATTCTTTGTCTCCTATCTAAATATTAATTAGGTCCAACTCTGCATAAATTCCAAGCCCAGAGAAAATCAGCCAGATGATACCATCTGCTGAAGGAGCTAGGGATGATCGTGGTGATATGACAGCAACTTCCAAAGAACTGTGCCTGCTTAGCAGATACACAATGCTGGCTCTCTTCTGGAGAAGGGACAGTTGCAGATTAAAAAGCCAGAGAACTGGAATTGAATCATTTGTCTGGCCAGGAAGTATCCTAACCAAGTATCCCATCCCTCATCACAGCAACGTGTTGTTACAGTTCCTTCTTGTTCTGTATGAAAATTCATCTTAGGAATAGCACCATAGCAGAAAACATACTGCCTCTCACATCCACATGATATTGGTCTACCTGTTGGAGGTGATGGGGTTGCAGCAGGAAGACACTGGATGTCACTTGTAGGCGTGCAGTCCTGCACCTTTTTTTCTCCAGGATGGCAGCTACAGGCGCAAGAAGAAAAATAGACATTGAAGGACTTGGACACCACACAGGTTGAACTAGCATTGCCTGGAATTGCTGACAGCTCCATCACTATAAGAAGCAGCTAAGAAGCAGCTGACTGACTGCAACTTGTCCTAAGATTCTAGGTTACTTGCCAATCTAGAATATTTCCAAGACATACCATAGGTAAATGTAAACGTAAACATATGTATCTATGTATATGTTTATGTATGTGTGTGTGTATTATAAAAAACAAATGCATATACAACCAGCACTTAAGCAAGCAGATGAGAGTTGCTATGGTGTCACAATTGCTGGATTGTATTGTGGCAGTCACTGGAATTGTTCCTTTCAGGTATACCTTCCATTCTGTTGCGGTGATTGATTGGCAAAAGGAAACCACCACCCGGTGATGGACAGACCAATTTCATCACTCTGTAGAAGCTATTTATTCAAGAAGCAGCCAACAAGCCTATTGCGCCTGATGTCATTCTCTGAAGCAGAGAATTCTCTGTCTGTGAAGGCAATTTTTCCAGGGTGGATACAGTAGCCTTTGCAGTTCCAGTATTATTTCTGAGCTTGGCCTCTTCTTCTTAGCTTCCCTAATACCCCCAAATGTAAATCTGCACAAAACCACTGCTTCACAAAGCGTCATTCAGGAGCTTAAAGGCTCAGTGTAGCTGCTATGAGGCATCTCCACATCCCTCTAGGGCAGGGGCAGATCTTACTTATGGCCACCAAAAGAAAGCTCATGCTCAGACTGACAGTGCAAGGTGGCCTTCAAGGCAGTTGTGCCAAGTCTCTGCAAGGATGCGGTGCTTTAATGCTTCAAGCTGTGGCTTCAGAGGGATGAAAACACAGCTTCAAAGCCCTACCTCAGGGTACCCTTTATGAATGCATCATCAGACTCTGCTCAAAGCTTGGAAATTAGAGGGTTTTAGTGCAGAACTTCGTATTTTTTCTCTCTAGCTTGCTCTCCCCTCCCCAAAGATCCATGATCTTCATTCAGTGCAAATTCTCCAAACCTCTCCCAATTTGGGGGTATCAGAACAGAGAATGCCAAGTTTGTACCACAGCATTTTTAAGCAGTGTCAATTCAATTAATGCTGACCTTTGCATACATCTATGGCAAGTTTCACATGGCTCGCTGGGAGAGCAGAAGGTACCATTTTTGCAGGCACATTCAGTATCTGTGGTTGCAGTACACTTCTTTATTTCTACCTCATCTGGGAAGAGAATAAATCACAAATTTAGAACTATAGCCCAGCTGCAGTTTCTCAGTAGCAAAGAAGACACAGACTAAGATCACACTGCATGTTAGCCCATGATATCCTTAACCATGATTTATTGAGATGAGCAGAGGTGGTTCAATTACCAAAAGCAAATATGCCTCATTTTGGCTTAGTGTGACATGTGAGCTCATTCTCAGAATGCAGTCATGGGAACCTTTCCATAAAAGCAATGGTGGGCCTCAGGTTTCATTTCATTTCTTCAATCTGTTGGATTTATAACTTTTTATTGCTTAAAAATATTATTTCAAACATAAGAAATCAAGCTTCTAAGTCTTAAGCTAATAAAATCTGCTTTGAAAATGGGGGAAGCAAAGAGATTCTGGAGACTTCCAGAAACCCAAAGACTTTGTTACAACAGTTTGTCAGTCTAACTCAGGACTTCTCAGCCAGGGTTCCATGGCACCCTAGGGTTCCACAAGAGGTCTTTAGGGGTTCCCTGGGAGATCACGATTTACTTAAAAGATTATTTCAAATTTGGGTGACTTCACATTAAAGAGGCAAGTTCCATTCATTTAAGAACATTGTCAATGCATCTATACAGGTCCACACCTGAAACGAATATAATGATTTTGTAACTTCTGGCCTCTTTGAGCCTGAATGTGCAGGGGTTCCCCAAGGCCTGGAAAATACTTCAAGGGTTCCTCCTGGGTCAAAGGGTCGAGAAAGGCTGGTCTAACTGTTCCCTGCCTTCCTGAACCCTATCCCTGAAAGCATGCTTTTCCCTGTATACCTCAGCAGAAGACAGTCTCTTCTGTGTCTCGCTGTGAAAGCAGGACCCAACATAGAGTGCCAAGATGGGCTTCACTGAAGAACCAAGCCAGCCCTCCACTCAAGCTTTTGATTTAAAATGCTGTAAGCAGTTCAAAGTCATCTGCTTGTTTTACTGATTCCACACTGTGCTAAACTGCAAACAAACCATATGGCGGTTTAGCGTGATGCACGGCTCAGCCGTTATACATTTCGTTTACAAGCTCTAACCATCTAAAGCTCACGTCATTTGCAGATTGTCATTCCTAAGAAAGGTTTCTTCATTCTGAACTATTCTTCCCCAACCTGGTGTCCTCCAGCTATATTACACTTAAACTCCCATTATCCCTAGCCAGCATCCAAACTCTTGTTAGGCAATCCTGAACCAGCATGTAGATTAGCACCCTGAGGTCACACCCTTGGAGGTTAGCACAATGTTTTCCTTGTTTTAATTTGAAATAAAGATGGGAATTACAAGCTTCCCACTCTTTCCTTCCTTCAACTCTCCTGCAAACTCTGCAAAAACAGGTTGAAGATGCTCAGCTCCTACCAGTGGAATCATCACATCACCAGATTATCTTTTTTAGCCCTTCTGCAGATTCTGTGTTGTTTCCTCCAAAACCTGGTCCAAACCTTCTCCACTTTTAGCAGTGAGCGCAGAGCAGGGCTATCCTGCACACAATGGACACAGAAACCCCTAACATTGTCTCCACCCGCAATACCTAAAGTCCTGCAGACTTGACAAAAAAAGCATCTGTCAAATGAATTCAAGTTGTTGGCAAATGTGCCGTTTTCACAGGGTTGGCAAATCCCTTCAGTTCTGGGGACTTTACAGGGCTCAAGGACATAAGAACCTGGAAGAAAGCAGAAAATGTAGGAAGTAAGTATATATTAAAAGACAGAGGCTCTTTAGAAACTGCAGACCTATGCATACATCTCAGGGTTCAGCTTTTGGGTGGACAATGGCTGTCCATATGTTGCACAAAATAAAGGCAGAATATAAATACACAAATACAGACAGCAACTAGCAATTCTCTCTTCCCAGTTATATCTACCTGTCCCATCAGATCCAGCAGAAGAGGCATGGTGCGGGTCCCATCTACAAAGAAGTTCCATCTGATGGGACCCAGGAGGAGAGCCTTTTCTGCTGCAGCACCTGCCCTCTGGAAAATCATCCCCTGAGGTTAGATTGTCCCCAGCCCTGTTGGCCTTTAGGAAGTCCCTGAAGACATGGCTGTGCCATCAGGCCTGGGGATCTTGTAGAGGTGGGGAGCCTACAAGATGGCTGTATTGCTTGCGAGTGGTAGGTTGACACTCCTGCGATTTTTATGGTTTTACTTATTTGCTTTAACTCTTTTATATTTAACTTTATATGAGTTTGCTTTTTGTTGATTTAACTTGAGAGCCACCCAGAATCATGGGTGGTTATATAAAAGGTAAAGGTTTCCCTTGACGTAAAGTCCAGTCGTGTCCGACTCTAGGGGGCGGTGCTCATCTCCGTTTCTAAGCCTTGGAGCCGGCGTTGTCATAGACACTTCCGGGTCATGTGGCCAGCATGACGACTCGGAACGCCGTTACCTTCCCGCCGAAGCGGTACCTATTGATCTACTCACATTTGCATGTTTTCGAACTGCTAGGTGAGCAGGAGCTGGGACTAGCAACGGGAGCTCACCCCGCCGCGCGGTTTCGAACCGCCAACCTTCCGACAAATACTGTCTGTACAGTGTGGAAGTGTCCTAGTATCGAGTGTAGAAGCAGATATGTGTCAACCAATTGGGAATCTGCCTTTTTTAGCGCAAGGATACATTGCAGATGTGCTCAGAAATACATATATCAAGGGAGGCAGGAATGGAACTTCATCAGGAGCATCCTGAGCCTATTCATTGGGAGGGGGGTGGGGGTGGGGGTGGGGAAAACCACACATATTTTTTTGAATAGCAGGATGATTTTCTAATCCCTCTGAATCATCTCCTTAGCTACAATGACATGAACACCACACCAGTATTTTTTTGTGCTGGGATGGATCCAGCTTCACAGAAGTGGTAGCTATCCAGATGTGCCCAAACTACAACTTCCAAATTCCTTATTTATGGTTATATATTTTATTTATTTATTTATATTTCAAATTTCTGTCACCACCCATCTCCCCCAAGGGTTATGGTTATGCTAACTAGGTCTTCTGGAATCCTATCTTAACTTTTCAAGGGCCACAATTTCTCCCATCTGTGATCTAGCTGTTCACATCCTCACTGATTCATGAATTCCTGGGAAGTGGCTTATGCAGTGTGATTCTTTTAAGGAAATTAGTTTCTGCTGTTATCTGAAACTTCCAATGGCTTCTACCACAATTCTTTGAATGGGTCATTTCCTGTTCAGTTTTGTCACTGCACCAGCATGGTTGTCAAACCATCCCTTGAGCCTCCATCTATTCAGATTTCTTAGAACTAGAAACAGTCACATACAAAAATAATTATTTGGCACAGTCTTATGAAACTTTTTTGCCCCACACAGTCAGCAAGAAAGAACTGTCCAACTTATCTTCCTCAAAAAAGGAGCAAGGTAAGTAGATCTCCAGGTCTAAGGGTCAGGTCAAGGTGATAATGTGGTACCTGCAGGGCATTTCTTGCACTTATGTTTTTCATTATTCCCATAAGGAATATAGAACTCCTTGGTCTCATCGTCTGGTACCATCGGGGCAGTGACCTCTGGATCTGGCATTTGAGGAAGTCTTGCCATTATGGCTTCACGCTGGAAACAAAGACAAGAGAAGTAGGGAATCATTTTAGTCTGTGCCTCTCTGAGAAGACAGCATGCTGACCTAACAAAGGCTGATGTTGCCCAATCATTATTGCTGCCACGCTCTAGCAGTGTTTCTCAACCCTGGCAACTTTAAGATGTGTGGACTTCAACTCCCAGAATTCCCCAGCCAGCAATTCCCCTCTAGCATCTCCTTCCAGATATAAATATACTGTGTAGGAAATGCTAGTTAGCAGGTGATGGTGAAGTCTTGTGCCCAAAGGTGTAGAAAAGTTGCTGCAAGTCAGTGTAGATGTAGTGAGATCAACCAAGAGTCTCAACTGGTGTAAACCAATTAATGTTGTATGTTCCTCACTTACCTAAGTTCTCTCTTCTTTATGCAGCTGTAAAAATGTATGGTTTATCATATACCTCTTCCACAGAGATACTGAAACTTGCAGGCCAGGGCCATATGCAGCCCCCAAACACTACTTGCAGCCCCCCAAAATCTTGCTACCTTTTCCACCTACAGAAAAAAAACCAGAGGTCTAATTTCCTACTGTTTTTTTAATGTGGCTGGGAAAAAGAGGTGGGTAGGTTTTCATTTAGGTTGAACAGATCTTTTAAAAAAAAATTCTCCCTCTCAACTGTACCAGAAACCCCAACTCTGTCCACTTTAGTGATGTTAGCATGACTTTGCCTTGCCATTTCCAGCCATCAGTCACAACAATTATCAAAACAAGTTCATCTCCTAGATACTGAAAAATTGACCATTCTGGATATAAGCCAAAGGCTCCCCATTCTAAGCCAAAGACTAACTTTTATGTCCTTTCTGGAAAAAAGAGAGCCAGGCTGGTGCGGGGTTGGATTATAACTGGAGTAACCCGGGTCCAAATCCACTTTTATCCATGGAAACTCACTGGGTGATTTTAGTCCAGTCACTGTATCTTTGCCCAACCAAAAATAAGAGATATTATACTGTGTTTCTTTAATGTACCTAATTGGTTTGTTAGCATTTATAACCATGTTCAATGGAGCTAAAGCTATAACATCAATTAAGTTTAAGGTGGGGGTAGGGCCCCTGTGGCCCCCAAGTCCCCCCTTTGCAGCTGTCGGAGGCCCTTCTGGCCACTACTGCTGAAAACGGACAGTTCGCAGTACCGTCATTTGGAGGTGGGAAACAAAAACAATTAAAAAAACTGTACTGTGGTAGAAACACTACAATAGGCATATCACATTTTTTTAAAAAAACATAAAACCCCACAAACTCAGACCTCCAAACCCAGCCCCACCTAAATGCGACATGGCCCCCACTCCAGTTTGCGGACTCCAAGTTCCCTCCTGAGACTAGGCTGAAGCTGCCATAACCTAAAGATGAAGCAGGCATGTAAGCAAGAGAGGACAAAAAGCCAGGTATCTTGTCTAAAAGATCCCTTCGGGGAGGTAGACAAGAAGTCCTTAAAGAAACAAAGAAGAAAACGTCACCTGGACCAGACAATGGAAGTTGGGCCTGAGCACATGGAAACCCCCACCCCAATCCCATCAACAGCTACCAGACTGGTAAATTAACAAGGCCAGAGTAGCTGCCAGTCCTGTGAATCAACAAGCAGGAACTTTGGGGGATAAAAGGGGTCCCAGAGCTCGCCCACTCCTTGAGTCGTCTTTGGATCCAGACTTGGCGGCTTTGTCCCTCTAGCTAGTGCCTGGCAGCCTAGTTGAGAAGGAAGTGGGTAAGCGTGGATGAGTGTGTATGTGTGTGCATGAAAGAGCAAATGTACCAAGTTTTGCTGTTACTTTAAATTCACTGGGCCTCCGTGTATTACAAAGGACCTGTTGTGCCTCAGTGTTCAGTTGGAAATGACTTGTGTGTGGCCCCAATTATTTCCCAGCTGTTGACCAGGGCTGTGCGTCTTGTCTGCTCAAGCCACACCTCTCTGGAAAACCCAGGTAGAAAGCAAGGGGGGCTGACAAGATCCGTGTGCCTCAACAGGCTGTGAGTGTGTGAGCGAGTGACCATAACCCAAACCTGGGAGCAGCGTGTGTAACACATCCCTCTAGCTAGAGCCTGGCAGCCTAGTTGAGAAGGAAGTGGGTAAATGTGGATGACTGTGTGTGTGAAAAAGAGCAAATGTACATTGCAACCAGTAAAGTTTTCCTGGTATTTTAAATTCACTGGGTCTCTGTGTTTTACAAAGAACCTGTTGTGCCCTCAGGGTTCCACTGAAAGTGATTTGGGTGTGTCCCTAATTATTTGACCAGGGCTGTGTGTCTTGTCTGCTCAAGCTGCACCTCTCTGGAAAACCCAGGTAGAAAGCAAGGGGGGTTGACAAGATCTGTGGGTGTGTGAGTAACCATAAGCTGAACCTGGGAGCGCATGTAACATCATGCAGTTTTCTGGGCATGATTTGGAAGTACTTTGCCAGTGTTTTCTTGCAGGATGCTTTTTTCAACTTCCCAACTAGCTTACAATTCTGGGGCGCCTTAGTGGTCCCCCATACAAGGTCTGATGACCCTGCTTAGCTTTTTAGAGATAGTTTAGGTTAGCTAAGGGCCACCACTTAGCTGATAAGTAGTTTCATGTGCTGTTAAATATGCAAACAGCAGCTCCTTCAGCATTTTAAAACTGAATACTAGACACCATAATCAGAATCTCAGGTGGTTTCAGAATCATCACCATAGTCAGAATATTAAGAAAGCAATGTCAGAAGGGTTTAAACAACATAATGGGTTTTTAACATATTTGGGTTTTTAACATATTACAATTGTTAACTGATAAGATAGTTGTAATCTTTCGTACAGGTAACCTGCATCTGCATAACTAAGCGTCTTGGGCCAATGTAAAGATTTGGAAAGAACATGCAGGTTCAAAAAAATGTTCCCTAAAGCCTCCCAAAATGGATGCTTATGCAAGCCCTAATTATTTGGATTTACAAAGCATGCTTTGTTTCTGAACTACAATGGCTCCAGGTTACCACAATACATACATTGTTTATGCCTGCTATTGGGCAAGACTGTGAAATGTGGCTAGAAAGGTTGTCATTCCTGGCCCAGTTTAGGGAATCTCCACACAATAAATATTATTGAACAACATTTGTCAATTTCCTTCCATTGTTCTTGTTGATTTGTAATTTTTATTCAGTACAGAAATACAAAAACAAGAATAATCAAAACTATTGGGATAAATCTCATTACTACTGAGCAATGGGTAAGTGTTGGCTATTGTAAAGAAAGCTATGAGTCATTATACTGGTGGACCTATGGCTGTTCACTCACAGCCAGCTGTTCTTGGATAACAACATGCAGGAACTCAGTGATCTGTTCCCATGTTTAGATATTTCAGAAACTTGGTTAAGAGAAGCCACCAAGTATTTCAGCCTCATTCAGGCATTTTGCCCATCTCTTTGGAAAAGCCAAGGTCACGTGGCCCAGGGACTCCATCTAGTCCTAGCTTCCGGCATCTGTGTTTGACAACACACTCTTCTTTGGGAGAACACTGAGGCCCAAAACAATGCAAACAGAGCCAACAGGATGAATTACCGATTCAGTAGGCTCATGATTAATAAATACGTAAAGTATAATATTTTTGTATTTTCATTAAATAATGTATAATATTTTTGTTTGTTACTAATAATTAAGTAATGGATATTTTTACTGTTTCAACAGTCCTAAGGTATAACCTGAAACTTGCGTAAAATCCTGAAGATCCTTCACCAACCCACTTTAAGACTGGGACCAGATGCAGACTTTATCCCTATACCCACAAGAGGCTTTTTTTCTCCTTTGTTTAGCATCCTCATAATAGATTCTAGGGCAGTGTTTCTCAACCTCCTCAACTTTAAGATGGGTGGGCTTCAACTCCCAGAATTCCTGAGCCAGCATGACTGGCCGGGGAATTCTGGGAGCTGAAGTCCACCCATCTTAAAGTTGCCCAGGTTAAGAAACACTGCTCTAGAGCAAAACCTGCTCATTTCTGTGAGTTTGGTCAATTCCAGTTATGATATTGCCCATTGGCAGACTTTGAAATTTTTTTTATCAAACAACCCAATTTGCTTTGCTGCTAAAGGCAAACGTTTTAAGATTAAGCAATAATTAAGCAATGTCACCTATCTGACATCGGAAGTGCTGCCTTCTCTGGATTAGTATTCCCCCCAGAGATTTGTCTGGTTTCCACCCTGATTATGTTTGAAAAGCCTTGAAAACTTGACTATTTTCCCAGATCCTGGAGTACTTGCTGAGCCCCTGTGGGACATTTTGTTTACTATGTATGGTTTCCTTCTGGATGCCTATGATCTGGTTTTCCTATTCCACTGTTTTCTGAAGAACTGTAAGCACCCAGAGATGAGTAGAGTTGGGCAAATAAAACTTATCCCATGCTAATGAAAAAAAAAAAGGACTGATATTAGCAGCCATTCACAGATTTGCCTCAACTCCTGCAGTTCTCAAATTAACTTAAACTAAAGTTTGTTAGTCTCAGCATATGTAACTGGGGCTAACAAACTTGCCCACCGTGGTGGTCTTGGAGGCTAAGCAGGACTGGACCTGGATGGAAACCACCAGAGAATCCCAGGGCTGTAAATCAGAGTGTGAAGATAAAAAAAATATCCTGAAAGAAGGCAATGACTGATCACTTAGTAAACACTGCCAAGAAACTGCATGTGGTCAGTAGGAGTCTCCACCACCACTTGAGGTCAACTGTATTTGTGTAACATTGGTGACCTCTAGCTCAGCAGGGCTTTTATATGCAAATGCTACCACCATGTAGAATGGGGGAGCTTGGAAAAACACTTATCTCAGGTCAGAGGATGGAAATTCCAGCCATCAGCTCCAACTTCTGAAAAGCTACAGAATCCGCCCCCACCCTGCCTGACTACTGGCCAAGAAAGGAAGGAGGCACCAGTGAGACCTTGCAGAAAGAGAGAAGGAAAAGGTGGGAAGAAAGGAATCATGGAGGAAGCAAAGGGGTTCTCCCCACTCACTTCTGGTTCTGACAGATCTATTCACAACCAGCATGGATCAACTCACAGATTAATTCCATGGGAACTCAACCCTCATAAACACGGTCACCAAAGGTGGCCTGAGATGCTCCTTGCCAATAGAAAGGGTCTTATCCCAACCATCTGCATTACCTCCCCAAATGAAGGTAAAGCCAGCCAGCCAGCCAGCCAGCCAGCCAATTCATTCATTCATTCATTCATTCATTCATTCATTCATTCATTCATTCATTCATTCATTCATTCAATAAAGCCACCCATCTCATATATGTGACTCTGGGTGGCTCACCCAATTAAATAACAATAAACAGTAACAAATAAAGAACTAAAATTCGGGCATGCAGAGAGAGCATGCTACGGATCATGCTACGGATCCCATCTGTTAAGGAGTTTCATCTGGTGGGATCGAGGAAGCGTGCCTTCTCTGCAATAGCACCCGCCCTTTGGAACGTTCTCCCCACCCCACCCCCACAGCTGAGGCAGGTCTTCTCGCTCCTGGACTTCCGAAAAAAATTAAAAACCTGGCTTTGTCAACATGCCTGGGGTGGGAAAGAGAATAGTTCCTCTTGGGGATGGCTAGCTCTGTAGAATTGACCTGTTTTGCTTGTGGACAGAGAGGACATCTTAGCCATCTGGATTTTATTATATTTTAACATATTTATATTGTTATGTTATTGATATTATTGTATATTATTTATATTATATTATGGTTAAGTGTTTTATTGTGAACCGCCCAGAGTTCCTCCTTGTGGGGGAGATGGGCGGTGATAAATCTGATGAATAAATAATTAATTAACATTCCTTTATTTCATAGCTAAAGATTTATAACTTGTGACAGCCATACCCCAAGATATGTTATTTGGCAGGTACTGACCTTTTTTCAAGCCAACCAGATATCTAAGCCACATGATCCTTCCCAAATTCGGGACAGCCTTAACCCTGGTGAGATTTAAGCACCCCCACAGCTGTTTTGGGGGGGGAATTATGGGGTGTCCCAGGTGAACAAAGATTTTGCCCCTGTGGTGAAGGAGTTCCTGAAAATTAAGCCATTTTGTGCTATATTGGCCTTATGATAAGGAACAGTGGCTGCAACTTTTTCCCCATCTAGTGTAATGATTGCCCTAGCCCCAAATACTCAGACTCACAAGAGGCTGCTAAATGAAATCTGATTTATTAAGGGACCACAGACAAATACAGAGAAAGCTGAGAATGAGCAAAAGCGCGCCAAATACAAACTTAAACCCTTGCTTCAAACGTATCCCGCCTCCCTCGTAACAGCCCCGCCCGGCACAGGTGCTAGCAATCGTCAGAGTTGCTAGCCTGGGAAAGTAACCTTGAGCGCAGTAGATAACAGAAACACATTCCAAAGCAAAGCCAAAATATAATCGTTCCCATCCTCCCCAGACAAATGAAACACGCATCCAATTAATGACATGCGAAACGTTACGATGCATCAAATACATTGAAACGGCGCACATGACATACCGCCCTCCTAAAATAACCTTAGGGACCTGGTTTCGAGGGATAAGCGGAATGGAAACGGGCCACCAGAACCGGGGAAGCTACATCTGGTGCAGCGACCCATTCAGGATGAGGGAAATGCTTCCAACGAACTAAATATTGCAAAGTATTGCGAAGGCGTCTAGAGTCGAGGATTTCTTTAACTTCGAAGTGTTGCTGACCATCAATCATGATGGGGGTGGGGGGTGGAGGTTGGCGATGCCAGCGATCAGAAGGAATAGTCGGTTTGAGTAAGCTGCAATGAAAAACAGGGTGTAAGCGTTTAAGGTTATGAGGCAAGTCAAGTTTAAAAGTCACAGGGTTAATCTGAGCAACGATTGGGAAAGGACCCACAAATTTAGGTGCCAGTTTCTTTGAAGGTTGTGCAGATTTGATAAACTTGGTAGAAAGGTAGACCGAGTCCCCAACTTGGAATGCAGGGTGTGGGGCACGCTTCCGATCAGCATACAGTTTATAATCTGCTTGTGCATCAGCCAATGCCTGTTGAATCATTGGCCAAGAGTCAGCCAGTTGTGTTGACCAATCATCTGTAGTGACTGCACCGGCAGGAGGTTGTGGGAGATCAGTGATAGGTACAAAGTCTTTACCCAGAGCCACCCGAAACGGGGTTTGTCCAGTGCTTTGATGCACTGCATTGTTGTAAGCCACTTCAGCAAATGGTAGGAGGTCTACCCAATTGTCCTGCTGATAATTCACAAAAGCGCGAAGGTACTGCTCCAGAGTAGAGTTAACAGCCTCAGTGGCCCCGTCCGTCTGAGGATGCCAAGCCGTGGACAGGGCTTGCTTCGTGCCTAACAGCTTGAGAAAAGCCCGCCAAAACTGTGAGGTAAATTGTGTACCCCTGTCCGAAATCAAGCGGGAGGGACATCCGTGTAGCCTGTACACGTGTACAAGGAACAGGCGGGCCAATTGACGTGCTGACGGAATGGACACGCAAGGAATAAAGTGAGCCTGTTTGGAAAAATAGTCTTTGACCACCCAAATGACCGTTTTGCGTTGGCTGGGTGGGAGCTCTACAATAAAGTCCATGGAAATTTCTTCCCAAGGGGAAGAGGGGGTTGCTACCGGCTGCAGCAGTCCTTGGGGCTTGCCCACCTTGCGCTTGGACATTGCACAGACAGTGCAGGAAGCAATGTAGTCTTTGACATCTTTGCGTAATGTGGGCCACCAGAATTGCCTCCGAACGAGGTGCAGGGTTTTCACAAACCCAAAGTGACCTGCGAGTTTGTCATCGTGGGAACGTGTTAAAACATCTTTCCTGAGGGTTTCAGGAACGTAGAGGCGGTCGGATTTCCAAGCGAAGCCTCTGTCAAAAGTAACAGTATCTTTATTCGCAAGCAACCACGTATCAGTTTTCAGCTCTTTTAGAAACTTTTGTTGCAATTGGGAGGGAATTGACAAAGTGCTTGGCTGAGCAGCGCTTGTGGTAGGCGGTTGCTGCACGCGCGTTTGGCTTCGCGTCACAGCCTGCATGCCCAATTGGGGCGCCGTCCAGAGGGTGCTCACCACATCTGGCGCCGCCCCAGAGTCCTGAGGTTGCCTGGACAAGGCATCAGCCAAGAAGTTCTTTTTCCCTGGAATAAATTTGAACTGAAAGTTGAAGCGATTGAAAAATTGAGCCCAACGAACCTGTTTAGGGCTCAGTTTTCGAGGGGTACTAAGAGCCTCCAAGTTTTTATGATCAGTCCATACCTCAAAGGGATGATTTGCCCCTTCCAATAGATGCCGCCAAGCTTCTAATGCAGCTTTCACTGCAAATGCCTCCTTTTCCCAAACATGCCAACGTCTCTCAGTCTCGGAGAATTTGCGGGATAGATAGGCACAGGGTTTGAGGCATCCTGCCTCATCTTTTTGCATCAATAATGCCCCAATAGAATAATCGGAGGCATCTGCCTGTACCACGAAAGGCTTGGAGGGATCAGGATGTTGTAAAATGGGCTCTTTGACGAACGCTGCTTTCAGCCGCTCAAACGCCGTTTGACAAGCAGGCGTCCATCTCAACAGCGCTCCGGGATTTTTGACTCTCCTAGTATCTCCCACCCCTTTTGTTCGAAGTAGCTCCGTTAGGGGCAAGGCAATCTCAGCGAACCCCCTGATGAACAATCTGTAGTAGTTGCTGAACCCCAAGAAACTTTGAAGTTGCCTGCGGGTGCGGGGACTCTCCCAGTCCATGATAGCCTGCACCTTGGCAGGGTCCATTTCTATACCTTTATCAGAAATCCTATACCCCAAGTAGTCAATTTGGGTCTGATGAAAGGCACATTTTGATAGCTTTGCATACAATTCAGCAGATCTGAGTTTACACAATACTTTCTTTACCAGAGCTACATGCTCTTTCATGGTTTCCGTATAAATCAATACATCATCCAAATACACCAATACACCTTTAAACAGATGTTCATGCAACACTTCATTGATTAATTGCATAAATACCCCAGGGGCCCCAGCCAACCCAAACGGCAACACCTTATACTGGAAGGCTCCCAACGGGCAATTGAATGCAGTTTTCCACTCATCACCCTCCTTGATTCGTACACGATAGTAGGCTTCTCTTAAATCCAGTTTAGAGAAGATCTTGCCCTTGGCCAGATGTGACAACATGTCCTTTATCAATGGCAAGGGATATTTGTTGGAAATTGAGACGGCATTTAATCCGCGGAAATCCGTACAAAGTCTCAATGTGCCGTCCTTTTTTGGGCGAAAAAGAACCGGCGCCCCCACGGGTGAATTCGCCGGCTCAATAAATCCGCGCTCCAAATTTTTGTCCACAAATTCCCTCAACAGAGTCAGTTCCTTTTGCGTCATGGAATAAATTTTTGGTTTAGGCAATTGAGTGTTGGGCAACAGTTCTATGGCACAGTCCGTTTTTCGATGGGGAGGCAACTGGTCAGCTTCCTTTTCACCAAATACATCAGCAAACATCCTGTACTCAGCCGGCAAGCCTTCCAGAGGAGAGGCCGGGTAAGGCGGAGTCGCAGCTGCCGCAACCCCCACCATCTCCTCTGGGGCACCCTTCCCCTCTGCCGCTTGATAAAATCCATCCCTAAACGTGATAGTTCGGTAGACCCAGTTTATTTGGGGATTTTGCTGCACCAACCAGGGTACCCCCAACACCACCAATGGTCCCCCAACAGGAGCCACTACAAAAGATAACCCTTCCTGGTGACTGCCCAGTTGCAAGGCTACACGCCCTGTAAAATGGGTGACCGGTTTGCCCCCTGCCACGGACCCATCCAATTGAGTAAAAGCGATGGGTCGCTGTAAAGGGAACGTGGGGAGCTCCAAAGCTGCCACCACGTCGGGGTGCATAAGACACCGGGAACACCCCGAATCAATCATGGCCCATACTTCCACAGTCTTGGATTGGGAGCCCAATTTCAATTTCACCATGAGTATGCGGTAAGTGCCACTCACCGATGGAGGCTCGCGCCCGTCCTCTACCACCTGCCCAGCGGCGCCCTTTAGAGCAGGTGGCTGGCGTTTCCCGCCGGCTGCGGGATTTCGGTCTCCCCCTCAACTTCGAAGAACATCACATCGTCTCCCTCGGTTTCAGCCACCGCAGCTTTCTGTTTCCTCGGCAATGCAGGGGACTTTGCTGGCGGTTTTCCGGGCCGTTCCTCTACCTTTGCCTTCGGGCATGCTGCCACTCTATGCCCCTCCTTACCGCATCTCAGACACAAGCCTTTGGCGTACCGCTTCTCTCGCTCCTCGTCCCAGGGTCGTTGTCCCGGTTTCCCCCCGGTGGTCGATGGGCGGCTGGGCTTCACCTCCCGTCCCGCTTTGGCGTTCTTTCGCTGGGCAAAGATCTCCTGGGCATGTTCAGCCCTCCCTGCGAGCAGGATCCACTCATACAACGTGTATGGGTCGTCCCTCCCCAGGGACCAGCGCAGCACCTCTGTATTCAAGCCATCCTTGAAGAGCTCGATTATAGTTGCTTGGGACCAGTCATCGACCTTCCCAGCGAGCGCTTTAAACTCCAACGCATAATCGGCCACTGATCTGAACCCCTGCTTGAGTTCCTTCAGGGCTCGCTTTGCTCTCTCCTTGGCTAAGGGGTCCTCGAAGTGTTGCTTCAACGCCCAGAGGAACTCCTCGAGACTTTCCAGTTCAGGCGCTTCCGACTGGCACATCTGGACATACCAGTCTGCCGCCCTCCCCTTCAGTTTGGTGGCAATGGTGATGATTCTTGCCTTTTCCGATTGGAAAAACGCCCCCCATTCTTCCATATAGGCTTTCGCATTCGTCAGGAAGAACGAGAGTTTGGTCGGGTCCCCATCAAACTTGACAGGGAAGTCTCGCATGCCGCCTCCCGCCGGGCTGCGCCCCACCACCGGTGCTGCTGCGGCTGGTGCTTCCCTGACGCGGGGCGGCACGGGGCCCCGGGGCGATCGCCCGGGCGATGCTGCGATTTCCATCTGGACCGACTGGTCCCCTTCACGCCTCCGCACCACCCGTCGCCGTTCCGGGGTCAGCCCCTGGGAAGAAGGGGTTGAATGCCTCTGGCTAGATTCTTCCCGGACCTCTCGCAACGAGGTCACATCCAAGCTCAGCTGTTTCAGTATAGCCTCCAACGAATCCATTTTGGACTCCAGCACTCGGATCCGATCCGGAGTGGGTGAGCCCTCCGTTGGCTGCACCTGCACCACGTTGGGGGATAATGGGTATCTCTGCTTCCAGGATGGGCCCCCCTCTGCTGTGGCATCTCCTCGGGTCTCATCCCAGGTGATCAGCTCACCCGGATAGTTGAGGGTGGTCTCCGGGGCCGTTTCCAGCCCCCCGGCTTCGCTCTCCGACTCGGAGCTCGCCTCCTCTCTGATGGCGGACAGCTCTCCACCTGGGTACGGGCGGCCGGACTGCCTCACGGTCGAGTCCGGTTCCCCTTCCTCCATCATCAAGATGTCGGGTTCGGTCATCGCGGGCTCTCTCCCTCACAGGTTAGACGCGTGTCTTCCCTGGACAGGGGCCAGCGGAGTTAGGAACTGAGATTCTCAGCTTTATGTAATGATTGCCCTAGCCCCAAATACTCAGACTCACAAGAGGCTGCTAAATGAAATCTGATTTATTAAGGGACCACAGACAAATACAGAGAAAGCTGAGAATGAGCAAAAGCGCGCCAAATACAAACTTAAACCCTTGCTTCAAACGTATCCCGCCTCCCTCGTAACAGCCCCGCCCGGCACAGGTGCTAGCAATCGTCAGAGTTGCTAGCCTGGGAAAGTAACCTTGAGCGCAGTAGATAACAGAAACACATTCCAAAGCAAAGCCAAAATATAATCGTTCCCATCCTCCCCAGACAAATGAAACACGCATCCAATTAATGACATGCGAAACGTTACGATGCATCAAATACATTGAAACGGCGCACATGACATCTAGTCAGATTCCCAGGCAGCAGTTTACAGTTATATCAATGTGATTTGATTTCTCTGAATGTGGCTAAATGTCAATTTGCTATTTGTAAAATCAGCCATACATTGGTCACACCAGTTTTATAATTATTATGATGGTTTTTATTTGCTCAGAATTGGATTTCTTTTTTGCTTTTGAATTGGTCAATGAGCGTGATAACGTTTGTTACCACTGCTTTCTAATTTGCCCATTATCCCAGGGTGTAAAATTAAAAAGAATAAAATGAAATATAGAAATAGAGACTACTTTAAGAACAGCAATGATCATAGTAGAATATTAGAGAGGTACAGATGTTCACAACACACAATATGAAGAATGTGGGTGTGAGTGTAGGGCAAAGTTTCTCAACCTTGGCCACTTGAAGGTGTGTGGACTTCAACTCCCAGAATTCCCCAGCCAGCTGGCTGGGGAATTCTGGGAGTTGAAGTCCACACACCTTCAAGTGGCCAAGGTTGAGAAACACTGCTGTAGGGTCTCACATGGATGGGTAAAATACTGGTTCTCCCTGGCACCCCACAATAATCAGTGTTGGCATCTGCCTGGCCTTCAGGGGAAGAGCATTTCAAATGCAGGGTACCCCAGTGGACAAGGCCCTGTTCAGCATCCCCACAATTGTCACCCCACATCTGTCCTCAGCTGCCTGTTTTCTTTTCCAACAGATACTCTCCACTCAGTGTTCTCTGCACTCTTTCTGAAGAGTTCAGGGAGGTGGGATACTTTGGCCAACCTCATATGATACCTCTGCAAGCTAGTAATTCCTTAAGCAAGTTCCTATTTCTCTTGTTCTTCGGTAGTCTCCTTTTAGCTTCATTACTGTTTGGAAGATGGAAGCTAAGGTTGGGATTGGGAGGACTGAATTCTCCTTCTCTAACTCACACAGGGAAACAGAGGTTTTAACAACAGGACCAAATGGCCATGATATACAAAGGAATTCCTGAGTCTGCACCAATTATGTGTTAAATCATTAGTTAAATCAAGCACTCCTTACACCACTCTAATTGGCAATAATACCTTCATAATTCTCAGCATGCAAGGGGATATTTGGGCTTCCTCCAGAAGTTCCCAACAGCAAGCACTGCAAAACTGAGGCTAACTGGATAGGAAATCTACAATCTATTGAGATTTTTTTTTTTAATCTGTTCGGTCGTGTCCAATTCTTGGAAACTGCCTGGAAAAGTCCCTGCAGTTTTCTTGGCAAGGTTTTTTTCAGAAGAGATTTGCAATTGCCTCCTAGCTACAGCTGAAAGAGGGAGGGTCTGGCCCAAGGTCACCCAGCTGACTTTGTGCCTAAAATGGGACTAGAACTCAGAGTCTCCTGGTTTCCAGCCTGATGCCTTAACTGCTACACAAACTAGCTCTCATAGACATATTACTGAGATGTTATTACGAATGGCCATGGCTTCCTGTTTTCTGTAAACAACCTGCTCATAAAGGACTGGCCCTGCACCAGAAAAAGAGCTTTCAGCAGTGTAGGCCACCAGAAGCACCTGGGGACTTCTAAACATTGGCTACCTACCAATGGGCACACAGCACTGGCTGGCAATGTGAAATATACCCTCCACCCTTTAAATGGTAGACATCTCTGTATTTTCAGGCAACTCACAATGCTGTAGACTCCCATAATTACAGCCAGCATAACCAATAACCACAGATTATGGGTAGTTACAGCACTGTGGTTGATCTTTGATCAGAGGACTGTCATGAGGATAAGAATGGGCACAGCCACCCCTGCCACCTGAAAGCAAGCAGAGGGAGAATAAGGAACAGAACTGGCCAAGTTTTAAGCTACCAAGACTCTTTAAAATCCATTGTTTGATCTGATCCAACACTCTTGTGGACTGTGGAATCACTCACAAAGCAATTTAAAAACAAAAAACAAAAACAAATCTTGGAGGGACTTTCATATGGTGGCTAGAAACTGCAGTCCCAATTCTTCTAAAAGGGCCCAGATGGAAAAACACTGAGCGGGAGTCTCACCTTCTGGAATTATTTTTTTGTTTTTCATATTTATTTCTTGCCTCTTCTCTGGGACAGCTTACTGGAGGGCAACCCTCATTCTCATTCTCCTCACAACAGCCCTGCAAAGTCAGCTGGGCTGATAAAAAATGGTTGCCTCAAAGTCACCTGTTGAGCTACGTAATCTAGGTTTGAACTGGCACCACCCAGCTCTAGTCCAAAGCAAAGAGCATGCCACAGACTTTGGGTTTTGGGTTCTTAGGGATGCACTGAAGACTTACAGTCTTAGATTACAGTCTTCCTTCAGGTGGGAAAGGCAGGTGTGATTCTATCCCTCCTCCTTGGGACCTGAAAGACCCCCAACAGCTGTCCCACAGGGCAACTGTTCTTCTTTTAGACCCAAGAGTGCTCTACTGGCACCATTCTTTCTCCCTTTCTGTCCTACTCCCACCCCACTGATTATTGGTGCCATTCCAATTCAGCGGCACTTCTGTGTTGATCCGCCCCCATTCTTTTGTTCTCTTGGGAGATATTTTCTGCATGAGTCATGGAGGCACAAGCTGGGATGGAAAAGGAAGCAAGAGGCCTTGTCAAACATCCACCCTGCCTTGCCACCGCACCACTGTCTACAAGTGCAAAGAAAGGTGGGGAGAGGAAAAGGCAGCCAATAGCCAACTGGCTGGAACTGGCAAGCGTCTGGCACTGCCTGAACATTCGGTGCGGTGAAGATGGAAAGACAGCTCAAGCTAATACCATTCTCTCACTCTGAATGGCAGTGCTGGCCTGGAGCAGCTCTCTTACAAAACCACGAAGCATCAATCCAGCAATTAAATGGAAGAAAAGATCAGCAACAAGGGCCACAACATAAAACTCTTGGCCAAGGGTCCTTAAACCTCTTGTTTCAACAGTCTTAGATGTTTACCAAGCAAACCAGAATCATATTAAAAAAGAGAGCTGGCTTCCTCTGCAAGCAGGTTCAGACACGTGACCATTTTTATGTTCCAAGGTAAACCTTTGATCTGAAACTTCAGCTTTTCTATTTTGAGAAACCACTGGATTTTCAAGCTGGAAAATTCAGACCTGCATCAAAGCAAGCCTTTAAAAAAAACGAACAGGTAGACAGAAATAGCACGGAACCATGGAATATCTGTTCTCAGTCCCTAGACTTACATTTTTTCTGACAGATAGTGTAGCTGTCTAACCAGATTGCTGAAGTCGACACGTCTTCAAGTTGCCACGGCTGAGAAACACTGCCCTAGAAGATGGAGAAGTACTGCAGATATGGGGTCTATGGAGGTCCTGCCTCCATCACAGGGGAAAGCAACCCAGCTCAAGCACTACAGACATCCCCAGAACACACAAGCACACTGTGACTAGAGAGTCGCAGGACACCAAGAGACCTTGAGTCAACTGCCTGTGTTAGGAGATAATCTAAGCTTAAGGATGTCTCAGAAGCCACAAGCCTTGTGCTCAGCAGGAGGACCTTTTTCAGAGCAGCATAAGTGAAAATACAATGATGTCATTCCACCTTTACCCCTTCCCCCCACTTCTCAGAGCACATGTTAAAAATAGAAAACAGCTGAATTGCACAACCTTGCTGATGCAACCCTGCTCCCACCCCGCCTCCTGGAGAAAGGCCTATGACATCACCCTCTATCGTTGGCCTTCAGGACCATTTGCTTGTTATGCAGAAGTCAGCTCCCCCTTCTTCATCCCTCTTGCACAGAAAGACGAAAAAAAGATAAAGGACAGGCCAATCTTTATCTCAATAAGAAACACATTAAGGTTGTTGCTAACTGCCCGGGAACAAACTTTACTTGTACGTGGGAGAAATTACTCAAAAGTGAACGGATAATAGGTAAATAAGTCTGCTTTACTTTTATGAGCACTGGACAGGGCTTTCACTCATCCACGAACCTACAGTACGATTCAGCATGCTATGCGAACCCAGAACTGTGGCTTAGTCAACAAACCTGGTTTTACTGTGACTTAGTATGCCATGTAGACCACATCCAAGAATCTCACTAGATCTTAAGGAGTAATTCACCTTCTTAGGGCCTAAGCATTTTTGAAGCAGAGCCCACTTTACTGATTGCATAAAACCACTGGAATATTTTTAAAAGGTGCACTGTATGATAAACCGTTATACTGTAACGACGTGGTAGAACATCAATGACTTATGAGCCAGAAGAATGGAAGGTGAGAATGGGTTTATTTATGCAATCGAGCGGAACAGTATTTCTTATAACGGAACACATTTTTAAAAAACCATTTTTAAGTTTTTAAAAGTTGAGCATTCAAGGAATCGTAATCTGGCAGTATAGATATGATGGGCTTTACCAGCCAATGTTTATGTTAGCCATGCTGGCTAGGAATTCTGGGTGTTGTAACTCCAGCAGAAGGAGAAAACCAGTTTGAGAGGTAGCTATGCTAGGATATCGAAGGCAGGGGGTCTTCCCCAGTTAACACCAACACACTTACAGTACGGTGTGGGAAAAGGAGATAAGCGTTAAGAAAACGGTCATCTAATGAAGCTAGCAAAAAATTCAGGACAAAAACCATGATTCACACAACATACCACATAAGAGCTGCTGAAGGATGTCACCGTGGCCATTTCTTTAAATAGCCCAAGAGATCAAACGCAGCTGCAGAAAACCCCACAGGAAAAAAACACCACAAAAAGGAAATACTCTTGCCCCAGTGAAAGTGAGAAAAACCTATCGCTATCCCAATCTTGCTACAACGTATTTCCCAACCTGTGTAGGTACGCGCGCCACACAGAGATAGACAACAACTGTGGAAGAAGACAGGCCTTAACCCTTTGACAAATAAAAACAATCTGAACCATCATGAAAACGATTGTCAAGCAAGCAGGGAGTGTTTCGTTGCAAACAGGTCAGCAGTAAAAAGAACCGTCCCTTTCCCAACATTTATTGGGAGATTACGAAACTTTGCAAAGGATAAGCTCTACAACAAGGAATCTCCACATTTATACAGGACAGCCTGTTAGCTTGATGTCCAGCGCCGGGACTGGTCAAAAGCAGCCTGCTCTCTTGTAATTTTGATGTTTTCTGTCTTTCTGGAGCAACTTGAACAATTTTGCTCTGTCTTCTGTATGACAGGCCTTCAGGTACTTGAAGGCAGCTAAAGTCCTCTCTTCTCTAGGCTAAACAAAGCCCATACCTCAGACTTTTTCTCATAAGTTTTCCTTCCAAGTTGCTAATCTCCTTGGATTGCTCTCCTCTGGACACGTTCCAGTTTGTTAATGCCCTTCCTGCAATGGCTAGCACTGGACACAATACTGTAGAGATGGCCTGACCAACATAGAGAAAAAGGATGACTTCTGTTGATCCTGACACTATACTTCTGTGGTTGCAGCCTAGAACTGCATTTTTTTTTTTGCAGTTGCATCACATTGCTGATGCTTTTTGCACATACTACCACCCAGTATTCTTGCCCCCTCCCCATTTATACTCATGCCTTTGATATCTGTTCCTACCCAAACACAGGACTTGGCATTTGTCCATGCTGAAATTCACATTGCTGCCCATTGTTTCAACCTGTCAAAATTCTCCTCAATCTTGACACGATCAGGTATTTGCTATATCCATCTTTGTGTTGTCTGCCTACTTTCCAACCCCTCCTCCAAATCATTTGCAAATATGTTGAAGAGCACATGGTCTAGAACAGAGCCCTATAGTAATGCTCCTTGATGTTTTCATCTTGATGAGGAGCCACTGATGTACATTTTTGGGGTATGATTGTTCAACCAACTCTGAATCCACATAATGATACCATAAGCCTCATTCTATCATTTCCTCTACTAAGTAGACTTAAGGACTCTTCTATATTTAAGGAGTGTTTTACCTGCACTAAACAACCAGGAGTAGTAGCTATATGTTAGTGCAGCATAGACAAACAATCACAAAGGATTCATTTCCCATAATATTAGAGTGATAAGCCCAATACAGACCTGTTTTACACACTGGGCCAAGCCATGGCTTCTTAATCATGATTTACTAAATAAACAAGCATTTGGGTTTATCAAATATGCTAAATCATGGACTATAATTCACAACCCACAATGGTTGAATTCACATAAGCTAAAAGCCCAACAAACCACATTATGGCTTATTGTGGCATGTGAACCTAGCAACCCTAAACCATGGCTGTAAATGTAAAGCCGTGCAGAAGCCTAGTGGCACCAAAATGAAGCCTCAAACTTTAAAGCCAGCCAAAAGGGTTAAGTCAGAAACCATGGTTCTCGCAGGACTCAAGGGGAAAATAAGGTCTGGTGTGGAAAGAAATATTGCTTTGCCTATTTCACCATTCATCATGAATGGACTATGTTTGCTAGATAATTTGGCAATTGGAAACTACCATATATTTATTTTTTATTTTATTTATTTTCTATCCCGCCGTTATTATTTTTACAAATAACTCAAGGCAGCGAACATACCTAATACTGCTTTCTCCTCCTATTTTCCTCACAACAGCAACCCTGTGAGGTGAGTTGGGCTGAGAGAGAGGGACTGGCCCAAGGTCACCCAGCCGGTTTTCAGGCCTAAGGCAGGACTAGAACTCTCAGTCTCCTGGTTTCTAGCTGGGTGCCTTAACCAGTAGACCAAACTGGCTCTTGTATGTGCAAACTAGGAACTCTTTGGGGAAGGAACTGATTAATTCCCTTCGTTTTCAGGAAGATTGAAGGTATAGGTTTACTGCAGTTTTACTTCACCCAGTAAAGCCAGTTCTCTGGGTAGTCTACAAGTCTCTTAAAGTCTCATTTAAATGGGGGAAAGTGACTAAAACGAGCAAAGAAAACAGCCAATGGCTTGTTTTGGACTGTTCTCCCACCCTCCACTGAAAGCAGAACCTTGCACCTGCAGAGGTAAGGACAGATGTGTATAACAAACATTACCCACCAAGACATTCAAGGTCTATTCAGCTATAAGTAGTTCAAGTTTAGAATAAGAACTCTAGAGTTGATGAAGACAGTCTGACACATTCATAACTCTCAGCAGATTATGCTAATCCTGGCTGATCTTACAAAAAGCTAAGCAGGATCAAATCAGCCTGGATTTGTATTGGATGGGAGACCACCAAGAAACCACAGGTCTGTGAATGAAATCGGAAAGCTGAAAAACATCCTGGAAGAAAACAGCAGTGAATTACTTGTTTACTGTTCCCAAGAAAACAAATGGATGTGGCTGTGTAGTCACTAGGAGCCAAGTATAATTGCTCATTGATGAGGTATCTGTAAGCTGTCTCTGTTCTAACAGTCAGAAATCACGCTGAGACGAGGAGTAGGTCTCTAGTGTTTATTACTGCTACATAAAACAGAATCCTAACAAACTGAAGAAGCGTGGGAAAAACCCAGACAGATAAACCCCAAAAGTTAAGGCGGGTCTGATCTGTGTCTCTTTGAATGGCTGCTTAATTCCTCAGTACTACGCATGCGTTTCCCCCCCTGGATAGAGGCCCCTTCCAGCTCGCCATCAGTGCTCATGACAGTCTCCCATGTAACCTGCATGTGCATAACCTTCCTTTATTCCCTGCTTACCTCATTACTCTTTAGCTCTTATATCAGTTTCACCACTCTACGTATCAGACAAAATGAACCACAGTTCATAACAGCTTGCACCTTTTAATAAAATGTGTTAATCTGAAAAGGCACTACCAGACACTTTGATTTTAAACTCAAGGGAGACTTTATGTTTGCCAGATAAGTGTGAAAAAAAATGAATTTTCTTATACTCTTTACTGACCAGCCTCAAGCAGAAATTACCTAAGTGGCTCAAAGAAAAAAAAATAAGTTAAAGCGTTATCTATCTAGGCAAGGAGCCCTTCACCTCCAGGCATGTGATAGAATCAGCCAGGCATGTGATAGAATCAGAGTTGCTTCCTGGAAGGCAGACTTTTATTGTCTCTATGCAAAATATCAAATCACGCTGCTGCCTTGTTAAATTTTAACACAAAGTTTGGCAGCAGAGAGCAAGGCTGGGGCTTTTTTAGCTGATCACTTTAAATGGGATCAATCAGCAACACCTATATGGCCCTGGGCCATCCTGATTTTGACCAGGCAGGAGTCTTGCCTACTACTTTCGGTGGCAATACAATACCAATAGAAATTAGTCTATTAGATTTGCATCCACTTCCTCTCCCAATTGTATTGTAGAGATACAGTAACCAATATAAACAATTCTCCACTTCATTACCAAATGAATGCAGTTCAGCACCCCATGTCAGAAACTGCCTACAAACAATCTCCTAAACAATTTTGAGTATGCTGAATTCACACAGCACTCACAACACAACCCACAACAGTCTAACTATATTTTAACCTGAGCATGCTTTCTGAATCCAGGTGTGGGATCAGAATATGATTGACTGAACACACAGACACCCTTAAATAGGGCAGTTAAAACCAAGCAGCTTCATCCCAATGTACAAATCTAAATAACTGGGTTATTTCTACGAAACACAGGTAAGTATGTCACAAAAACAAGAGAACAGTATACATTTCTACAGTTTTCCTGGGCATTCACATACTTCATGAAGCCAGGGTTGGTTTAATCATGCTTTATTATATGAACCTCGTAAGCCAAAACCAAACAAAGGATAAAGTTCATGTTCTAAACTATTCAGAAATTAGTCGTCCAAAAAGCTGATACACAAATAATAATCTGCAATCCACTACCAATAATTTGATTCAGTACCAATTTAATCACACTGCTTTACTTACTGAATGCATTGCTGGTGACTGAAGCAAAGCAAGTGATTTCTTTCATTTACTGTCAACCAGAAGGATTAATATTTGTTAATGTTAAGTGGACGACTTTTCCTTTCAATGTAGCTTAAATGTAAAGGTTGGCCCGCTGACTTAGTTCCTCATAATTATCAGTTTGTCTGTTACAAGTCTGGGCAGCTAATGACTGATACTGAAATTTTATATAGCAATAAAGATTACCAGAATAATAGATAAACATTGATATTACCAGAAATGATTGGGGGACACGTTGCTTTCTAGATCATTGCAATGTTTATCAATTAACCCAAGTGCAAACTCTGAAGGTATCTAAAATCAAAAAGTCCAATTTTAGTAGCACCTTTTAAGACTAGCAAATGTTAACATAAGGCATACACCTTCCTGAGCTGCAGCGTGTTACATCAGACACATGGAGGGGCTTAATTCATTTAGGATTTAAATACATACAGATGAGGCAGGGAAAAGAGGAAAATGCAGGTGAAGGTTCCACAGGGGACAGATTACAAGTAGCAGTTTATAATTTTGTATCAATTAACTCAGAAGCGCAGATTCTAATGGGACTTCACTGCGAACAAGGCTCAAATCTACTTATTTATGGTGCAATTCAGAGGTGGAGGCTAATTCTCTGGGTGAGTGCACAGAGGATTGCAGCCTGAAATCAAAACCCAGCAAGCAAGTAAAGAAGAAAATAGATGTACTGTTAACACAATACTAGATGTCAGGCTAGAAACTACCTATGAAGGGGATGCAGTACAATATTGCCAGTGATTGCATCATAATGGGGGGGGGGAGAGAAGGGGGAGGTTCTAGCAGCCATGCCTGGGACTAAGAGAGGTTTCAGAGGCAAGATCCATAATCAGGGGATTTCCATCTTGGAATTTCCAGAATCCAAGCCAGCAACCTCCTGTCGGTCCCCACACTTGTATTGTCGCCAATACAATGTGGGGGTTGTTCAGGTGGGCTCTAACTAGCCCAGCACTGTAAATATTAACAAGGGTCTCTCCAGTGGGGGGGGGCAAGTTTTCTTCTCAACTCGGGTGTCCAGAAAAACGGCGCCAACCGATGGGTGTCTCTCCTTTCACTTGGTGGCTGTTTGGAACCAAGTGAAAGCGGCAGCCCTCCCACGCCGGGCATCTTCACGCAGGACCGAACTGCACCTATGGGACCTGCCTTAGTTAACCTTAAACCACCACCACACCACCAGGCTCAGGCAAGCCTGGGTACAACTCAAGGACGCCCGCGGGAAGTTCACAGGCCACCCCCTTCCCTCGAGAAGCCCCTTCCTCCGACTTTTCAAGCAGCCCCGATACGGCCTCGGTTTAGGCACCTGGCCAACCCAGGGCAGCTTCTTTCCCGGGAAACCAGTCATCCTAGGAATACGAAAAGCCCATCGGAATCCTGTCCTGCTATATCGAGCCTCGTGAGAATGCTGTTCACTAAGGACAGGGTTCAGAAGAGGTGTCAAGAAAGAAGCGGTCCTCCGCTTTAGTCCAACCGGGGTTTTACAGCGCCTCAGACGATTTCAAGCACAAGTGTGAACACCCGCTTGCTTTACAAGCCTCACACCAACCTTTCCCAACTTGCCAACCCTTCGCAGGGCAGCCGGTAATTCCCACCATATCCAACCAACGCGCGACGGGAACTTTAGCGTGGCCCGATTACCTGCTACCCGATTAGAAACTTCAAGCATCGTAAGCGCACGCGTCTCCAGCAAGCGCGCCGGGCCTCTATAGAGTAAGGCACTTGCCCGGACTTGTTCGCAGGCGAAGCGAGGCGAGGGTCTTCCACGCAGGGCGATCAGCTCGACCACCACCTCCCTTCACACACGCACCACCGTACGGACGTTCCGCACAAGTGTCATCATTGCACACACACCCCTTTTCTAATCGCGAGGGCCGCCACCTCGTCTTCGTCTAGGATCGCCAACCTCCGCTTCGCGGGACGATGGGACCGTCCTGGGAAGGGAAGGGGCGCGCGTGGATCCGGCGACGCGCTCCGCACTTGCCTGAGGTCCCCCCGGCACCCGGCGGCAGGGAGACCCGCGGGGTCAAGCGGCGGAAACGAACTCTTTCGCGGGTGGGGGAATAATCTCCCGTAGGCAAGTCCGCGGCGCCGGCGCTGCTCGGGAGCAGCATTTGCGCCGGAGCAGCGGCGCCCGGAGAAAGCCTCGCACTCACCAGCAGGCAGGCAACGAGGCACAGCGTTAGAAGGCGCTGGGCTCGCATGGCGACGCGAAGGGACCTGGCCCGCAGCCGCCCGGCGGCAATTCTGTCCCTGCCCCGAGGTGGAGAAATCCGTCTCGGAAGGTGGCCGCTGAGCGCCCAAGTAGCGCCGCCCGAGGCTCCCGGTCCGCGGTCGCAGCTGCAAGTGAGAGTGGAGAAAGCGCTCGGTCTGAGCTAAGACACAGCGACTAACTCACTTGCAGCAGTTTAAGCTCCTGCCGGGCGGTGTGACGTCACCTCCCTCCTCCTCCTCCTCCTCCTCCTCCTCCTCCTCCTCCTCCTCCTCCTCCTGCCCGGCCGCGCCTCCGCGGTCGCAGGTTGCGCGGTTCGCCCCCGCCCTTAAAGCCCCTGGGTTGCGCACCTCCCTTCCCCCCGGCTGCCTCTGGGGGTACCGCAGCCTTCTCGACTCCAACCCGCGGCTCTCCGGATCCGTCCCGCAGTTGAAGTCCTAACGCTTTTGCTGGCCGCTGGAAGGACAGACCCGTTCGCCGAAGAGCGTCACTTCTGAAACTGGGTTTGGGCAACAAACCAGATTAAGGCGTGGCTGCTTAATTTGCGGCTCTCGGAGCCGCGCGAGCTCAGCCAGCTTGGGTAGCTGGATTGAAAGCCCGTTACACCATCACGCCGCACCTCCCCGGCACGCTATCCTGCGGTTAAACTGGGTCGTTGTTTACTCAGATAAGCCGGTCTTCTAAAATATGGGACCATAAGCATTGAACAGTGGTGAGCAAGCCAAGTTTTCTAGACTTCGCTGTAATGGACATTCAGTCGAGCAATGCCGGCAAAAAAAGTTTTTTGCGGGGGGTGGGGGAGAGAAATGTTTTGGATCGGATCCTACAGGAAACCCTGTTTACTGCAGTGTAAAGGAGAGAATTTACAGCACATTTACTGTATGTACTAGAATAATTCTGGTTATATGGAGATTTTTCAGGTTGATTCAAGACTTTCTGGGACAAGAAGAAAGAATAGGCTTCTCCTCAGCAGTTCGAAAATACAAATGCTCAAGAGGTAATTTAAAAGTTAAGGTGACATAATTCTGATATTCTTTTTGCTTGCATTTGTTCTCTATCTCACAAAAAAGGTGTGAAATGCATTCAAGGGCTGAGTATAGACATCAGTAAATATACTGTGTTTTGCATTCTCAGAGAGAGGGAATTGGTCATTATTTGTTCCTTCGTTCCACCAACCCAGGATTTGCATTTCATCAATTAGAGCTTAATCCAATTAACTCTGCATCTGCATTTTATGGAGGCAAAGTCTGCTATTTCTACATGGGACACGTTGCCAACTTTGCTTTCCCACCCAATTTTTAAATGAAATCAAACCTGATCAAGAGTTTGGTAAATTTAAAAAAAAACAAAACCTCACAATTTTGTGATATTTGGGTAATGTTCATACCGTAGTATCTTGGTTGACTCAACATGCAAAGTCAAAGCTGGAAAAAAAAGTTTATGGATTAGTGCAACATGTCAATACAGCTAGTTAATGCTAGTAAACTCTTACCCACATGGCAATGTTAGCACAGCATGCTGACCCATGATTTACATAACTTTTTTTACTGATTTACTGATTAACCCTAGGGTTAAATTTAGGGTTTATATTTATTTATTTTTTATCAGCCTTTATTATTTTTTACAAATAACTCAAGATGAACATACCTGATACTCCTTCCTCCTCCTATTTTCCCCACAACAGCAACCCTGTGAGGTGAGTTGGGCTATAATACTGTGAAACAGTTAACTGGTTGGGTTTGCACAACAATCTAGCCATATTTTAGCATCACATATCGTATGAACCCAGGCCGTGGTTTATTAACTTACTGTAACCCAGTTTCCCAGATTTTCAAGACGCTCTAATCATCTATTAACCACAAAGGCTGAGTTCATACAATTCAGCTGGTTAATATGCAGTTAGCAAGTTTGCAGTTCTTCACGTTGTGCAAATGCAGTCAATATTCATGCTACCTGTCCTAACAACCAGGAAACACACTGAGACAAGGAACTGGTCTCTAATATTTATTGCTAGTACTTAACAGGAATCCTAACAAACTGAAGAAGCGTGGGAAAACCCAGACATATAACCCCCAAGGGTTAAGGCGGTCCCGATCTGTGTCTCTTTGAATGGCTGAACAATTCATCAGTGCTACGCATGCGCTTGACAGTCTGGATGGGAGCCCCCTGCTCGCCATCCTTACTCATGACACTACCCTGTCAATACCACCGTCAAACAGAATTAAGCAGTGCTGACCGCACAACATTTTATCCAGGTTCTCTTCAATTCTGGAATTGACTGAAGAAAAAGAAATTTAGGTAGTTCTCCAGGTGCAAACTTTATGACCCATAAGCAGTGGTTTTGACATATAATATTGGACTGCCTATGTTCACACAACTCACTGAACCAGCAAACCATATTCTAGCCTAGCTTATTATAGGGTTCAGGTATCACAAGTCCCAATGGGTTTGTTTTTGTGCTGGTGTGTTGTGTGAACAAGCAATACACAGGTCAGGGTGAAACCAACCATGTAAATATGGAAGCGAATGAGCTGCTGTTGTCTTTACCCCAATCCCTGCTTGGGGAAATGTAACCATTACCCATGAAGTTCTACAAACATCTCTTAAAATAATGTGAATTGTGTAACAACGCTTTGATTTTAGGCTCTGTGATCAACACAGGGAAGTTAAAAGCCAAAGCATCCCATATCTGAAATCGATGCTTGGGAGGGGAGGGGTGAATTGAAAAAGTCACACTAATGTCTGGAACTCCGCAATGTGAGCCCTGCCCCTTTTTTGTGGGTGCCCCCAAACATGTCAAAACAGGTGGGGCTTGTTGACTTTTCTGACCACCTCCCTCACAGATGCTCATGCTTCTCCCAGACAGCCTCCCCATTGAATTCAATTTCCATTGCTCTCACAAACATGTCTGATTTCCGAATGGTTTTAGTTTCTTTCATTCTACCCAGGTTTAAGCCAACAAGAGCTGGTGACTCGGACTGCATGTTACTTTAATTCTGGGAGTTGAAGTCCACGCAGCTTAAATTTTCCAAGGTTGAAAAACACCGCCTTAACCACAAAGAGTAGGAAGCAACTGAACAACAAACTCTGAAAACACTTCGAACTGAGCTACTTTGCCCCAGCATCAACAGGACTTATTCCAGGGTGGGGTTATCTTTTCTTTTTCTAGGCATTTCCCTCATTCTTGCAAACCTATCCCCAGAGTAAGCCCACTGAGTTCAGATCCACTTCCAACTATCCACACATGGGCTCATGGCTTATGGAAGTTAATATTAATTTATTTCACTTGTCCTTTTAGACCTTCCTTTGGAAGCACTGGCATCTTTTATTTTTCTCACTTATGGGGGGAAAAAAAAAAGAACACTGTCGTATTGGGCCTGTGCACAGGAACTTGCATTTCCTTAAGACAATTCCTGTACTTCTGATAGCACTGGAAAGACTTCCCACAGGGGTGCCACACCCTGTGCGCATGAGGCTGCAAAAACAGTGTGGCGAAATACAACAGCTAACAGTTTTAGCGCCACTCGCTAAAAGAGACACCAGCGGTTCATTTAAAAAAAAAAAAAAAAAACTTGCCAGAAAGATCAGCTGATCTATCACCCCGTGTCACGTCAAACAGATTTGGAAGTTTGGAAAGAGAGCTGTACGCTAGTCTTTCTCAACCTTCGGACCCTGGAGGAACCCTTGAAATGTTTTTCAGGCCTCGGGGGACCCCTGCCTGTTGAGGGATTCAATAGAGGCCAGAAGTTACAACATTATCATATTCGTTTCACGGGTAGGCCTGGATATGTGCATTCACAGTCTTCTTAAACTGAAAATAAAGAACGAAATTACCTCTTTAATGTGAAGTTGCCCGAATTTGAAATGATTTTTTAAATAGATCGTGATCTCCCAGGGAACCCCTAGGGACCTCTTGTGGAACCCTAGGGTGCCACAGAGCCCTGGTGGAGAAACCCTGGTGTACATGCTGCTCAGTAAGGTGTGTTTTGCGTGGAAATTTGTGGGTGAGCTTTAGCTCTGATTGATCAACTTTTGTGTGAAAATTTGTGATCGCCAGTGATTCAGATGCATGCCAAAGAGGAAATGGGAACAGGAAGAGTGCACTGTGAAATACTTGAGTGGTCAGTACTGTTCACAGAGCCACGTTGACTGAGTTTGTGCAGCTCCCTGAGATCAGTTGCCGGTGGCTTGCTGTTTGTGGGTTAGTATAAACTCAGAACATATGCCTGGGACTGAGTAAACATATTCCATCCTTCCTTCTGTCAGCGCAAAACAATGCCATCATAAAACTGACCCTCCATATTGTCAATATCTTTATCCTGCCTTAGTTGTGAATCCCAGCTGAAACTGGAGTCCTAATTTGTGCGTTTCCTGGTCACTGTAGGCATGGAGAGGGTTTTCCTTCTATGGATTTGCTGCCCTTCCTTTTTACAATGTCACCAAGCAGCAGTAAAACATCCACCAATTGGGGCTCAATGGGATGAATCAGATGGATCTGACGTTCCCACACAATTCCAGGACTTTGGCCGTCTGTAGGCTCATTTGTTGGATCTTCCCTAGCATAAAATAATACAAAATGAAGAAATGTATGGGAAGAGAGCTCCTACTCACAAACATGTATCTATAAAATTGTTAAAATTAAGCAGTGCCAAAGTGATTCTGATCCAGACAGCAGAGTTAGAGGTATCCCTGGGGACCTGGTGGGGGTGGATTTTGCTATTATAGCCAGCTAGTTTTTTAAGTCTGTAGAGCTGGAGAACTGAAACTGACTAAGCGCCTATTAGGTGTTGAGATAAAAAAAAGTGATTGAAGTTGACAAATACAGGGAAATGGATAAATAATCAGAAAAAACTCAGTTCAATATCTCACTCTTTTCAAGCAGCAGCCATAAGAAGAGTGGGGCTAATCCATCTAAAGGCAAAAGCTTCCCGCTAATATGCCAGATAAGTTTTATGCAGTGATAAAAAAGTGGCATGGCTTGTGTCACGATAAAATTAATTTTCAATTTGCAGTCTGCAGAAGATGAAGCCCATTTTTTTAATAATAGGGATGCGGTGACGCTGTGGGTTAAACTGCTGAGCTGCTGAGCTTGCCGATCGGAAGGTCGGTGGTTCGAATCCTCGTGACAGGGTGAGCTCCCGTTGCTAGTCCCAGCTCCTGCCAACCTAGCAGTTCGAAAACATGCAAATGTGAGTAGATTAATAGGTACCGCTTCGGCGGGCAGGTAACGGCGTTCCATTTAGTCATACCAGCCACATGACCACGGAAGTGTCTACGGACAAACGCCGGCTCTTCGGCTTTGAAACGGAGATGAGCACCGCCCCCTAGAGTCGGACACGACTGGACTTAATGTTAGGGGAAACCTTTACCTTTACTTAAATTTTTAAAACGAGATAAAATTTAACAGAAACTAAGAAAGAGAACAGAAGTGCAGGAAGTAAAAAAACCCAGAACAGAAATAGAAAAAGGAATAACTCCCGACTTCTTTTACAACAGATATAAGTAAAACAATAAACTCTTAGTCTGTTAAAACACACCCATTTTTTTTCTATTGTCAATATTTATCACCAAATCCATAAATCGTAATTTATTTTCTGTTTCACGCAAGAAGTCCAAAAGGGGCTTCCAATAAAATTAGTCAATATCTTTTCTCTAATGAAAGCTGTCAATTTTGCCATCTCAACCAACTGCATCAACTTTACCATCCATTCTTCCATTGTAGGTAATATCAAAAATGAAGCCAATGCTGTATGAGCAAGGGAAAATCCTGGGTTGAGATTATTATGTTGCTGTAAATTTTAAAGGGGAGCAGGGCCTACATGAACAAAGCCAATTATAGTAGATCATCTACTCCAGTGTTTCCCAACCTTGGCAACTTTAAGATGTGTGGACTTCAACTCCCAGAATTCCCCAGCCAGCCATGCATGAGAAACACTGCTCTACCACCTCTGCTCTAGGCAGTATCAATTAAATTAAATCAAAAGGTTTGTTGTATAACCTTTTAATTCAACCCTTTTGTGAGCTATGGCAACCATATGCAGTTGTGCTGTGGTTGAGTGAGCCATTCTTTAACCTTGGACTTTCCAAACATGCCCAAAGCCTTGATGTTCCAATTCTTGCAAGAACATCAGTGAAATGTGCTGTTTTTCACCTTAGCAGTTAGACAAACTTTCTCAAACACAGGATCACTGTATTCCTCTCTCTACTGCCATTTAAAGCTTTGCAACCAGGTTTCCTATGGCTAAGAAGATGGTCAAATCAAGGTCAAGCAAAGCCTTTATTAGGAAGTAGGGCAATGGTCCTGATCCTCCCCCACTCCTGGGAGGAGTCCAAAATATGATTCAGTATTTGAAATGATCTGTTGGGCCCTTGTTCTTTCTCTAAAGCAGTGGAACTAATAATTAGAGTAAACATCCAAGTCCGTATTCCAGGATTTGATGTTCTCATCCTGCTCCCATTTACTGGCTTCAGTGGGCAAAAATAAATAAATAAATAAATAAATAAATAAATTACAGGAAAAGAAGTATTTTGATCTAGGAGGCAGTAAGACCTTGGAGGGAGGGGGAGACTCAAATTAATCTTCTGCTTCCAAGCCTCTCCAGTTTATGCATGACCCTGTCTCAAACTTGAGACCTCCCCGCCCCCAATGGGCTTGGATCTCCACACCCAGCTTCACGTGGAAATCCATGATTTTTATCTGTTAGTTACAACTGGCTGAGTTTTCAGAGCAATCCAGAGAAAACCCAAAATACCGTATTATGGTTAAGTAGCATACATGGACTCATCCGTATCCTCTGTTCTAAACATAAACAAGGCCAGACGATCTTTTAAAGCGTTAGAGAGCATTGCAGACAAGGAAATAGTTCCCTAAAGCCCTGTACCAATTAGGCTACCTTTGTAACATTACAGTTTTAAAGCATGACCCCAGTTTCCCCTTCTTTAGCTGCTCTTGTGAAGCCCCATCAATCAACCAAATTTAGGGAGGGAGGGAGGAAGTACAGTGAAAAATCAGTCGTTGAGGAGAGTCAGGAGAGAATGTTCCTATAGAACTTTAAAAAAAAACGACCCTGGCCTTGAGAAACTAAACTTGGCAGATCAGGAGATAAAGATATGAGCAACCACACCTAAGATCTGCTGCTCACCTCCCGAGCTTGCAGAAATAGGACTTTCCTGCCGGTTGCAATGAATGTGGAACCCTGGAAATGCACAAAGATGGGAAGATTCTGCATGACGCACCATGGAGGAATGGTTGGTGAAATTGACAGAACTTGCTGAGATGGCCAGACTGACTTCTTTGATTAGAGACAGGTCACTATTGACATTCATCAATGACTTGACACCCATTATGGACTTTTTGCATAAAAAATAAAATGGTTTTGTGACTTATGATTTGAGGATTAGAAAGAATAGGTTATAGAAAGAAGGGAATTGGTCTAGTGGTTAAGGGGCTGGGCTAGAAACAGGGGACTCTGAGTTCTAATCCCGCCTTAGGCATGAAAGCTGGATTGGTGACCTTGGGCCAGTCACCCTCTCTCAGCCCAACCCACCTCACAGGGTTGTTGTGGGGAAAATAGGAGGAGGAAGGAATAATAGGTATGTTCCCTGCCTTGAGTTAGTTATAAAAATAATAAAGGCGGGATAGAAAATAAAACAAAACTTAGAGAGGGGTTTGTTTAGAATTATACGTATAACAGCTGAAAGGAAGATTGGAAGCCATATCCCCCTCTATAGCTTCCAAATCTATATTTAGATATAGGGTAGCCTAACTGGTTCATGGCTTTGGTGATTAACTCTTTCCTTGTCTGCAATGTTGTCTAATGCTTTAAAAGATTTTATGACCTTGTTTATGTTTAGAAAGAGGATACGGATGAATCCATGCATGCTACTTAACCATAATTTGGTATTTTGGGTTTTCTCTGACTGCTGAATACACACGCAGTTCTTTTATTTTCTTTTTCTATCTCCTTTTTTCTCTCCTTTTCCTTTTTCACATTTCCTTTATTTTTTTCTTTGAATGTATTTCTTATTATGTATGTAAAATCTTTTAATGAAAACTATTTTTATTTTTTATTTTTTAAAAAAGGACTACCCTAATGTTAGAAAGACAGCCTGGAGAGAAATTTCCTATAGAATTTAAAAAAAACAACTGGCCCTGAGAAGCTAACCATGTAAACTTGGCAGATCAGGAGCTAAAGATACGAGCAACCATACCTCAGATCTGCTGCTCACTGCCAGAGGCTACAGAAATAGAACTTTCCTGCCTGTTGCAATGAATATGGAATCCTGGAAAAGTGTTCTAATAATTAACATTCTGGGCTTGTCTATGTTGACTGAAAAACAAATCTTACTGTATCCACTTCTAAGTTTCCAAGTTAAGTGTGCTCAATTCTCTAGCTTTAGTTTCCAAACTAAGTAGATAGCCCTGTTAGTGTATTGCAGCAATACGCATGATCTTGAGACTTTTCTGTTGGAGATGGGGGAAGAATCAAAATTCTGGATGTTAAGCATAAATAATAGTAAAAATAACAAAGGATCTTATTTCTAGTGGACTGTCCTTGTCAGAGGTTTGCATCCAAAGCTACAGAGTCCTGCGGCACCCCAAAGTCCCCCAGTAAGTTCATCATCAAAGAGTTTTACTCTTCACAGAATATGTTTAAGCAAATAGTTGTTTTTTTGGAGAGAAATCTAAACCAAAATGTAGTTCCTTTGGCTTTGACTTAGCATGCTCTTAAACCCAGTTTGTAAATCATGCTTCATGGCTACTATACTCTGTGAATTCTAATTGTGGCTTAGTTGACCAATCATGGTTAAGTAAAACATAGCCTGAATTCATGTGGGAACTTTGGTTACTACCCATGCCTATCTATAAGCCCAACTGAAATAGGATTAACATAATGGTGAAGCATAGTACGTTTACCCATGGCTGAGCAAGTTGTCTGGGTTCACATAACCAATTCACCCAAAATTAAACAATCTATATTCTTTGGGCTTAGCTGATATAGGAATGTAATCTGGGTTTAATGGACTTCTTCCACCTGTAAATGAGCACAAGACTGCAAATTTAATGTCTCTGCCTTGAGACTTTTTTTTTACTTAATAAATAATATGTGCCTTTACTATTCTGCTTTTTTTTCCATTTCCTACTTTTTAATGTCTCTGATTTCTCTGGCTAAGCCTGTATATTCCTGTACACAATCATTTTAAATTCCAGCTAAAAATTCTGAACACAGTGTAAGATAACTTTAAGCAATAATAATATATTGGATTTCATCATCAGGACCAAGTCTGGAATTTAAGTCTCCCCCTATCAATATATATGCCAGTGGGTATGCATTAAGTAAATTATTTAAATAGGATTCCAGTTCCTTCCAAAAGCTCCTGATCTCATATTTTCTTCTCAGTGATGGAAAGTGTATGTTGACTATTATTAAGTACAGGGTCCGGATTGGATCGTTATTGACATGGCCTAGTGTTTAAGTGGCAGGAGTTCATTAGTTGTTACATTCAGGCTGGTGGTATATCTAAACCACCTTTAGGTCTGTCTCTACCTTTCCCAAATACAGCATTTAAGAAGTAAGCTGTATAGCCATTTAATGCCAAATCAGTTAGAAGCGAAGTTTCTTGCAGCAAGATGACATCAAAGGTAGTTATAAAACTTATGAAGTTATTATCTCTACATTTTGACAACCAACCGGCCATGTTCCAACTAAGTAGGGTAGCTTTGTTCTGGTGAACTCATGTCAGTCCTTCATATGGCTCTGAGGAGAACCCTGTATAGAGGAGATGCAAGAGGAAGATTTTGGCTCTCTTCGTGAGATTTCTGGTGTGGTGTGCTTTGTTTGGGATACATCAGCCTGCTTCCATCTTTGTAATGTAGCTCTTGAGGTTGAAGGTTCCCTCTCTTCTGGATCCTCTATAAGCAGCTTCTGAGTGTTTGGTGACCCCTTCCTCATGATTTCATGATTTGCAGCTTCATCCAGTTCTGACAATGGTGTGTGGGAGATTGATTAGGAAGAGCTAGGTTGTTGTCAACCTTTTGTTGAGGTTGAGATGGAATGTAGAGCAAAATCTGAGAAGTGAGCTGGCAACTTCCCTCCAAATAGGTGGGCATATCATTCATCATCATCCAAAAGGTTAGTCTGTAGATCAGAATCCAAATCAGAGTCAATATCAGACGCGAAAGAAAATCTTGCCTCTGAGGAATATACTGCTCCAATTCTTGGGTCCTGCAGTAGGTCTGAGCCTACAGGGATAATCTCCCCCTTTTGTAACTGCATTAAACAGGTAAATTGGGAAGTTACACTCTCCTCTAAGTTTGTTTGTTTGTTTGTTTATCTAACTATCAAATGTATCACCGCCCATCTCCCAAAAGGGACTCTGGGCGGTTTACAATAAAACATAAATAAAAATATAAAACTATAAAACACTATATGTCAGTTAGGTCCAGCTTAGGGATAAGAGATGTCAATGGGGAGGCTTGTTTTAAAATCTGGAGTCTGTTCTGAAGATCTATTAACTAAGCATAAAATGAGTCATTGGGGGAGAGAGGATGGTGACATTCTTTCTGCACTGAAGCACTGGTTTTTGTAATAGTTTCCTCTGCTTTTGGCAGGGGGCTCTAGCCTTAAGCAAGTGAGGGGAGTATTGAATCAAGGGCTGGACTTGTCTTTAAATTGTCCTTAAAAATTCTAGAAGGGAAAATGCTATTTTTCTCGCAGAGTTTCTGCTATCCTACACATTTTCTGTACGTTATGTGGCTTATGAAAAAGAAGATAGATTCTTTGGACCCTAGAAAATTAGGCAAAAGGTGATATGTATCCAGATCTACATATGCTTGGGATGACAGTTTAGGACAGGGTTTCCCACGAGAGGTCACTAGGGGTTCCCTGGGAGATCACAATTTATTTAAAAAAATCATTTCAAATTTGGGCAACTTCACCTTAAAGAGGTAAGTTTCATTCTTTATTTTTAGTTTAAGAACACTGTTAGTGCATCTATACAGGCCTACCTATGGAACAAATATAATAATTTTGTAACTTCTGGCCTATCTTTGAGCCTGAATGTGCAGGGGTTCCTCAAGGCCTGAAAAATATTTCAAGGGTTTCTCCAGGGTCAGAAGGTTGAAAAAAGCTTGCTTAGCAGATTTATTACTGCCTTCTGAAGTATAAGATTCCTCGCAAACAGGTTATTTAAAGGGATGGACAGCAGCGCCTGTGTCATGTTCATCATTCCAATGTTCTGAATACATCGTAATGTTTCGCATGTCACTTTCCTGATCCGTGTTGGCTGAGTGGAGATTTCCAGCCATGCCAGGCTGTAATCTCCTTACTGTAACTATGGAATGTATGTTTGGGTTATTGACTGTGTTCAAGGTTACTTTCTCAGGCCGATGTGGGTGACGGTTGCTAACACCTGGGAGGGGGTGGTTGCTAATCGGGAGCAAGGGCGGAACCGGGTTTGATGCGAGGGTTTTTAGTTTGTATTTGGCGCGCTTTTGCTCATTCTCAGCTTTCTTTGTATTTGCACACTATTCTTTCAATAAACCAGTTATCCTTAAGCACCTGCTTGTGAGACTGAGTCTGTCAGAATAGGCAACCATTACATAAAGCTGAGAATCTCAAAACCCTTATTCCGCTAGCCCCTATCCAGATTCGTCTGTGAAGGGGAGCACTAGCGAGGAACGAACGAGATTTCAAGAGATGGAGAGCAAGGCACCGAGCGAAGGGGAACTGAACTCCACGGTGGTTAGAGCAGAGAAGGTACCCTGCAGCGATGCTCCGGAAGGTCGGGCAGAACCCAACCCCAACTCGAAGGAGAAGGAGGGACGTCAAAAAGTACCAGAAACGACCAGTACTTCGGCTGGTGACTACCTTACTTGGGAGGAGGAATCGGTCAGTGGGGCGGCTCAAGCCTCCTGGAAGCGGCGGTACCCGCTGTCACCTAAGGTGGTCAGAAAAGAGGCGCCCGAGGGGTTACCCACCCCTGACCGTATAAAGGTGTTGGAGGCAAAATTAGACTCGGTTGAATTCATGCTGAAAAAAATGTCAGTGGGCTGGGGTTCACCTGAAAAAGGAAGGGAAGGGTCCCACCGCAGGCATTCCATCTCACCGTCACCCCTACCATCCCCCAGAGGGAGAAGCAGGGCTCGGCGTTGAGGAGAGGGGCCCGAGGGTGACAATTTCAAGGTCCCCTCTGGCGGAGAGGCGCTCGCTAGGGGCCGTGCAAAGGGCTGAGCAACCAGAAGTGGCGAGACCCCCACCCTTCACGGTAAAGTTCGATGGGGACCCTACCAAATTGTCCTTCTTCATAACTAATGCTAACAGTTATATGGAGGATCGGGAACAGGGGTTCCGGTCAGAGCGGGGCAAAATAAATGCCATTGCTACCAGGCTGAAGGGGAGGGCGGCCGATTGGTATGTACAGCTGTGCCAATCGGATGCTCCAGAGTTAGAAGACTTCGAGGAATTTCTATGGGCGTTACGGCAACATTTTGAAGACCCGTTAGCTCAGGAAAGAGCGAAGCGGGCATTAAAGGGACTGTACCAAGGGTCACGATCCGTGGCGGATTATGCGCTGGAATTTAAAGCACTGGTTGGGAAAGTGGAGGATTGGTCCCAATCCACGCTGGTGGAGATGTTCAAGGATGGACTGGAAACTGAAGTTCTGAAGTGGTCCATGGGGCGAGAGGACCCAAGAACTGTATGACTGGATTCAGCTGGCGAGCAGTGCTGAGCATGTCCTAGAGACGTTTGCCCACTGAAAATCGATGAGGTATGGGAGATTCAGTAAAGGGTCCCGCACCTCGGCTCCTCCAGGGAGATCCAGCCAGTGGACCTGGGAGGAAGAAAAGGAGCGACGCTATGCGAGAGGGCAATGTCTGCGGTGCAGAAAAGGGGCACCGAGCAGCGGCGTGCCCGAAGGGAAAGACCGAGGACCGGCCGGGAAAGTCATCTGGAAAATCTCCTTCTCTACCAAGAAAGATGAAGGCGCTGGCGGAGGTCGAACCTGAGGAAATCCCTTTCTTTGGGGATGAGGAGGAGGCTGTTCTTAATCAACCGGCGGGAAACGCCAGCCACCTGCTTTAAAGGGCACCGCTGGGCAGGTGGAAGAGGAAGGGCACGATCACGCTTTGGTGAGTGGAAATTTCCCTACCCTGACAGTGAAGGTGAAATTGGGGTCACGGACAAGAACTGTGGAAGTGTGGGCGATGGTTAATTCGGGGTGCTCATGGTGCTTAATGCACCCTGACGTGGTAGCTGCGTTAGAGTTACCCACGTTCCCTTTCAAACGGCCCATGATCTTCACCCAATTGGATGGATCTACAGCGGGGGGGAGGAAACCGGTGACTCACTCACAGGGATGGTGGCATTGCAAATGGGAAGCCACTGGGAGAAACTGCCTTTTGTGGTGGCGCCTGTGGGGGGTCCATTTGTCATTTTGGGGATGCCTTGGTTCGTGCAACAGAACCCACACATAAATTGGGTGCACAGGACTGTGACTTTTGCAGATGGATTCTACAAAGCCCCTGAGGGGGATGAATTGGACAACGGCGAGGTGGGGAGAGCAGCAGCAGCAACTCTGCATTCCCTTACTGGTCCGCTAGACGGGCTGCCGGAACAATACCAGGACTTTGCAGATGTGTTTGGCGAAAAGGAGGTGGATCAGCTACCGCCGCACTGCAAAACTGACTGTGCCATAGACTTTATCCCTAATGCAAAGTTGCCTAAGCCAAAAATTTATGCTATGACCCAGAAGGAACTGGCAATGCTAAGAGAGTTTGTCAACAAAAATCTAGCTAGGGGTTTTATCGAACCAGCCAATTCCCCAGTGGGTGCTCCTGTTCTATTCAGACCAAAGAAAGATGGGACTTTGAGATTATGTACGGACTTCCATTGATTGAATGCAGTATCAATATTGAATAAATATCCCGTCCCGTTAATCAAGGACATGTTATCGCATCTAGCGAAGGGGAAAATATTCTCAAAGTTGGATCTGAGGGAGGCATACTTCCGCATTCGCATAAGGGAGGGGGATGAATGGAAAACTGCTTTCAATTGCCCTCTGGGCTCTTTCCAGTATAAGGTGTTACCTTTTGGGTTGGCGGGAGTGCCTGGGGTTTTTATGCAACTGATCAATGAGGTCTTGCATGACCATTTATTCAAAGGGGTCTTGGTGTATTTAGACGATGTGTTAATCTATACTGAAACAATAGAGGAACATATAGAACTGGTCAGACAAGTGCTCAGCAAGCTGAGGAAGGCTGAACTGTATGCTAAATTGTCCAAATGTGCTTTTCATAAATCTCAAATTGACTATTTGGGCTATAGAATTTCAGACAAGGGTATTGAAATGGATCCAGCTAAGATTGAAGCCATTCTGGCATGGGAGCCACCACGTACCTGTAGGCAGCTCCAAAGTTTCCTCGGATTTGCGAACTATTATCGGCAGTTTAGCCAGGGGTTCGCGGAGGTAGCGTTGCCCCTCACTGAGTTGCTCAAAACTAAAGGGCGGGGACACCCGGAGGGCAAAGAATCCGGGGGCATTGCTGAAATGGACGCCCGCGTGCCAGGTGGCTTTTGACAAGCTTAAAAAGCTATTTACGGCAGAACCCATTCTACAGCATCCCAATCCTAGCAAACCATTTGTGGTGCAAGTGGATGCCTCTGATTTCTCCATTGGAGCGCTCCTGCTACAAGCAGATGAGTCGGGATGTTTGAAGCCTTGTGCTTATCTCTCCCGTAAATTCTCTGAAACTGAAAGGCGGTGGCATGTTTGGGAGAAAGAGGCTTTTGCTGTCAAAGCTGCTTTAGACACTTGGCGCCACTTGTTGGAGGGGGCTACCCACCCTTTCGAGGTTTGGACTGATCACAAGAACCTCGAAGCACTCAGTGCACCTCGTAAGCTAAACCCAAAGCAAATCAGATGGGCTCAATTCTTCAGCCGTTTTGATTTTAAGTTAAAATTTATTCCGGGCAAGAAAAACTTTCTGGCTGATGTACTTTCCCGCAGACCCCAAGATTCCGGCACTGTGCCTGATGTAGTAGGTACACTGTGGACGGACCCGCAATTGAGTCTGGCAGCTGTGACCCGCAGCCAGACTCGCGCGCAGCAGCCAGACGCTTCACTTTCACCCCGTCCGGGGCGTTTGCCAGTTCCCTCAGACTTGCAACAACAGTTTCTTTCCCAATTGAAATCTGACACTTGGTTGCAAGCAAATTTACACACTGTTACTTTTGACCGTGATTTCGCTTGGAAGAACGATCGTCTCTATGTGCCTGATGCTTTGCGCAAAGACATTTTACTCCGTTGCCATGATGACAAACTGGCTGGACATTTTGGGTTTGTGAAAACACTCCACTTGGTTAGACGCCAATTCTGGTGGCCAACACTAAGGCGGGATGTTAAAGAGTATGTTGCCTCCTGCCCTGTATGCACTGGCTCCAAACGGAAGGTTGGTAAGCCCCAAGGGTTGCTCCAACCAGTGGCCAGTCCCTCTCACCCCTGGGAGATCTCTATGGATTTTATCGTGGATTTACCTCCAAGCCAGAGGAAAACTGTAATTTGGCTTGTAAAGGACTTTTTCTCAAAACAAGCCCATTTCATTCCATGCACTTCCATTCCCTCAGCCCAGCAGCTTGCCCGCCTCTTCTTTGTACACGTGTACAGACTCCATGGGAGCCCCTCCCGTTTGGTGACTGACAGAGGCACACAATTTACTTCCCAGTTTTGGCAGGCTTTTATGAAATTGGTAGGCACTAAACAAGCGCTCTCCACTGCGTCGCATCCTGAGACTGACGGATCTACAGAGGCGCTTAATTCCACGCTGGAGCAATATCTGCATGCTTTTGTTAACTATCAACAAGATAATTGGGCCGATCTCCTGCCCTTTGCTGAAGTCGCCTACAACAATTCAGTGCATCAGAGCACTGGTCAGGTGCCATTTCGCACTGTTTTTGGTCAGGATTTTGTGCCCATTCCTGAGCTGCCGCAACCAACCTCTCCTCCTTCGTCCCTTGCGGATTGGGCAGCACATCTGGGGGACTCCTGGCCTAAAATCAAACAAGCTCTCGCCGATGCCCAAGCTGCTTACAAACGCCATGCTGACACCAAACGGGCACCTCAGCCACCCTTCAAAGTTGGAGATAAAGTTTACCTCCCCACAAAGTTTATTAAATCTCCGCAACCCTCTAAGAAGTTGGCACCAAAGTTCATGGGCCCCTTTCCTATTGTGGCCCAAATTAATCCTGTTACTTTTAAGTTAGATTTGCCTCATAATCTTAAACGTTTGCATCCCGTTTTTCATTGCAGCTTGCTCAAGCCTTTTCACCAATCGGATCGCTGGCACCCACAACCCTCACCACCTGCTCCCATTATGATTGAAGTCCAGGGGATTCTTGATTCTCGACGCCTTCGTTTTACTTTGCGATACCTGGTCCGATGGAAACATTTCCCTCATCCTGAGTGGGTTGCTGCCCGCGATGTTCACTCCCCTGTTTTAGTTGCCTGTTTTCATGCTGCCTATCCTACTAAACCTGCTCCTTAATTTCAGGTTTTTTAAGGGGGGCGGTATGTCCATCGTTCCAATGTTCTGAATACATCGTAATGTTTCGCATGTCACTTTCCTGATCCGTGTTGGCTGAGTGGAGATTTCCAGCCGTGCCAGGCTGTAATCTCCTTACTGTAACTATGGAATGTATGTTTGGGTTATTGACTGTGTTCAAGGTTACTTTCTCAGGCCGATGTGGGTGACGGTTGCTAACACCTAGGAGGGGGTGGTTGCTAAGCGGGAGCAAGGGCGGAACCGGGTTTGATGCGAGGGTTTTTAGTTTGTATTTGGCGCGCTTTCTTTGTATTTGCACGCTATTCTTTCAATAAACCAGTTATCCTTAAGCACCTGCTTGTGAGACTGAGTCTGTCAGAATAGGCAACCATTACAGCCTGGTTCTTTTGAAGCATTTTAGCTATACCCTCAGACAGGCCCACAACTAGGGTCCGTGTCATCCAGGGCAAACATGGATTCCGCCCCCATTTTGGCGCCCCCCCAGTGCAGCGCATGGGGCACATGCCCCGCTTTCCCCCCCGCCCCCCAGTTGCGGCCCTGCCCTCAGATTGCTTTGTAATAGAGGACCTTGTTATTGTTAGATGTCATGACATGGCAACTACTAGCACCAGGCATTGTTAGAGCTTGAATAAGCTTACCAAGTTTAAGGAAACAAAAATGGTCACAACTGTGGAATCTGTAAGTAGACAAAGCTCTTCTAGAGCCTTTGGGATGGTCTCTGAAAAGTGATTATCGTGTGACCCTTCCTTTCTACTCCTTCCAATATTTCGTGGCTAGAACTGTAACAAATCTTGTTTGGTGATATGGAGGTAGGCAAGCATTGTCTTTCCTCTACCTCCTTTGGAGAGGAAGCAGCATCTCCCTTTCTCAAGGTAGCAAGCTTGTTCTTAAGTAAAGGAGTACTTATAACTCTGTGAGAATCAAGATGTGATAGAAAAGGCAATTTCTGGTTGTTTCTCTACCTTGTTTTGTTGTTTCCCCACCTTTTTTTTTTTGCATTGTTGAATACTGTATGGGCTATTTCTCAGTTGCTTCTTTCCTTTGATGGTCATTTCCAAAGTAATCTATTTTAGTTCCTGGCTTGACTTGGCCTTTTCGTCCTTCATAGTGTGATTCTCTCCCTTCAAGCTAATAATCGCTTTGGCCAAGGCAAAGGGTTGAAGCCATCCCCAGTGCCTCAATAAAGCTTCTTGTGCAGTCTCTGAATTTTTCATCTATAGGGTTGCAAACTTCACCGAGTCAAGTTCATAACTCAGGCTGTGTATTCAAGGCTTATTTGTTTGTTATTTAACAAACAATTTTTCAGAAGAATAAATGACATGTTAAGATAAACAGGCATAGTGCAAAAAACCTATCAATTTTAAACAATTTTTTAAAAAAAAATTCTATTGATATACTTTCTTTTCCTTCAAGGATTTTTTTTAAGGTTTACAATTTATTTATTTATTGTAAATCCAGCTTTTATTTTTTACTTTCTTTCCCTGCAACTGTAACATATCAAGAAGTGTTAAATAACAAACAAATAAGCCTTGAATGCACACCTTGAGCTATGAACTTGACTCAGTGAAGCTTGCCACCCTATAGCCACATTTCAGTGAGCAAGCCCATTGATTTCAATGATACTATATTGCATTAAAGTCCTGCATAGGTGCACACTTTACAGTAATGTGGGGTCCATTGAGTTTTGTCTCAGGTAAGGGGGTATGTAATTGCAAGTTTCCTTATTTTATTTTGGAGGGCACAAAAATGAAATGCTTAGTCCAGCAGTCAAACCAGTTTATAATACTGATAGTAAAAATAGTAGGATACCTACAGCAAAAATAAAATAATATCCAAAACCGTGGAGAATGATAGGCCCAGTTCAGATTTGAGAACAAACAAGGTTTTGTTACACTCTCACGTCTGAATCAGGCCAACGTCCTCCCAGCTTAAATGCTGTCTGGAAAACAAACCCCATTTCTGCATCGCAAAAGCCAACTTGGGCCAGAACCTGGGCAACTTTTCTGGGATTGTCATTCCACAGATGAGGTATCACTACTGTCTTGTGTAGGATGTGGGAGGCTAGAAAGTAAGAGCATGGTTTAGAGGTGGAATCAGTGATACAACCTGGATGAGGCTGTGTTGTACTGTGTATAGCATAGGGCTATTCCATTTTTTCCCCTTATTTTCGGGGTAGTAAATGATCTGGGGGTTTTCTTTATTATGTTTGGGGTGTTTGGGTGATCATTATCTTGGCTTTTGACTTTTTTGGGGAGTGATGATGGTGGTCTTCAATATTTTTAGGCAGTGGTCTTTTTTTAAAAAAAAAAATTATGGTATAGATGCTTTAGTTCCATGTTCCTGCATTATGTTAAGCCATAAACCATAGTTTACCTATCCCAATGGCTAGAATCACTACTCTAACCAAAACAAAATAAACCAGTTTATAGTTTAACCCAAGGTGTGAACTCAGTGCATAAATGAACCCATAGTAATTACAGCATGGTAGTACCACTGAAAAGCAAGCATCTAACATTCAGTTGAAAGCCAGTTTGGTCTAGTGGTTAAGGCATCAGGCTAGAAACCAGGAGACGGTGAGTTCTAGCCCCGCCTTAGTCACAAAGCCAGCTGGGGGACCTTGAGCCAGTCATAACCTCTTAGCCAAAGCCAGCTTGGTCTAGAGGCTAAGGTACTGGACTAGGAACTGGGAGCCCAGGTTCTGTGAGACTAGGCTGAAGCTGCCATAACCTGAAGATGAAAGGCACGTAAGCAGAGAGGACAAAAGCCAGGAATCTTGTCTAAAAGATCCTTTCAGGGAGGTAGACAGGAAGGAAGCAAGTCATTAAGGAAAAAAATGTCATCTGAAACAGAGAAAGGAAGTTGGGCCTGAGCAAATTGAAACCCCCACCTCAATCCCACAACAAAGCGAGGACTTTAGGGGATAAAAGGGGTCCCAAAATCCACCCATTCCTTGAGTCCTCTTTGGATCCAGACCTGGCAGCTTCAGTCCCTCTAGCTAGTGCCTGGCAGCCTAGTTGAGAAGGAAGTGGGTAAGCGTGTGTGTGTGTGTGTGTGTGTGCATGCGCATGTGAGAAAGAGCAAATGTACATTGCAACCAGTAAAGTTTTGTTATTACTTTAAATTCACTGGGCCTCCGTGTATTACAAAGGACCTGTTGTGCCTCAGTGTTCAGTTGGAAGTGACTTGTGTGTGGCCCCAATTATTTTCCGGCTGTTGACCAGGGCTGTGCGTCTTGTCTGCTCAAGCTGCACCTCTCTGGAAAACCCAGGTAGAAAGCAAAGGGGGCTGACGAGATCCGTGTGCCTCAACAGGCTGTGAGTATGTGAGCGAGTGACCATAACCCAAACCTGGGAGCAGCGTGTGTAACACATCCCTCTAGCTAGAGCCTGGCAGCCTAGTTGAGAAGGAAGTGGGTAAATGTGGATGACTCTGTGTGTGAAAAAGAGCAAATGTACATTGCAACCAGTAAAGTTTTCCTGGTATTTTAAATTCACTGGGTCTCTGTGTTTTACAAAGAACCTGTTGTGCCCTCAGGGTTTGACTGAAAGTGATTTGGGTGTGTCCCTAATTATTTGACCAGGGCTGTGTGTCTTGTCTGCTCAAGCTGCACCTCTCTGGAAAACCCAGGTAGAAAGCAAAGGTGGCTGACAAGATCTGCGTGCCTCAACAGGCTGTGAGCGTGTGAATGAGTGACCATAAGCCAAACCTGGGAGTGCATGTGTGTAACAGTTCTAGTGCCCTTTAAGCTACAGATACTCATGGGGTGACCTTGGGCCAGTCACTTTCTCTCAGCCCTAGGAAGGAGGCAAGGGCAAACCACTTCTGAGAAACCTGCCAAGAAAACTGCAGAGACTTGTCCAGGCAGCCTCCGAGAATTGGACACGATTGAACGGATTAAAAAAAAAAGTATGTATGTATGTGAGGCTATCCAGCTTCTAGTAATAGAACTCTATATTGCTGACTGAAAGTTTTTTTCTGTCCTTTGTTTACAACCCCTGCAGAAAAAGTATGCAAAATATTGTATGCATGTTGAGGTCTTCTCCTGATGTACACACCTTTGTACACATTTTGTCTGGTATGTGCATTTTTGTCCATGTTTTCTTCCACAGTAAACTGCAGTTTCTGCTTATTTTTTTTCCTAATGCATGCATTTTTGTAATTTGTTTTTTTTTTCCCAAGCCGAATTGCAGTCCAGGTCTGGCAGCCCTATTTATATAAACATTCTCCTGCCACTAATATTATATCTATCTCGACTTGTGAATGCTTTAAAGTTATTGACAGGAAATGATAAATGCTTTTTCAGGGATAAGAAAAAAATAAACTTTAGTCACATACCCAACCAATTAAAAGAAATAGTTTTTTCAACAATTTCTGACAGACATCATAAGACTGCTATTGTTTGAGGTTTAGAAAGTATTTCCTGCTAAGTGTTGTATGTAGGAATGTAAGTAAAATCGACTTGGATAAGATTCCTTCAACACATTAGGAAATATGTTCTACAGATAAATGCTCTCTCTTAATTTAAAACCAGATGTAATCATACTTTTCCCCTTCCCAAATAGTGAAGTTGCATAAAGGAACATATTATAGTTGAACTCTAAAGGGCTGGATTGCCAACCTTTGGGGGCAGGACACAAAATGCAGTTTTGAAAACATCTTGTGCATGTTCTTGCAAAATGGCTCTATGGGGTGGGGAGAAGAATACCCCCAGTTCTCCAAATGGCTGTCATGCTTATTTCCTGCAAGGCAAACTGCTGAGTTGTGTCCCATCCCACTTCGGCCCCTCCCCATTCCCATGAGTTCACTTTCCTCCTGAGCAGATGGCGTGCTTCCAAACCAAATACTACACCAGTGTTGGCTGGGGACTTCTGGGAGTTGAAGTCCACACATCTTAAAGTGGCCAAGGTTGAGAAACACCGATCTAGACCTATCTACTCTGGACTTCTGCAGAACTGCTTTGGTGGCAACATGCATTATTTCTCTGCCAAGGGTTGAGAAACACTGTACTGCACTGTAATTCTATATTTTGAGAATACCTGTAGAAAATACCTGTATTGTTTTGTGCCAATCGTGGCAAAACTGCGGGAAGGAAGGCTTAGATGGTATGGACATGTCGTATGCAGCAAAGAAGACTTGGTAGCGAGAACAGCCATGTGTCTGGGTCCTGGTGGCCGGAGACCCCGTGGTAGACCCAAGAAACGGTGCATGGACCACATTAAGGAGGACGTGGAATGCGTGAACGTCACCCCTGAAGATGCCTTGGATCAAGTCAAATGGAGACGGATATGCCGACAAGCGGACCCTGCCATAGCGTGGGGATAACGCTAGGAAGATGACTTGTAGAGGTTATATCAATCTCATAGGCATTTCTGGAAATAAAAGTGATGATGAAGGCAGATATTAATAGCTTACCTCATTCCTTGTTTTTTAAAAATAAATGTATCTAGCCTAGCCAGTACCAATGGAGGTATTTATTACCAGACTATAACCAAGGCATTATTAAAAAGGAATAGGTTCTAATCCTGCTTGGGAGAGGACATTTTGCTGCATTTTGCTGCTGAAAACAACCTCTTCCGTCTTGGACTTTGTCCAGATTAGTAGCTACTTAGAGACATCTTTGGGTGTGTCTGCACATGACACGGAACAAGGAAGTACCCAATTGTAATTTAATGTGTTAGTCATACCTGGGTCAGAGTAAGCCATGGCAAAGGAGTTACGGAAGGACACAGCTCTCTAGTCCCTTTAGAAGAGGAAGACAGAGGTGCTACTGATCGGTCACCCTTCTCCACAGAGGAGACAGTGTGTCGTTCAGTGCACTTTTTGACTGCTCAGGTAAAACAACAAGGAGCTTTTAGCATATTGTGTTCTAGGTACTCAGTAACATTTTTTGCACACGCAAATCTCTCATTCATCCAGGCCAGTCACATACTGCAGACTCTTCCTTTCTCTATAGCAACTTGATTTATTTCAGCAGGTGTGGTATGCTTAGTCACTGTTGATTTTAGTCTGATAAAAGAAAACTTTCCAGAAATGATGATAAATTCTGGAACGTTCAACCATGTCAAAATCATGTGGTTTTTTGCTTTATCAACACGTGTTTTTTCAGAAAGGGTGGGATAATTAGCTCTCAAAAAAAAAGAAGCCAACTTTTCTCCTTCCAAAGCAAATGCAGCACTGTTTTTACATTTCTTTTTTATCCCTAACAGCAATTCATTTGGATAATTGACTCATTAAAAATTAACACACTTCGGCATTCCACCAAATGATCATCCTAATAATCACATTGTAAGAGCTGTTCATTTAAAATCCAACATTACCTACTCCATCTGGGAGCACTAGTTGGCTTACAAGCACATCATTCATTTTCCCACACGCTTTCCATTGAACTATTACCTTTTCCCCAAGATAGCCAATAGTGTTTTTTTCCCCAAAAAGTTGATTATGTATGCTACCTGACTAGAAGAAAGGGCAAAAGGATGCTGAAGGATGATGCTGTGGAGCAATTGCATTGCTTTTTGGAAAAGACCATTTTGTGACTGCCACCCTCTCTCTGGCAGCAATTCTGTGAGAACACCCATGGACTGGTTTCAGAATAAATGTATTAAGGAGCCTCCAACACTTAAAAACTCCAACACTTAAAAAGATCCTCCTCTCATGATGAACTTGTCCAGTATCAAGATCTGCAGGAGTACATCTTTTGAGGATATAACCACTTATAAAGAATTGCTTCTAGATGAAGTACACAGTAAAGTCTTATGTGTCAGCCCGCAAACGATGCACTGCCTTCAGAACTGGGATCCCCGTCACCTTTGGGGGGTTTTAGGAGAACTGTTCAGATGCATCTTTTTAATTTGGCCTTTTACGTTAGTGTTTCTATTTTACCATTTTCATTTTTTAAGGACATTATTATTGCTTTTGATGCATTTATTGTTCCATCTTTTAAAGTGGTTTATATCAGTAGGTTACTTTTTAGCAAACAGGGTGCTACAAAAATGTAGATAGAGGACTCATTTTGAATGTTTATGAAAACTGCTTTGACGGCCTGGCCAGAAAAATGTTAGAGACATTGTGAATTAATCAGATTGTTTGCCTTGGTTCTAGAGGGGAAGGGTCTGCTTAGAACACCCCCCCATCCCCCCCTCCACATAAGGTACCCATTAGTCTGTCTTAACTGATTTTCAGCCTGATTTTCCTCCTCCAATGTTTGGGTCCCAGAGCCAACTGCAAACCAGTGGCTCCCAACCTTTAGACCACTAGAGATTGCATTGATTAGGTGGTGGTCTCTGGTGCAGGCAGCAACATAAAAAACGATGTTTAAAACTGCCCCAAGTCTTGCAAGATTTGATTAACTCACTCAAAACATTCAAAAGTTTATCTTTTTTTAGAATCAAACAATTACAAAGGGTCATTTAGGCAGCCAAGCCCACCCCCTTGATCAGTGCAGAAATTTAAAATTGCTTAATGATGATCAACCACCCGTATAAAAACATATGAATCAGGGAAACAGGATCAACTTAATGGATCAGGATCATATTTAAGGTCACTTAATTGCAGCACCTCTGAATTTAGCCACTACCCTGGCAAGACTAGCATTGCAGAGGTCTACATGGAAAGCCTCCATCCATGGATGTGTAAAAATTCAAAGATAATTTTTGTTACTTATCACAGCCCTTAGTATAGCACCTAACCAAGTTATTTTGCAAGAAAAGAATCAGGAAACTGCATCTCACCCTCGATCCCTGTGCTGTACACACATTCTGGAGAAGCCAAAAACTTGAGCCCCAGGCTGTTCACTCACCTCAATGACCTTGAGAAGCCAAGGACAATAGAAATGACTCTCCATGTTGCCATGCTGGGATCCTGTCCCCCTTGGTGCTGTGTGACCCTTTCTAGATCAGTTCCCCTCACCTCTTACTGTTCTTAAATGTTTCTGCTTTCACATTTCACTTTCACAATGAAACTTCACTGCACCTTCTGTAGCGAAGGTTCCAAAACATGTTTGAATTCCATTTTCTCTTTCATTTCATCTAGTTTGGCTTTAAGACCGAGGCGGGGACTGTTCCTGGGAACTGGTGATTAATGTTAGGTTTTAGCCTAGCCTTATCTGCAGGCACACCAGTAGCAACTGCCAAGTCAGGAATGACCAGTCTGTCTTTCCTTGTCTTGGGGCTCAAATCCAAAAAGGTCATCTCTTAACTGAATAAACCATGGTTAGGTGTGAGCAAGCAGTCTTGAAAACCCCATTTTTCTCTAGCTGTAGGAAGTGGGGAAAGGAGGGAAAGAGTTCCCCAGAGACCTCTTGTAGAAAAGGGGGCAAAGACTCTGAGGAATTAGACAAAGATGGTTTGCCATGTTTTAGAGGGCAGTATTAATGGTGACCTACATTGCAGGGTGGTTGTTGCATGGCCCTTTTTCATTGTTGCAGCCTGCAATGTGAGGATAAAGAACATGGCAAATGTTAATGCTTAACGTTTTCCGTTAAACAACTGCCGGGATTCAGACGAAGTTTTTGCTCGGCAGGTACATCTGCACTGCTCAGGGTCAGCCTGAGCCTTTTTCAGGCTGGGCTATAAAAACTGGGGCCTGAAACCTTGGGGAGCATTTGCCAGTCAGTGTCAACAGTGCTGGCCTTGATGGAGCAAGGAGTAGGTGTTTTTCTTCCTCGACTACGTTAAAATCTTGCATTCACCGTGCCTCTATGTCGGCACCCATTCTCAGTTGTCATCCATTGGATTTTAAAAATGCAGGGAAGTCACCTCTACCCTTTTCTGTTTCTGTGCTCCAACTGTCGCCGGGCGTCTTGTCTCTGTACGCATCTGCGTTGGCAGGTCAGCGCATGCGCGTTTCGCGCTTTGAGAAAGCGCCGGGTCGGGGGAAGGCAGCTAGGCCGACTGAAGCTGGGGGCTCGCGTAGATGTCTTCGCCGGAGGAGGCGCGCGTCGCGCCGTCCCCTGCAGGGGATCTGCCCCCAGAGTGGGAAACGGATGAAGAGCGCATGGCCTTTCTGTTCTCGGCTTTCAAACAGAGCCGGGAGGTGAACGCCACCGAGTGGGACAGCAAGATGGGCTTTTGGAGCGAGCTGGTGTTGAAATGGGGGCGACGGAGAGGGGGGATCCGCACCTGCATGCGCGAGCTCCAGCAGGCTTTCGAGCGCCGGGGGAGCGTCCCCCTGGGGCTGGGCACTGTTCTCCGCGAGCTGCTCAGGTGAGGTCGGCGGGGCCGCTCAGCCTCCGGGGACGGGTGGGCGAGGCGCCCTTCCGGGTCCAGAGTGCCTCTGAGCGCGTGCCGAGTGCTCACGCGTCGACCCTCGCGCTGGAAAGGGGCAGTTTCCCACGGAGCAGCTGCTTTTTCCAGGAAGGGAAGGGGGGCGGCTGTATTTAATCTTGTATCACTATAAAATGTAACATTATTTCTTAAAATTTGGTCCGAGGACACTTGGGCCCCCCCCCCCCGAAACCCTCTCAGGGCTCTGCGAAATCAAAATTATTTGCCAAATATTGAAAATATTTGTAAAAATTTAAAACAAGGTCACTCGTCTCATTTTTTATGTTTTCGTGAAAAATATTTTGTTACTATCTAATGGGTTTAATATTATTTTTACATGATTCAATAAATAAATATTCTACAAATGTGTATTAATTTTTAGTATGGTAAATAGAGATAAATATAGCCCATACCAACAAAAGGTCTTTTGGGGTCCTCCATAATTTTTAAAAGTGGGAAGGGTTCCTGAGAGCAAAAAGTTTCATTGAGATATAAGAATCATATATATACACAGACACACATGTATATGTCTGTGTATATATGTATATAAATGTATAATCCCAAATTATATATAAATATAACTTCACATATGCACACACACTTGGATCTCTCCCTCTGTATAAATACCTTACATTTATACTGTATTTAAATCTACCTTTGTTCAGCGATTTATTCTGTAAGCTGGAGGACAATTCCCTCTTTTGTTAGTTCGTGACAGTTTACACTCAAATTCTTAACATCCATTTTAATATAATGGCCATCTGTAGTTTTATATGTGCACTTAAGAATTTCTTTCATTAAATAATATCTAAATTCGGTTTTTGTTGTTGTAGTTTGTAAATGAAAGCAACCAAGTTTGCCTATCCAATTGTGTATTTAATGGTTGAAGAATCTGCCAAGCTCTGGTTTTTGCTGGAAGAAAGGTTACAGATTGAGCGGCAATACAATCCCCCCCACCCACCGTTGGATTCTGTGTCTCTTTTTCCCCTGCTAATGGGGTTATAGTTAATTGTTTGGATGACTGTCCTGTACAGTATTTTCTGTTGGGTCCTCATGTAACAGCTTTAAAGTTCTCTAAACTTTGTTACTGTATTTAATGTAGTTATCACATTGTGGGTCCACCTTTTAGGACAGTCCATCCAAAGACAGTTTATGTTAAATGCAACACAAGTGAACTTCTTAAAAACAACACAGTGAACTTATGTAGTAAGTTCAGACCAGCATCGTTATCTTTCTGTGGATTGTGAGAAGTTTTATTTTGGCTTCTCTGAAATTCATTACTTTTTCCTTTCTGTCTTTAGACGTGGCAAACTGCAGAGAGAGTCTGACTACATGGCTAGTGTAGACAGTAGCTGGATCTCCTGGGGTGTGGGAGTCTTCATTCTGAAACCCCTGAAGTGGACCTTGACTAGCGTATTAGGGGACAGCAAAATGCCGGAGGAAGAGGAAGTTCTGATTTACGTGGAGATTCTTAAGGTATGGTTGGTTACTAATATTTGTGGGCTGGGTATTATGAAGAAATTGGAAGGCAGACTTTGGTTTTCTTTGTGCTTCCGTAAGATTTCTTTCCTGTTCAAAAAATGGTTCCCTCTTCTTTCCATTGCTGCACCCTGTTCCTTGAATGTCTTTCCTGGAGAGACTTGCCTGTCATCTAATGCGAGGCTATTTTTGGAGCCAACTGATTTAAGCAATAGTTTCCCAACTATTATTTTTTTAATAGTCTTGTTAATACTGTTTTGTTGCTATTTATTGTGCTTGTCAGGCTGTACTTACTTATTACTATGTTTTTGCTACTATGGATTTTCTCTTTGTGGTATTTTTATGCTGATTTTAAAATGTTTGATATTTTTATAGTTAGCTTGAACTGAGTTGCAAACAGCCCAGAGAATTGCAGTTACAGTATTAGACAGTCTTGGATATACCGACAATACATTCAAGCAGCCTTCTCAACTTTTTGACCCTGGAGGAGCCCTTGAAATATTTTTCACATCTCAGGGAACCCCTGCACATTCAGGCTCAAATATAGGCCACAAGTTACAAAATTATAATATTCATTTCATGGGTAGGCCTGTATATATGCATTAACAGTGTTCTTAAGCTAAAAGAATGAAACTTGCCTCTTTAATGAGAAGTTGCCTGAATTTGAAATAATGTTTTAAATAAATTGTGATCTCCCAGGGGACCTCTAGTGACCTCTCTTGGAACCCTAGGATTTCATGAAACCCTGGTGGAGAAACCTGCATTCAAGGGACACAGGCTGATCCACAAACACAGCCTCTGTTATGGATTTGGTTTTTATTTTTTTTATACATATATTTATACATATACATAAGGGATGTGGTGGCGCTGCGGGTTAAACCGCTGAGCTGCTGACCTTGCTGATCGGAAGGTCGGCGGTTCGAATCCGCTTGACGGGGTGAGCTCCTGTTGCTAGTCCCAGCTCCTGCCAACCTAGCAGTTCGAAAACATGCCAATGTGAGTCAATCAATAGGTATCGCTTCAGCAGGCAGGTAACGGCGTTCCGTTTAGTCATGTCGGCCACATGACCACGGAAGTGTCTGCGGACAAACGCCGGCTCTTCGGCTTTGAAACGGAGATGAGCACTGCCCGCTAGAGTCGGGCACAACTGGACTTAATGTCATACATATACATAAAATGTTTCAAGGATCAAGGTGTCTTAAGAGTTCATATATTTGTTTGGGATTTCCAGTGGCATGCTACTTTATGTATATCTTATGTAAACAGTGGGAAGCTGAGCAGATTTCCTGTTGTCAGATCCAAGTTGCGAAATCTAATGACTGTTCTCTCAGGGCCTCTTGTTAATCATTATGATTGTAGATCGGCACAAAGTAGAGATGGACTGTCAGAATGCCATATGCTCTGTAATTGAATAGAAGAGTTAACATGCCAGAGCCATCTCTCCAGTTTTGAATAGTGCTGTACTGCACACAAACCTTTTTTTAAAAAAATATTGTAGTAGGAATATGGTTCTCGGCTTTTCAGCTCTAAGCACCCTGGTGCAACCTTCTCCTGCCCTCTGAAGACCCTGAGTTTTCCTTGTCTACTGAGATACCCATTCCTCCTTCCATTCCTCATTAGACTGTTCTTATCCCTTCCACCCAAACTTGTTATGAAATGTGGAGTTCCCTCTTCATTTTAGTGTGAAGGCTGAAGCTGGCAAGATTGCAAGCAGGAAGCCTGACATCACACAGGACAATTATCAAAACATTGTGCCACAGCCTTCCACACCTAAGGCTGAGAAATGAATAGCAAGAATTATTTTACTCTGTAAAGGCAGAAGAAAGAGATATGTCTAAGATTTAAAGGATGAATTTGATATAAATATGGTTTAATTCTTAGATCCTGCAGTAGTTATCTTCTTTGCAGTTAAAGCTTCTTTAGTATCTGCAATAAGAGCAATATCTCTCTTTGAGTTTTGTCCTTGACTGCTCATTGCTAGCTCTTAAGTACGGGTTTAAGTTCCTAGAGAGATTCATTTCCATGCCTTGAGAGAAGCCCTGACATTTCTAGGATTTCTTCCTGTCAGTATCTCCTCCTTATATGTTGCTGACTATGTATTGGCTAGGCAAAGATGCAGATTTACAGAATGTGTTTAATATTTATGTAAGGCATAAGAGCGTTAAGTTGTTCTTCTGCCATTGTGCCACTGAGACAAGCACCAAGTAGCTGCTGTATTTTCAGGAAGGTTTCTAAAGGATTTCTCTTAAAATACTTGCTTTGAACATGTAGACATTTGGATATGTGTTGCTAGAGCTATTGGTGATTTTGTTAGTCTTGAAGGCACTATATTATTTCTTGCGAGTCGGATACATAACATGGGGCCATTAAATAAGCACTAGCCTGCCCAGTAAAGTTCAGCAGGATATGTGTGCATCAGGCCCCTCAATTAAACAATGTCATTTAGTGGGACTTTGGAGGTGTGCCTTCTCTGTCATGGCACCTGCCCTCTGGAACAGCATCCCCCAGAGATTCCTATGGTTCCCACCTTGATGATGATCTGAAAGGCACTGAAAACTATTGGCTATTCTGCCAGGTCTTGGGGTGGGGTACTGGTGAGTCCCTGCAATATTTGTGTTATTCTGTATAAGTGTGTTTCTAGTTCCGGCTTTTTAAAATGTAAATTGTCCATGGTCGTTTGGAGACAGGCATTCTTTAAATCTGTATAAATAAATCAGACCCTGGACTTTATTTATAGCCTGTTGTCGATGTTCCTGTTGTTACTTCAATCCATGTCTGGATGGGTTCACATCTTATGGTAAGAAATAATGGTTGCTTGGAGTATGTGTTAATTGCTGCAATTTATAACCATGCCTATGGCTTAGCATTATATGTGAACCCAGTTACCATGACTTATGTGAATATGTAGTGCTGCATTAATTTTGTTTGTGCAATAATTCTATAAATAGGAGCCAACAGACAGAGCATGTTGAAAAACCATAATGATGCCCTTTTCTATACTATACCCCTAAATTAGTGAGGTGCCACAGTCACTGCTGCCTAGCTTGACGTGAACCTAGTCAATATACAAAAACCCACTACTGTGGGGGAAAACGTTAATCCCTTGCCTAATCCCTCACTTTAGGGGTTAGAAATGAACAAGCAAACATCTCTGTAAACATTTCTGACTATACATTTTTCAGAAATAATTTTAAGACTATGAATAACCTGTGCGGTAAAGCACATAAAGTCACGGAGCCTGGAAGCTATGACTTGATTCAGCCACAATGATTTATACTTCTCAGCCAGGCCTAATATGTGTTAGGGAGTGCTATAAAGTAGACTGATGGAAGGAGAGACCCCTTGCACCCAGGGCTTCATCTATATTACTTCCTGATGGTTTGGTGTCTATCATTTGGGAGATGGGGCCTGATCTAGATCATGCTGTCTCACGCCAGTCATCTTTTTGACAGAGATGCCGTTCTTCATAGCATTGTGCAAATATATTGATGTCAAAGGAGAAAGCTGCTTTTTAAAATAATTTGTCAGGTAACATAAGAAGAAAAGCTGAGCTGGGCAAAAGAGACCAGTTTGCAGTCGTCATGATAGCTTATTATGAAACTGTTGGGATTTCCATCTTTATATACTTTGTTGCATCTCTGTGATAAGTATGAGTCACCAATGCAGCCTTTTTCAACTTTCTGACCCTGGAGGAGCCCTTGAAATATTTTTCAGGCCTCGGGGAACCCCTGCACATTCAGGCTCAGATATAGGCCAGAAGTTACAAAATTATTATAGTTGTTTCATTGGTAGGCCTGTGTATATGCATTAAGAATGTTCTTAAACTAAAAATAAAGAATGAAACTTACCTCTTTGATGTGAAGTTGCCTGAATTTGAAATAATCCTTTAAATAAATCATGATCTCCCAGGGAACCCCTAGTGACCCCTCGTGGGACCCGAGGGTGCCACGGAACCCTGGCTGAGAAACCCTGCACCAATGTATTGGTTTTTTGAGATACTGATTAAACCGTGCAAATGCAGCTTCTTTTAAGGCTTTTACTCACCCCAAAATATTTTCAGTGTAGATACTGACTCAGTCTGAGTCAGTGCTTCGTTGCACAAGCATACGGGACAAACTGTATACAAATGTATATATCTTGCAAATAAGATCTGTGTGAAACTATAATGTCACAGTTAAATATTCAAATAGCACATTTTGAAAAAGGTTGCTTTCACGACTAAACAATACTTATCTAGGATGCACAGAATAACTCTATATTCCTTTTAGATTGTTTGGGTTGATAATTAGCAGAAATTTTTCAGAAAGAGGAGGAGGAGCTGTCGATCAACTCACTTCCGTAAACAGATGGCATTATATGTTTAAGGAAGCAGCGATATTGACGACAATGACTCCCTTGGGCAAGATGCGATTGTCCAAAATGCCACTAGCAAGCAGGTCTATTTAAAGAAGGGAAATGTTTAGCTTTCAAACACTGGTGTTTTTGACAGACAGACATTTGTTTCAGAAATAACTAGTTTTCTTATTCATCCAATAGTCACCTTATGACCCTCAAGCAAGATTTTGTCTCCAAGAAATTACTTATGTGTTGAAGTAAAAAGCTCGAGAGTAGTACTTTTAAAAAAAATAAGTGGTTCTTTCTTTTCCTCATCCCAGAAACCTTAAAAGGAATAAAGAGAAACAAACAGGCAGTTGTCCTTATAGTCCTTTAAATGATCAGCTTGACTGGCAATAATTTAAGAACGGGAGCCAAGTCGAGGTGGTGCAGCCCTGGAGCAGCCCTACTTCCTGGTAGATTCCTCTGCTATGTTGTAATATATAGTATGTGAACAAATATAAATTTTAGAAATATGAATGGCAGAATATTTGGTGTGAACGAAATATTTGTTTCCTTTGAGTCAGTTTTGACTCCTGGTGACTGTCTGGAGTAGTCCCTGCAGTTTTCTTGACAAGAAGAAGTAGTTTGCCATTGCCCCCTTCCTAGGGCTGAGAGAGAAAGAGACTGACCCAAAGTCACCAACTGGCTTTGTGCCTAAGGGCAGTACTAGAATTCACAGCCTCCTGGTTCCTAGCCTGGTGCCTTAACCTCTGCACCAAACTGGGTCTGAAAAAAATCACACCTCACTTATTTAATGTAATGTTAATTTTTCTCTTGTGGCATGGGTCATGTTTGTTCTAATTTTTTTTTCTGCCTTGTTAAGTGCAAGCTAGCTATTGGGAGCATACAATTTAAGCCACATTTGGATATTAAATATTTGTTTGTCTTCGCATTTTTTTAGGAGAAGGCAGAAGAAGTCTATACTCTCTACCAGAATTCCACACTTTCATCCCACCCTGTTGTTGGTTTGTCTGAGCTGCGTTCCCTGTGCACCAGCATCTGTCCAGATGAGCAAACATTTTGTCTGGTGCTGCTCCAATTGCAGAAGGAAAAGAGGGTCACTGTCCTGGAACAGAATGGTAATAAGGTATGGCATACAAGTGACTGCTTTAGGCAGGTATCCTATCTCTGTAAGAAATTAATAAAATCAATCTACAGGTAGCCAATTGCTTGTACTTATTCTGCAGAAAGTATTCACTTCTAACATTAAAATCCAAAGAGGCAATAAAAGTTTGATTTGATTATGTGCTACTAAGTCAGTGTTGACTCTTAGCAACCCCATGGATAGATTTTCTCCAGGATGATCTGTCCCCACTGTGGTCCTTCAGGTCTTCCAGTGGTGCACCCATCACTGCTGTAATTGAGTCTATCCACCTTGCTGCTGGTCACCCTCTTTTTCTCTTCTTCCTGAATTTGAAGACCCCAATTAATGAAATAGTGTAGTTAGGTTTAGTGGTATTTGTAAGTATGGATAGAAGTACTGTTGGCAGGAGTTAAGAAAACATGGGTATATGAAAATTAGAGTGCATTTTTCCATGAACATGGTATAATATTAATTCTTGAACAAAGTCAGTGTGCTCCGGAATGAACAAATGCAGCTGAGATCTTATTTTTGCTTCTAATCTCAAAAACATGCCTAGGGTGGTATATTTCTCCCTTCTCTTATGAAAGGCACTGTTCTGGAAGTACAAATTGCCTCCTTGCTGTGCTAATAAATTAGCTGATTGGGGATGTGGGAAAAGAGACCGAGAACCTTTCTTGCAGCACGGAAAACACAGTCACTTTTTAGTTTCCAATTTGGCCAGATGGATTGTAGGACAATAATATTTAGATATGAGCAGTTATGAAATACACAGTTGGCAAATACATATTTGGCACAGCAATTATGTAATAGTTGTATAAGGGATAGTTTAACAACTAGTTAACTGCAGGGTTTTTAATATAAATATACGATATGAGCAGTGCTGTTTTACAATATTTTGCAGAAAAAATAGGGACCACTTTGGACATTCCTATTCTCTGCTCCCCATTCCTAAAAGTTCTGCTCCATATGTATCACTTGCCCCACAGGAACTTTTCCTTACTGCTGGAAAAAAGAAGACGACGTTTGGTCTTTGGGTTAAAGATATATTGCAGAAAAACATAATTATCCTACAGTTTGTAAGCTTCAAATGCAAAATAATTCTTGGTGCATTTGATAGAACAATTTGAAGACTACATGGTGCCTTCACATTCATGCATTTACATATTATATATATTATATGAGATTAGGTGTATTCACTCTATAATTCAACTGTTTTAATTTCCACAGGAGAGCCAGTATGGTATAGTGGTTAGGGCACCAGGCTAGAAACGAGGAAGCTGAGTTCTAATCCTGCCTTAGACTTGAAGCCAGCTGGATGACATAGGGCTGAGAGAGGATGATTAGCCCAAGGAAGAAGGCAGCAGTGACAAACCACTTCCTAAAATCTTGGGAAGAAAACTGCAGGAATTAGCCCAGGTAGTTGCCGGGAGTCAAAGTGACTCAAACCCACACACACACAAATCCATAAAGGGAAGCAAAATACATTGAAAAAAATCAGGTAAATCCAGCAACTATGAGGAATTCATTTCTAAAAGATAAATTAGGGACAGTAATAAACCTTACTAGTCTTGTTAAGAGGCCACTCTCAATCATATCACAAGTCTCATAGTTTAATATCAAGTAATACACTTGTCTTTCAGATAATGAAATTTGCCCGAGGTCTTCATGCAAAAGTTTCCCCAGTGAATGATGTGGACATTGGGGTTTATCAGTTGATGCAAAGTGAACAGCTGTTGTCACAGAAAGTGGAATCTCTGGCACAGGAAGCAGAGAGGTAATATGGGGTGTGTGTCATTCACCTTTGTATAAACTGTGAATTATGGCACAAGTGAGATGTTATTCAGCATCACTTCTTGAAAGAAAATCTCTGATCCAGGGCAAACGGGGCAAAATTATGATAGTTCGTAGGGTTTATGAAACCAGTTTATTTGATAATTGAATAATACAAACACCCACACCCAAAAATAAGAAGAAAGCAATTTATTTATTTATTTATTAGATTTATATTGCCTTAGTTATAGTAATCTGGGCCAGAGGTAGAGAGAGAATAATGGGATTGCAGCTATTCCTGTAATTAAAAAATGGTCTAGCTCGTCTCTTGCTTTTTCAGATGTAAAGAGGAGGCTCGGAGTGCCTGTAAAGCTGGGAAGAAACAACTGGTAGGTGCTGATGGAAGTCAGGTACATGGTGTCCCAAGCAATACGTTCTGCCCTGCTGCAGTTTTCCAAAATTGTCATGCTCATGACGTTTTAGAATCTGTTAGGACAATGGGTGAGTGGGGAGAGGCGGAGTTACAGGTGGTCCTCAACTTACAACCACAATAGGGACCAGAAAATTTGTTATTAAGCGGTGCAGTTATTAAGCAAGGCATCACGTGACTGCACCTGATTTTGTGACATTTTTTGCGGCGGTCTCTAAGTGAATCACTGGCTGGGGAGGTCGCAAATGACAATCACGTACCCTTGGGATGCTGCAACCTACTGATGAGATCAAATGTAACTTTCACAGAGAGGTGTTTTTATTTATGTATTTTTTAATTCTGAGAAGATGAATTTTTCCCTGCATTATAAGTTCAGGGCATGATGAACTTTGAAAAGATGGTATGATTTCTTCACCTAATGGTTGTGGCTCTCTGCAAATTGTTTGCCTCTTCAGGGGCTCTTTTTGGAAAAAAATATTTCTGGAAGTTATACTCTCTACTCATCTAACTATTGAGTGGCTATTTCTAATTCATAAACATGTATTTCTTGTTCTTTTCAAGCAACAAAGCTGGTCTACAAATGGTTTGTTACTGTATTTAGGGCGAGGTCAACCTTTCTGCACCAGGCTTTTTTTTAAGTATGTAGGACATGCAGTTGATAAGGGCATTCTTTGCTTTTTATTTAATTTCTTTGCATTTTCTTGGGGAGATTGCTACTTTAACTGCACGTTAGCCTATCTGAAGATTTAGCATGCTGTTTTTCTTTAATTTCTTACAACAGAATTGGGGGCAATCATGCCATTGATTTGAGAGAATTTACCAGTGATTTTTAGTAGTGTGATTCTGGGGAGCTCCAAGCGCTGGGGAAATAAAGGAGCTTAATACAGGCAGTCCTCGCTTAACAACCATTCATTTAGTGATGGTTCAGACTTACGACAGTGCTTAAAAACCTGACTTATAATTGGTCCTCGCACTTAGCACTGTGGCAGCATCCCTGTGGTCACCTGATCATGATTCTGGTGCTTGGCAACCGGTTCGCATTTATGACCATCACAGCATCCCACAGTCATGTCAATGACCACATGTTTTGCTTAACGACCATGTGATTTGCTTAACAGCCACCACAAAAATGGTCATAAAATCGGGTCAGATTCATTTAATGATTCACTTAGTGACCAAAATTCTGGTCCCATCTGTGGTCATTAAGCAAGGACTACCTGTAGTAACTTGTGAAGTGTTTAGTCCCAATTTAGGTCTCATGTTCTGTGATATGTGGATGATACTACTAACACAACACATACACAGATTAATGAGAAACTAAAAGCAGCCCTTAAATATGCTCTTGTCTTGATTTCTCTGAATAGAGAAGGAGGGTTTTCCTGCTTTTCCTATCTTTTGATTAAAGTGTGCTTTTTATGTTCTTAGGCCCTGAGGTCTTTGAAGTCCAGAAAAAGAGTAGAAAGGCGCATTGCAGAACTTCATTCCAAGCTGGACGTGGTTCAAGGCATCCTAGATCACATATATGCCTCTCAGACAGATCAAATGGTATTTTTTGGCTGCCTCTTATTCATGTTTCTTGAGTTTTATGCTTCATTTTCTTTCCAGAGCACTGTTGACTTACCCACTGATCTCATTTATATTGTCCCAAACAAGTAATAACTCTCTTCTTTTCTGCTTTCCTTATACAATGCAGGTAGTCCTCAACTTATGGCAATTCCTTTAGTTACTGTTGGAAATTACAACAGTGCTGAAAAAAGTGAATTACGACCATCGCAGTGTCCCTGCGATCGCATGATCAAAACTCAGGTGCTTGGGAACCGGCATGTATTTACAACAGTTGCAGCACCCCGGGGTCACATTTGCAATCTTCCCAGCTGGCTTCCGACAAGCAAACTCAATGGGGAAGCCGGATTTGCTTAACAACCATGTGATTCACTTAATGACTGTGGTGATTCGCTTAATGACTATGGCAAAGAAGGTCATAAAATTGGGTGTGACTCACTTAACTACCTCGCTTAGCGATGGAAGTTCTGGTCCCAATTGTGGTCGTAAGTCGAGGACTACCTGTATATGTATTACCCTTGGCAGCTGTGCAGCTAGTTAATCTGCATTTGCTTGTGGTGTGGCACAGTGCTGTGTTGTGAATCATACTGCATTTAATCTGTTAGCTCCACATGCCTTGGAACTGCTGTGAGAGGAGAGTTATAAAGGGAGTCAAAACACTGCAGTCATCTGGTCAAGATACTTTAAAAAATAAGTTTGATTTCTCTCTTGCCCAAAAGGTATTTAATGCTTATCAGGCTGGACTCGGAGCCCTGAAGTTATCCATGAAAGATGTGACTGTGGAAAGGGCAGAGAACCTAGTGGATCAAATTCAGGAGGTACTGTAAGAAGCGGGTCCTGCTCGAGCAAAGGAGGGATACGTGGGTGAAATAAAAAGGTCAGGTGTGTAATTAATCTTTCTGCTTCTCCCACAGCTTTGTGATACCCAGGATGAAGTAGCTCAGGCTTTAGCTGGTATGGCAATCAATGGCTCAGGTGAGTCAAACCTTGTTTCAAGCACCCTTCTGGCTCAACTTTCTTCTTAACAACTACACTCCCAGAATCCTGGGAGTTGAAGTCCGTATAACGTAAAGTTGCTAAGTTTGAAAAACACTGCTCTATGGCATTTGAAATGGATTTGTTAAAGAGAGGAATGATTCTACAAGTAACAGATTCTGTTACAGCATCCATGTAGGTTAAAGGCATGCGCCCTGTTTCCAGTTGTAAAGCATAGAGCTACAGTACTGAAGTCTTGACTAAAAGTGCCTGGTCAGCTACATATTTTCTTCTTACCTAATTGTTATGTCCTTTACTGTCTGGATTACATATCAGCCTGCTATTCTCTGGAGATTCCTTTTCAATATTATTTGTAAATGTCCACATGTGGTGTGGATTGGATTAAAATTATGGAATGAAGTTAATAATATACCTTAACTAGTTTATGAAAATATTGACGTTTTTACCTGTGGCACATTACAGCAGGCGGCAGGCTACTCCAGTAAGTCTTAGCAACTTCATTGCTATATAAATACATAATGACATCATCGTTGTGCTGTTTTAGGCATGAAATAAGAGAAAAGGAAACAGCTAAATCTGGTTTATTGCAAACCATTCTTGCTTTCACCACATCCATAGATCGCTTCATACATTGCCTTTTGTTCTTTAAGATTCTCACCTCTCTGTTTCTGAAAATTGTATAGCTCCTTCCAAACATGACTTCTTCAGTTTCTGTCTTCCTCTTAGCCCATTCACTCTTCCTTCATATATTTGTTTGGCAGTTCGGTCTTCTTTCACTTCTTCTGCGTGACCAGACTATTTTCAGCTAACCTACTTTTGTATCATCACTTATTTTGTATTCAATCCACATCCATTCATTTTTTATCTTGACTGTTCTTGTTTTAGTACCTACGCTTCTTAAGTACCCCATCCCCACTTCCTTCAACTTCATTTTATGTTTTTCCTGACATACCCAACTCTCACTTCCATAAAACAAAAAGTTGGCAGGAGTATACAGACATTTTTGCTACTTACTTCCGACGAACATTAATTCTTCGCAACAGGCTATATGCTACCCACCATCTTCTACCTGCATTATGTATGTTAATATTTCTCCAGAAAGACTTTTTCTCTCTTTAACAGCCATTAAAAAGTTATATATATTCACCTACTTGCTCCATGGTTTTTCATGTTACATACAACTTGCAGCCATTCTCTCCATTTTCTCTGTCAGTCACAACCACCTTATTATTATTATTATTATTATTATTATTAGAATTCTCACCATCTGCATATGAAAGTATATATACCTCCATGTCACTAACCAACACACCTCCAATGTCACCCCGAGCGTTCCTTTTCATCATCATTTTCTTGGACCTTTAGGTTTGTAGCATTCATTTCAATTTCACTCAGTTTCCTGCAGGACTGTATTTTGCCATTCTACTTTCGCTTCTTTTCTTGTTTTCCATGTTCATTTTCTCACTCTTGACAAAATGATCTGTCCCACATTCAGAACTTCTTATCATTAGTAATTATCTCAGTTGTTCATCAGAAGTGATGAAATCACTCAGGGTTTTACATTTAAGTTTGCTGCTTTGCTGCATATGAATAGACTTACATTAAATCGCATGTGTGAAACAGACTGTTTTTCTAGGCCTCTTCACCAGTTACCATTCTCATTTATTCTTGAGCCTCTGAATGGCCCAATTGTTTTTTCTGTACTCTCTCATGTTATTCCCACCCATCCATTCACCAAACCTAGCAAAATGTCCCCCAGCCCACCCCAATTACATTCATTTAGAATGTTACTCTGTAATCATCGCTCACTGGAGCATAAGGTTTTATCTTTTTCATTGATAAAGCCACGAAAGAGAGCCAATAAAATTGAACTTATCATGGAGGCTGGAATTGTTTTTTTGAGTTTGATGAAGCATATCAATATTTCCGTTAAAGACCATTTGAATTCACAAACTGAAAGAAATGCTTATTAAAAGTGCAGTGTACCCTGATCTATTAGTATCTTGAGTGCAATGTTTTAAATTTAATACAAATCTTGTTCTTAAAATACGCATTAACTGACAGTTACTAATTTGATAAATCATTCATTCATTCATTCATTCATTCAAATTTTGCCACTGCCCATCTCCCCCGAGAAGAGGGACTCTTTCTCATTTCCTTTATCAAATGCCTCTAACCCATTATTTGAGAATGTATAGGCCCACCTTACCTCTGTGTGCCTGCTGTGTTAAAGTGTAATATAAATAATCTCATTCTTATCTCCAGTTGAGTTGAAAGTAGATGGATTTGTCATTGTGGATTATTTACTGGGGACAGGAACCTCTGAATTTAAGGTTGTATATAACCTTCAGCCTGATTTCTAAAACCTTCTGCAAACAATCAGTTCAGACTTCTAATAAGAGTAAACTGCCCTTTTTTCTGAAAGTCTGTTGAGCAGGGAAGAGGAGAGTGACTAGGAACAAACAAATTCATGGCTGGCTTCAGTCCCACTCACTGCTTACACACAGAACCCAGCCGTTTATCCACAAGGGAATAACACCTTTATTAGAAAAACAATTCTTTGGCTTAAATAGTATTATATCTGCTTCCACGATCATGATTCCTCTACTTTCTGTGTTTGTTCATGACCTACCTGGTGCTCGTAATTGCTTCTGCTCATGCATTAATTGTTTATAGGAAGGATGGTTGAAAAATGCTTCTACTAAATATGAATTTGGGAATTACGTGTGTCGGGATTTTTGCCTTGATGAGTTCAGGTTGTGTGGTCAGATATTGGTTGACTACCTTTGGATGAGGAAGTGGCATAAGACAGTTTTGAGTGATACTTTGTACCAGATCTGAATGTATATTTGGGATTACGTTAGTGTTTCTTAGATCCCTTTGTCCCCCAGCTATGTGGAAGCTTAAAAATAACAAAAACCAAGATTTGTATTCACAACAGTTGTAAACCTTTAAAAGAATGAGAACATTTGTTTCAAGCTCTTGCTCTCATATAGAACTTGAGGAGATTGTGCATTATGTATTTTTGTACTCTGAAGCTCAGCTTCTACACTGAGTATACATTTTTAAATTTTTCCAGCCTTATGTGCAATTACTTGGGAATAAGCTCCATTGAGCTTTATTACTCTTCATTGTGATATAAGATTGAGCTCATTTAATTTGTTCTCCAACCTTAGAAGCAGATGCAGAGGAACTTGAAAAAGAATTGGACAATCTTCTCATGGACTCCTCAAAAGATCTGCTGGACCTGCCTTCTGTTCCACAGAAGCCACTGTCTCCAGCTTCTTTAGTACCTCCTACCTTCTCAGATGCTGAGCTTGAAGCAGAGTTGGAGAAGCTCACTCACTCAGACGGAGGTATGTTTAACTTTTACCGTTTTTCCATGTCTGATGTTGCCTCCTCCTATAAGCAAAGCTCTCCCTTCAACAACCTTCCTATGATGTTACTCGATTTCTTAAAGAGCTTCTTCTCACAGATCTTATGGTTTTGTTCTGGGCTAATGATATCATTGTTTGGGTAGATTGTGTGCTGGGGGAAAAATCCCTTTTTCAAAAGGTTTTCTACTGCTCTTGATGGTTAAATGCTCTTGAAGCTAACCTGGTTTGGCATCCTCTGTGTTTGGCTGTTCTTACAGTGTTGTTCCAACCCTTCTAGTTCCTTTTGCTGCAAGTCATTGCATTCCCTGAGCATAAAATAGGTTGATCACGGCAAAAGGCTTCTTAAATTTTAACACTTCACTGAGATGTAAAAATGGATAATGAACTGTACACAACAGGACTTAATTTTTTCTCAGATGAAGATGTAGAGAAGTTTTATCCATAGACATTAGTGGACGGTACTACGTATGGAAGCCTCTGAACAGCTCTTCCATTTACCCTCAATTAAACAAAGGCAACTATCTAGCAAGTTATTCATATTTATTATTTACATAGCAATATAAATATATGCATATATCATGTTTTACAGAACGACAGTAAGAAATAATGCATAGTCCCAACTTCTAATAGAGAATGGAGACATTAGTAACAAAGAATATGTGTCAATATGTACTTGTTTCTATTCTGTTTGCAAGTGTGCTTCACCAAATTTCCCTTCCTCTTTCCTTTTTCTTTTCTTTTTTTAATGTGTGTGTCTGTGGGTATGCTTTTACTTCAATTACAGGATTGGCACAAAAGACAGATCTGAATGCCTCTGAGCCCCAAAGAGCTCTGGAACTGCATCTTCAATGACTCAGTGCCACCTTTCTGCTCTGAAGAGGTCTTAACTTTGGTGATCGTAATTCCAGAAGGAACTTGTTGGAATGTGGGTTAATACCCGCTCTTGTTAGACCGCACTTTTCTGATAGACAGGAAATTCTGCCATGACAATCCAACCCCCTCAACAGATTCTCGCTCTGTTGTCATTTTTTCAGTGCCAAACTACAGTGTCTCTGGTTGATTCGTTCACCTGCATTGCCAGTCATGGTTGCCCTTTCCTCTGGCAAGTTGATTATCTTGCTGATATTAATGTTGATCCACATCCTGAGGGTTCTCTTGCTACTTCATGGAACTCCACCTTGGGACAACTTGAAATGCAATAAGGTCACGCTCAGTCTGGCATCCTGCTGTTTTGTGTAATTGTGCAAAACATTTAGTGGATGCACTAGATAAGATAGTGACTCTGATAGCAGTAAGCTGTGCTTGGCAGCAGGTAGACATATATATGAATGGTTTTTCTATACTTATTTGTATTTGCACGGTTGTGGACAACTTAGATGTCTGACAGTTTTATTATAGATTTTTCGTTGCACAAGTAGGAAGCATCTGCCAACACAAAATGTAGCTTATTGATCCCCTTTACTTCAAGGCTAACATAGCCTTAAAGGGACTTGCAGAGGTTTTCAACATGAGGCTGTTATTTTTTATTGTTGCTGCTTGAAGATGATGTTTGGATGTTTCAAATGTGTTTGTCAGTTTATCTGCAAGAAGAGCAACTAACATTGCCTTCTGCTTGGAGAGATTCTCTTTACTACAAGTAGGGGATTTAGGGTATGTTTTTGACTGAGAAATACACAAAGGGTTGGTTAGCATCCTCTAAGACGGTGATTTTCAACCTCAGCAACATTAAGATGTGCGGACAACATTAAGATGTGTCCACACATCTTAAAGTTGTTGAGGCTGAGGTGCTGGAAGAACTTTTAAAAAATGGCAGAGATTTGGATCACTGTCTCAGCACCATGAATAACTTATTTGCGGAGAGTATCGCCATTTCCTGACATCCGAAGAAACAAATTAATTTTAGATTATGGAAGAGCTATTGAATCACATGACAAATAACCGACCAGAGATGGCTTGCAGTTGTCCTCTCTCTTTTCAGAAGACTTCCTGAGAAATTCTGTCTGGGTACATCAGGGTAGGGGGTTTTTTCCTTGATGACAGTTACGTTTCATGTCGCCACAGAAGCTGGCTGAAGAAAAGCTGGCTATTGGCTTGTGTGTTGGCACCTGCAAGGAATGATGCAGGAAGGGGAAGGGATGACCAAGTTGCCGCTGTTCATAAGCTGTTCTGAGAATAATGACTTTATGGTTTCTTCTGTTCCATCAAACTAGCTTTGATTGAGGCTGTGCGATGGGAGGTATTTTGTCAAGGAAGACATCCTGCTTAAATTGGAGAAAGGGAAAACGTAAATTCGTGTCAGGGCATGCCCTGCTGGCTCTCTGCAAAATGCTGCTTTTTTCAAGCCGGTGGTACATCATATTCCATGTGTTAAAAAAAAATTCAAGAATTGTGTTTAAGTTATTTTAATGGCATTGTGCTTAACCGATTTAGAAGGGAGAGGGAGGGAAAATGGTCCCCCCCTTTTTTTTAACCAATGATTTAATAAAAGAGTGAAAAGACTTCTGGCTGTTAGTCTTCTTATCGTTCCATACAACAGTATTCAACTGACTCATTAATTCTCCTTCATCCTTTGTTTTTCCGAGTGAGAATTCCTGCTGGACATCAAGAAAAGCCTAAATGATGCCTGTTTAATAATCTGTATACAGGAATTTTATTCACTTCCAAAGGTTCGCTTGCTTTGTAAAGGCATTTTGTTCTGATTAGAGTTGCTTCATATATTTTGTCTCATTTGAGCGTAGCGTCGGCGAGCTATTTAATCTCCACTGCCACACCAGAGGGCCTCATTCCATGGCTTTGAACAGATCCACTTAGTATGTTTCATTGGTCACTCGCTATTCATCCAGCAAAATCAATTCTGATTCTTTGCTTTTTGTACTTGTTCTGCTTGTGTACTTCCAGCAGGGATTAAATATGCGCACATTCCTCACTTATGGTGCTGCACAGAGGAATCAGATCATCCCCATTCTCATCCCAGTGCAAATTGATCAGTTGCTGTTTTGGGAGAGTACTGTCAGTTCTGGACTATCTGTTCTTTGCCATTGACAAAATAATTATAATGCTGCGCCCTGTTTGCATTTTATATTTTAAAAAATAAAATGTGATGATCCGATAGGGCAAATTTGCAGGATTCTGCATTTTGAGTATGATTTTTGCTGGTCGTGGGAAGAGCAAGAACAGACAATTCCTTGCTCTTGAATTTTGGATATGTATATGCTGACATGCTTTTAAACTCTACAGATTTCAGGGCCAATTGTTAACAAACAGCTTTCCAAGGAAGCTGAATTTTGTGCTTTCTACCCAATCTATACATACCTACTTATACGTGCTGATTCCGAGGGATGTATTTATACTCGGAGTTTGTGTGTGTAATAAATAGCTCTATTTTGCATTTTTATTGTGTATATTAACTCTTTGAAGGGTTAATACAAGATTATTTTCTCTACCTTCAAATTCTAGATTTTTGGGGAACAATAATGTTTAACACAACTTTCAGAAGAGGATCCCCTGCTCCCCTTCATCATCTAACAAGAGACAAGAAGGTCTTATTGCATTAGCCCCTACTGTGTTTGGATCTAAAATATTTGCTGCTTCAGAATGGTTGGAAGAGGCATTCAATAGTTAATGCTGAACAGCTTGTGCCTTGCTGAAGTGGTCTCTAATTTTCATGCACTGGCCCCAAATGTGAATGTAATCAAGACAAATGAAGGACAAGGAAATATAAAGTCCTAGTTACTAAAAGAGGGCAATTTATCTAGAGAATGTTATTTCTTTTGGAAGGGGGAGCAGAAGAGATTAAAGAACAACTGCAAGTTTAAATGGTGTGCTCCTGGTGGTTGAATACTAGGGGAAAATAAGGGTGTTTATATCACACTGGGTACATATAATAGCCACTAGCATTCAAGCGTTTTGTGCTTTGTCCTCTTTCCCCAGAATTTGTACCAAAACAATTCTAACTTTGGGCTTTAAATGAGAGCAAGCATTCTTATTTTCCTGGGAGTTAACTGGCATGTTTGGGGGAATTTGGATTTTAAAATGTTTGCATAAGAAATAATTAGCTGGCAGCATACAAGATACTAAGGGGATAACTGGCAATGCATGGGAAAGGGAAAGGGCCTTAATGGCTGAAAGGGTGAGCTTGGATTTTGCATTTTGCCCTCTTTGGGTGCCTGAGCTTGAACCATATAAGTAACAACTTACGTGTATTAGCTTAATTTTTCTAATGCCAAGGTATACAATATGAGGTTCCATGGTAAACAGTTCTGATCAAGACATCTTTCTGCTTAGCAGAGAGCAAGTTTATGGTTAACGTATTGGAGGAAGAATTAAGTTACGCTGTAAATCAGCAGTGTTACTGGCATTGGGGCTGATCGTTTTTATCTAAGAAAGGTAGTCTGAGGACAGATGAATTTAATTTCCTTCATTTACTTAAGCTTTCCAATTCTCCTGTTTCTTGGCTATTTTAGAACAGATCATTCCTTTTCCTGGTGCTGTTTTGTCCAGTTCTTTACTAGGTTACTGTGTCCAAAACGGAATAAGGCTACCTTTGGTTATTATTGGGTTCTTTCACCATACCAAAATTCCAGTTCTCTTCAGCAATTATTTATGAAGGCCTGATCTTCTAGTGTTTATCCTGCCCTTTTTCCAAAATATCTCAGGTGGCATCTGCCTTTTGGGACACCACACCCCCTGAAATTTGTGAAGCCCCAATCCTGCTAGCATTTTGGAAGTCCTCGGATGTTCCCTTGGATGTGGGCTCTGGAGATTAGATGAGCCCGTCCGTGTGGGTTCGTCTTTTATATGATGGAAGTTGGGTTTGTCTTTAGCTGCCATTAGTACTTTTCTTATTTTATTCTGCTTGGTTTGGTTTTAACCCTGTGTGTGCCACCCAGAGCCACAGTTGTGAGACGGGTGGCTATAAAATGTTAAAATAATAATAGATGTACATTCTGACAAAGCCACTTTCTCACTTCAGTTTCCCTCTTCTCCAACATGACATTAGTGTCTATATCAGTGTTTCTCAACCTCAGGAACTTTAAGATGCATGGACTTCAGCTCCCAGAATCCTCCAGCCAGCATGGCTGGCTGGAGGATTCTGGGAGTTGAAGTCCATGCATCTTAAAGTTCCTGAGGTTGAGAAACACTGGTCTATATGACTGTTTTAATATTACTAATACCTACCCAACATGGCTGATCTTGAAAAATGTAGCAGGTTAGTACTTGCATGGGAGACCACTAGAGAAATCTCATGGCTGTTTGCTAGATTGTGAAATAACAGAAAACATGCTTGAAGAGGGCAAACAGTTTCGGTATTATTGCAAGAAAACCGCATAGATGGTCTGTGAAGTCACCAAGAGCTGAACTTGATGGAGATTTTACCTTGTCTCATTTTAACATGCAACAACCCTAAGAAGCTAAGTTAGGTTGAGAGAGGGTAAAAGCTCAAGTACATTTGATAGACTCCATTTTTGAGCAGGGATTTGGACCCCTCTTTTCCTGTGTCTTAACTTTACCTCCAGATCCGAATTCAGTAACAAAGCTATTCATTCAGGTTAAGCCATCTTGTCCGAAGCAATTACAAGGATTGCTTTAGTCATTAATTTTAATTTGGTTATTAATTTAGTCATTTTAACCTCATGCTGATTTTTCAACCACTGGTCCCTGAGAAGAGTCAATAATTAAGGTCTGAGTGAAATATAATCTAAGCAATGGTTGCAGTCTTTTCTTGTTGTAAAGAGTGTATATTTTTGGCTTAGATGACAAAACAAAGCTACAGGTGGAGAAAAATTATAGCTTTCCCTCTTCTTGGCAGCAGTTTGACAGAGGCATTGTCGCCAGATCCCTGTTGGCTTTGCTAAAGATGCTTTTCTAGTATTTAAGAAGAGCCGTTTGATTAGAGGTGATCAAGGGGCAAAGTATGCATATACTGTAAGAAATTATGCTTTCGTATTAAGCAAACTTCAGTCATTAGCCGGCGATAAATTATCACATGCCACTGCTTATAGATTAAAGAGCAGCAATAGGAAAGATAATTTGCCTGGGATTCTCAACAAGTATAAGAGCAAATTAAACTTCTGAAAGGTTTTTGTCTTTTCTTTTAACCTTTAGTATGATATATGAGGTCATGCAAGGACCCGCATACAGTTCTTCAAAATCCTTCTCTGGTGGGTAAAGTCCCCTGCATTCCAGAATCACATTGCCTCATTCTTGGTTTGAGATATTTAATTGCTTTGCTGAATGAATTAGAAGTTACCTGCTGGGAGGGGAGGGAACAAAAGGGGGTGGGGATGTGTGTTGAATGTAGTTGAAATGAAGACCCACTTTACATACCCAAATTAGAGACCCTGAAAGTTTGCAAGAAAGGCCCGATAATAATAAAGCAAGGATCAATCTAATAGGCCTGACTCTGGTTTCCAGGGTAGTTTTATTATTATTATTATTTTGAGGCCTTCACTACTGGTTTTTGAGGTGAAGTTGGCAATGGAAAGGATCTTGCCAACAAGCATCAGTGCAAGTGTCCTTCGTTTGCAAGGGGGGTGGGGGGTTAACAGGTTTTTATATTGTGGATTTCAGTTGTGTAAGCTGCCTGGAGTCACTGCATGTGAGTTGGGCGGCCATATAAATGTGTATAATTAATAAATAAATAACGGGACCATGAACAAATGGGTAGTGCCCTTCAGTGTGTTAAAACAGTCTGCTTTTTGATTTGGAAATTTAGCTCTCTGTCTCCCCTTTCAGTGCACATTTCTGAATAATGTAGGGGTGTGTTCTCACTCCTGGCACACTCATGTCAGGAACTTCAGGACTCTTTATACTGGGATACACAACTTCCATTGGCTTGAAGACTGCAGTGGGTTTGGTATAGCATGGAAGGTTATGCTTCCAAAGGGGGGCAGGGACTGTTTTTTCTAATTATATATATATATATATATATATTTTTTTTTTAAATGGGAGAAATATAGCAACAACATAACTGCAGCTTTTTTCTTCATCAGGAGAGGATACTATCACACTGACTGTTTCATAGTCTCCTCTGCTGATTAAAAGAACACATTATCCTGGTTTGTTTTGGAACCAAAGGAAGAAGCAAGATGGGTCTTTTACCTGTTCCTGAAGTTGAGGGTCGGGGAAGTGCAGCTTTTCTTCTATAAGTAGAAGAGGCTATAAAACAGTTTCAGGGTTACTGTTTCCTATGCTAAAGTTTGCTGTAATGTTTCAGCAGGTTGCAGGGGGAGGGGGCAGCACAGGGAAGGTGGAGAAGAATGGACAGGCTGGCATGGAGAATGGCAATGCTCGGGATGCCAAGTAGAAAAGCAGATTGAAATGCAGACAGGCAAAGGAAGTGGAACAGTGGCCAGAGAGCAGAGAGAGAAAACATAAGAAAATAGAGACAGAGGGAGAGAAAGGTAGCATTTTGGGTGGTAGAAAGGTGGATGACCCCAGATCAGGAAGAAGGCTGAGTGGTGGGGGTCTGAAGAGTATTGCAACCTCCTTGACCATGGACATCATTACCCCCTTTGCCCCAGGTTGGGGCTCATTCAACCTGGAGGCTGTGCTTTTTGCACGCTTGCTGTTAATTTCTTAAAAGTCATTTGATAGTGGAACATTGGCCTTTAATCAAAGTATTTTAGAATACTCCACTGAAATGTTTTTGGGAATGGGCTCATGCTTGCTGCCTGCTGATGTTCTTCTGAAGGTTCTAAACCGGGGGGATCTGAGGTTGTCCTATATTATTAGTCCATTAGTAAAGGTAAAGGTTTCCCTTGACATTAAGTCCAGTTGTGTCCGACTCTAGGGGGCGGTGCTCATCTCCGTTTCAAAGCCTAAGAGCCGGCGTTTGTCCATAGACACTTCCCTGGTCATGTGGCCGGCATGACTAAACAGAACGCCATTACCTGCCCGCCGAAGCGGTACCTATTAATCTACTCACATTTGCATGTTTTCAAACTGCTAGGTTCGCAGGAGCTGGGACCATTACATCAAACCTAAAAGCCATGATTACATCAAACTTGGAGATGGTCTAGGTGGACAATACAATAAAGTGTGGGATGATCTGCATCATTTAGACCGCAGCTAAGAGAAGTCACTTTTTAATATCCTCTGTGTAAAAGCTGCTTGAAGTTAGGAAGATCATCAGCAAGAAATGTTTCAGCATGATCCTCTTGGTATTTTGCTATTTTTAACTGGCAGGAAGTTTTGGGAGGACATGTACACATAAGAATTATTATTCTTGGTATGTAACCTTGGTATGGTAATTATATTGATTGCATAGTTAGATCCAACCAGCCCTTACAGATTCTGAAAACTCTTGAAATAAATAAATCAAAACAAAAAAAGAGATTAGTGTCGTTTTTATTATTCTTTTCCTCAAAACGAAATTGGAGTATGGCTGGAAGAGGAAAGAACAGTGAGAATTAATTGCTAAGAGGAGATACGCAGGGTTGAAACAACAGATGGAGGCTTGAAGGACCCTTTCAGGCAATTTTTATTGCTGTCATTAAGCAGAATATCTACCAGCTAGATTTTTTCCTGTTTACAACATCTTCACAATCTTCATGGACTGGTTCATGTACTTTTCTTCACAACAGCATAAGAGTGGTTTGCCGCTAACATTTTCCAAGTTCAATTTTCCCCCCAGCAACTCAGTTATTTACATTTAAGTGTGTACTTATTTGTATGTATGTATGTATATTTCACTCATCAAATGACAATTTCCAGAGCAGTTCATAACAGAAAATGCAATAAAACAAAACCAAAATGCAGCAATGTGATTAAATCAATTGAAAGCAGATAAAAGCATCAAAATTTTAAAAGCCTAGAGACATGGAAAATGTTCTTTGCTTGAAGCTGGAAAGGTGAAACATCAGGAATTGGGTGAGCTTTAGCTGGGAATTTCATTAAGTATGCTGTGGTTAACTATGTAGCTGACTAGGGAATGAGAGAAGGAAAACTGTGTGCCATGCATATTTAAATTGCAAATTGGGTGGAAAATCTTTATGATCCACTACATTTATTTATAATATTGTACATATTACTTTTTTTTTTTTTGCAAAACACCAGGATAACTTAATAATATACTTAGTACATGTTAAACTGGCAGAAGAAACAATAAAGCTATCACTGAAAGCATGCAGTTACTCTGAAGCTCCAAAATGTAATAAAATAAAACAAATGAGTTAAAGGCTGGAAAGGAACTGCTAAGCCACCATTTTGCCAAATGTTATTGTGTGAAAATATATATGCCACCCATCTGGTATTTCTGAATTACTCAGGGCTAACAATGAGTGCATCAGAATTTCAAGGATACAATAAAACTTACTTCAAAACCAAAGCACCATAGCATAGTAAAAATAAAAGACAGGTGTGCAAAATGAAACAAGCATAAGACGAGTGTTCTGCTCTGTGAAACAAAAACTGGCATGCACAGAAAGTTTTTGCCGTCTATCAAAACATTAAGAAGTATTTAGTCAAATCTGCCAAGGCAAATGCTTGCATAATGTGGATGTGATCACAAAGAAAATTCTTTTTCTCACCCCCATGAGCTGATGCTTGACAAACTTAGGGTTCTAAGCTGGTCATTATGGTACCCTTGGTCTAAACCATTTAGGGCTTTGAATGAGTTCCCAAAACAAATTGGTAACTTTATGGAGGAAATTCTATAATGCTAGACTAGACTAAAATGCAATTGGATAGTTTGGGTTTCACTGTGTTGTGAGAATCAAGCCATTGTCTCAGGCTGTTGCTCGAACCAGGCCATTACGTTAAATCCAGCATACTATATGAGCACAGAAATTGTGCTTTGTTAAGCTGGGTTTTAAGAGCTTTTTTTATAAATCAAGCCTTGAACTGCTCACCAGGAAGATCTTGTTTTGAGCTCCACTAAACCTGGGCCTCAACAAAAGGCAGGAACCTGGAGCTTGGCATTGGAAACAGAAGGCTTATATGGAGGAGAAACACTGAACAGTACTGCAAGCTTGGGGTTACGTATATATATTACAGCTAATAAGAACATTGAATTACTGTAGCCATTTTAGTGGATAAATGAAGGATGAGTAGAAAGTTTTGAGGACTGCAATGAGGTCAAGGCAAAATTGGGAATATTGCAAGACCCATAGAAAAAAATGTGAGTAACAAGCAAGGCTGGGTCACTGGAATGACCAAGATAGTCATTCCAGTGGAATGGAGCCAAGATAGATCCTAGAGCCAGGCAAAATATGTTGATAAAGATGGAACAGTAATTGAATGAAATATCTGTAAGATACTGTTTTGGGCTACTGCGAGAACTGGACAAAATATGGAATATTAAGATGATTTGGGGGAACAATATATTTTTTATAACAAAGCTGCGAGAGGTCAATATTTACATAACAATAGAGCTCTCCAGAAGATAACCACAGGACATTTTCTCAGGCATAAGAATATAAAAGAGACAGCTAGAAGAATAAGCACTTGGGAATGGCTGATTCCAAGATGGAAGACTCCAGTTGCAACCACAAGACAGCTTGTACACACACATCTTTTTCACCCTTCCTCACATTCACTTTGGACTATGTACCCAAAGAGTGGTGATGTAACTATGGAGAAATGAGTAGGAATTAGGATTAGGTTTATAAGAAAGTTTTCCCATTCTTGTGTTAAGTCTTTCAGAATGAAAAATGCACAAGGATTGAACTATCAAAGATCAACAGTTTTAGGTTTGATTACTCAGTATCCTTTCCCATCAATCCTGTAATGCAGACTTCATCCCTGTTTTGCTCAGGAGGAAAATAGATGAAGTCTTGTAACATTGACATTTATGCTGTCTCAGGCTGCAAAGAGCATTGAGAGTAACCAGTGTCTTAAATGTGTGATTCATCACAAAGGGAAATTTGGGAGAATGCAGATCAGCCAAGCAACAGAGGGAAATGGGTATCATAGTGGAAAAAATGTTTCCAAAGCTCACTTTTTAATCTGTCGTTTCATGCAATTAACGCCTCAGCTGGGGGAGCGCAATGGCTTAGCTTTGCAGGACTGCTACAGACATTAGTAGTAAACATGGGCCATTAATTTGAAAAGGTACATGCACTTGAATTGAGGTCAGTATGAGCTCCAAGTCTTGTTTTAGTCGTGCTGGCTGGACAGAATGGCACAGCACAAAAGCATCATTTTTGCGGAGGGCTACTTCCAGCCCCTGAAGTTGCCTGTCACCACTACCGCTGAAAATCAAAAGTGTAAGGCCTATGAGGTAGGAAATGCATGGAAGCTATGGCGTGACTGCCCAAATAGCATTACAGTAAAGATCCCCCCTTCCCGTCTTAACACTGCCTGTATATATGAAATCCCACCCATTTTGAATTGTTTCTCCAGCCTCAAAGGTTTGTCCATCCAGGAGGAATAGGCTGAGAATTATTTTAGCAAAAACTCCAGTTTTGCTATGAACTGTGGGGCATACTTAGGTATCAAACTTCATGTATGTTTCTTTCCTCATAGGAAAAGTGATGCTAAAAGTTGTTTCTTTCCTTTCTGGTTGTTGGCTGCAAAGATATGAGGGGGACTGTTTAACCCCTTCGCTCCTATTTTTATCGCACAAAGTAGCATCCTATATCTTTCCCCCATATCTTCTCTCTTCCCCTATGCTTCTCAGTTTAAAAAACAAGCTGTTGGATAACCAACAGAATATCTGCATGTGTGGCTGATGTATCATGGGCGGGTTCCAGCAAGCTGTAAATCTTTAAGAGTTTGAAGACTTAAAGCATCCTCCACTTCTAAAATGGAACAGCAGCTGCTGTGAGATTTCAGAACTAGTTCACACATACGTTGATGGCTTGATTTCCTTACCTTGTTGATGGGGGAGTCAGTTTGATGAATTTCTTCCACTGAAAAGTGCTGTGCTCCTGGTAGTAATCTGAGATGTCATTTCATGCTTATCACATCAAGCCATAAGTTGGTTCAATTGTTTGGCAAACAATTGTTTGGCTTGTTTTCCTGTATTTGGGATTTCAGGTGTGGTGGGAACCTAGCTATGTGATCATTTGGGGAGGGTCATTTCAGACCCCCTTTTCTTTATTCTGAAGTTTAGGCATGATTGTGCTTAGATAGTCCACATGGCAGCCCCCCACCCCCAGGGTGTGGTGTCAGCTGACTCAACAGAGCAAGGAGGCTTCTAGAAGTTCAAAAATTGAGGGTGAGGGAGATGTGAAGCTCCACCAAAGCAAAATGAGAACAGAGTGCTGGCTGGCTGTTAGGGATGGGATAGGAATGGAATGTTTTGGAGGCAGGGGCATGGCATATCCACCAGACACCCCATATCACTGTGTTGTTAAGAGGTCCCACTTGTATGTTGTAACCCCTTTCAGGCAATTGGGTGAGAAAAATAATGCCTAAAGGAGGATAGAGAAGGAGGTACGTGCATTGGCCTAACTCTTTCTCTGACCTGTTTATATTGACAGGGAAGTCAATATAAAGGGAATGTAGGGAATGTGCTACTATATCATAACACCTGCCATGGTGGATGTAAGGGACTGTTTTGAGCCAGGGGCACATTTGGAATTCTGAGTGTGTGTGGTGGGCACACTCAGAAAATGGCTGTAATAGGAGGCTTGCCTACTCACAGAATGGCCTCTGTGGTCACGACCAGACACAAAACAGCCATTAATAAAAAAGTAATTAGTTCCACTGAATGCTTTGTACTATCCCAGTGGAACCTGTGTGGAGTATGAAGGCACTGCTGTAACTAAATATGATGCTACAAACAGATGCTTTATTTTACAGCAGACTGCATGCCAGTTTCCCATACAGGTTCAAAAGTTGGGACTCTGATAGTTGATGAACCAATTTGGTTCTGTTGCTATAGAGCGTAAGACCTGAACCACTGGGTTTGCCTTAAAAGAAGAAGGTGCCTTAATTACATGTTAAAATAAAGCTACTTGAGAGTAAAACAGGCTGGATTGAAAGGTGGGGAAGATTTTAAAGCAGAGGGTAGATAGTCACCTATCGGAGGCATTGTAACAACTAATTTCCTCCATTGGCAGGCTGTTGGACTAGGTACTTTTTACAGTTCCTAGTAATAGCAACAAAAATATACATTTCCCATTACTGTAAAAGCAAAGAATTCCTTGTTGAACTAAAATGAGTATTTCTAGTGGAAGTAATTGTGAGGAGTCTAGGAGAATAAGCTGGTGTTCAGATTGCAGGGAAATGGGGGGAGATGATTGAATTCTGCATATCCCACCCACCCACCCCCCAGCATAACAAAGACAGTAGTTTAGGTAAAAGCCCTTTCTTACCCCTGCAGTTTCTGACTCCCACATTCTGCAGCTTTCTGCCCTGCTTCAAAGAGGGTGTCATTACCAAATTAGAATTTCCATCCTGCTGTCTTAATATTGAATCAAAGTCTCTGAATCCTTGTGGCTCCTCTAATTGCTTGTTCTTCCATTCCTTGATTGCTGCTGCTGCTGCTTTTTTTTTTTTGGAGAGTCCTTGGGTTCTGCTGAAGGCACCTCATCTCAGGTCCCTGATAATCTTCAGCAAAGGGATGAAGAGAGATAAGAAAGGATTCTCCCCTGAGCAGAGGTCTTGGCATGCTGGCACCAGCAGGAGCACAGCAACAGCAACAGAGTGTTGAGCTCATATGCAGAAAGAGCTTCTAGCAGCAGCCGCCGCCGCAAAAGAGGAGAAACCCCAGGTCTCTCTCTCTCTCAATCTCTCCCCCCCCCCCCCGTCCCCCGTGTCTTACTTTACCCTATCCCATCCTAACTAGCAGAAAATGGACTAAGGTCTTGCTAAACTCTTGCCAGCCAGAGACAAAGCGGATGAGCTTTGTGGGGAAGAGGGGAAGCATAGAGTGAGAGCTTGCACTAGGAATCCTCTCAGCAAAAAGTATAGAAGGCGAGAACTGGCTGGCTGCGAGTGGCAGTCTTGGGAAGCAAAGGGTGGTGCAGGAGGAAATGTCAGGCTACTTGCTGGAGTCTTGAAAAGGAGTGAAATGTTGAACATTGCTCATTTTAGCTCAAGTTGTATCTGCGAGCCTGGAGTCTTTGGGAGTGTGGGGTGATTCTTTCTGAAATGCTGGTGGAGAAGCTGGGCTTCATGATGGCTGTTGGAGTAGCAAAGCTGTAGTTGATGGTGCACACTGCATCACGGGCACAGAAGGATCACAGGTAGACATGGATGGACTTGACTTGTCAGGAGGAAGAGATGGCGCATTGGTCATGACTAATGATACATTCATTAAGAAGGGCCGAGTGGAGAATACAGAAGTTTCCTTGCGTGTGTTTATGGCTGCCTTGTTAGTGCTTCTCATCCTCTTCACCTTACTGGGCAACACACTTGTGTGCATGGCCGTGATCAAATTTAGGCATCTACGCTGCAAGGTCACCAACTTCTTTGTCATCTCCTTGGCTGTATCAGATCTCTTTGTGGCTGTGCTGGTGATGCCATGGAAAGCAGTTGCTGAAGTGGCTGGTTTCTGGCCTTTTGGTGGTTTCTGTGACATTTGGGTGGCTTTTGATATCATGTGTTCCACAGCATCAATCCTCAACTTGTGCATCATTAGCATGGACCGCTACTGGGCCATTTCCAGCCCTTTCCGCTATGAACGGAAGATGACCCAGCGGGTAGCTTTTGTTATGATTGGGGTGGCTTGGATGCTCTCCATTCTGATCTCATTCATACCTGTCCATCTGAGATGGCACAAAGCCAGGAAGCTCCTTCCTGATGAGGAATCAGGCTCCAACATCACCTGGATCCTAGAAGGGAACTGTGACTCCAGCCTCAACAGAACCTATGCTATCTCCTCATCATTCATCAGTTTCTATATTCCTGTTGCTATCATGATAGTGACATACACCCGGATTTTCCGCATTGCGCAGCGACAGATACGAAGGATCTCTTCTCTAGAGAGGGCTGTGGAACATGCCCAGAGTTGCCAAAGCAGCGAGTGTTCTCATGAGGTCTCCTTGAAGAACTCCTTTAGAAAAGAAACCAAGGTCCTGAAGACCCTTTCTATCATAATGGGAGTCTTTGTCTTCTGCTGGCTTCCTTTCTTTGTGCTCAACTGCATTGTGCCGTTCTGTGATCCCAACCTGCATAAGCTGGGGAAGCTGCCCTGCGTCAGTGATACAGTTTTCAACATCTTTGTCTGGTTTGGCTGGGCAAACTCCTCTCTTAATCCAATCATCTATGCCTTCAATGCTGACTTCCAGAGGGCTTTTGCAGCCATCTTGGGCTGTGGTCGCTTGTGTCCCAGCAATGCTGTAGAGACAGTAAACTTCAGCAATGAGATGGTTTCATACCATCATGACACCACCTGCCAGAAAGACCTTGGGGCCTTAAGTTACCCACACCTTCTCCCTCATGCTATAACCCTTCAAGGAGAGGATGATGATGTCATGTTTGACAAGGTCTCCCAGTCATCTCCTGATAACAGTGCAACTGTTTTGTCAGCCCTTATTCATGTGGAGTATGAGACAGATCTGTCACTGGAGAAGATCGCTCCCTTTGCCTCCAATGTAATGGATGAAGAGAGAACCAAGGATGATCATGCAGAGGGGAATGGGAGCAGTGAACATGAACCTTTTCCATGGGTTAGATGAAACTTGGTGGATGCATGTGGAGGAAAAGGGGTTGGGCCTAATTAGATCATTTTGAATATCTATCTCATTGAAAACAAGTATCTATGTATCTTATTAGAAAGTATTTCTGGAGGGATAACTATGTTTATTGTGGCAAAACCAACAAAGTTTCTTGTGGCATCTTAAAAGCTACTATGAAGTAAGGTTCCATGGACCACAGGACTACATCATGCATCTGATGAATTATTATCCACAAACATTTATTACGGCATAAAGTGTTAGCTTTTAAAGTGCCCCAAGACTTTGCACAGTGTTTCTAGTAATTATGCGGCTGATGATCTTCAATCATTGGATATCACCAAGGAGAAGAATGCAATACACGATCTTTCCTCTCTCTAACGGATCGGTGTAAATACAGCGCCACTGTTATTTGCATGACTTAATATGAAATCCAGTTCATATCACATTTTAAAAAAGCAGAAACAGAAATGTTGGCCATTAGAAAATAACATTCAAAATCCATGATTTTATTAAGCTAATTCAAAGGTTAACAGTTGCTTGCAAGCTTTCTTCATCATTATTAAAGGTGGTATGTTGGGTGCTGAAGGGAAGAGGAAAAGTGTGTTGCTACTGTATAAAGCTCAATGTGCCCTAGCTTGCGTAACTGGAAGTGGTCTGCGGGCACCTAGTTGTTGTGTTGCCTTAATATGGATGGGTTGTACGTGTGTTTTTAATTGACCCAACTATCCTTGCTTTTCATGTGGTCTGGAAAAATAGCAAATTCAGTTGTTCAATAATGAGATTGTACACTAAAGAAAGATTTTATATGGAACTCTGTTCTCTGGAGGTACTTGCCTTTTCACCAGCAAATCAATCTATCTGATCTAACTCTCTTTTCGTAGTAAAACATACAGCCTCCTTTGACTCAGCAGTGATATGGAAATGGTTTGCCGTTATCTTCTTCCAAGATGCTTTCCCATCTTCCCAGTCTAGCTTATGGCTGTGGTATTTCCTTGAGGCCTTCTATTCAGGTACTAACAGGTTGGACCTTCTTAGCTTTTCAAAATCAGCCAAGGCCAGCTCGGTGCCACCTTCTGGATGAGCAACTTTAGCCGGAACAGCACTTCGAGTTCTCTCCAGGTTTGCTAATACAATTATTTGTCTGAGTTGGTTTTGTCTTCCCACTTGCTGAGGGACCTGTGAGACTCACCTGAGGATAGAAATAGCTTTGTTTTTAGTAGATGGACTTTGCTTTTCCAAAAATAGGAGAACAATAATCATATGCTGCTTCTTGTTCCAGCAAGTTTTGGAAGACAGCTTGGCCCAAGTTAATATCTGCTCTTCCCCTTCTATATTTCAGCTTAGATTCTATAACTGGTAGAGATGGAGCCTTCACACTGCCAGCTTTGTTTTTCTCCTCCCTTTTTGTACTTTTTAGAAGTCTTGCTGAATGAAAACTGGTTAACTCAAAAGCTTGCAAACTATTCTTTAAGCCTTGAGTTGGCATAATAAAGCTCTTGCCTTAAGAAGTCCACACATCTTAAACTTGTCAAGTTTGAAAAATACTGGTGTAGGGCAAGAACACTTTTGAAAAACTTCAAGGCAAATGTCCCCTTTTTTTTACTTATGCATGTACAACTGTTTTCAGCTTCCAGACAAACAAATATCCTGTGACTCTCTTCTTCATCCTTGTGTCATTATTGAGCTATCAGAAAAAATATACTAGTAATATGTGGTCGTTCAGCTGCTCATTGAGAAGTAATTCTGCTCCCCGCTTCCTGCTAGCACAAAACCATTGGGTTAATTGGCATGTACCGTACATGGATTTTTCAAAAACTAATTGTCTAATAAATTAAGTAACCATTTCAGCATATTAGTAATGTTCCTGTTCACAGTTCCTCTTCCCCTCCATCATTTTTCAGTTTCTTTCCAACATTTTGTTGAAGATTAAGATCTCTCCCCGCCCTCCTTGTTGTTTCCCCCTAGAACACTGTCTTCCTGCAATATTGACTTCCCCTTGAGAAAGGTAAAAGGTTAAAAGTTACAAAATAGAATGGGTTCCAAAATGGGATACCAGAGATTAAAAAATAAAGGGAAGCCCAACTGTTTAGACAAAGGATTCCCTTCCGATTTAATCAGAAACCTTGGAACACAAAAGGTTGCTCATTCATAGAATTTAGCAGAACCCATTCAGGAGAACAGCCAAACAGTTCTCCATAATCAAGTAACAAAAGATTCCTTCCAAGGTGAACATTCCAAGCTAGTAGACAAAGCCACAGCCCACAGAGAACCCAGCCAGTTCCCCACAGGGAACCCAGACCATCAGAGGGAACCCAGACCATTAGGACACACCAACAGCAGGGGGGCTGACCACAGAGTGCCGCCTCTCTGAAATCTGGTAAACTACACTTCTCTCAAGTTCCTAGGAGGCAGGAACACCTTTGCATAGCAACAGCCAAGCTCTCCTTGGGGAAATATATGGGTGGCCACCTTCCAACCAGCATACTCTCTACATGCTGTTGGACAATAAAACAATTACCTCTGCTCAAGCAATTGCTTGCTTGGTAAGGCAAAAACGAACGTTTGGTAAGATTTCCTTCCAACAATTTCATGACAATGGAGTATGATCACTCTTCCTACATTGGTGGGGAATTATTTTGTGATTATTGTTGTTGCTTGTTTTGAAAAGGAGAGGGTTGGGAGGTAATTATGAGTTATTTTTTTCATGCCCCCAGAATGCTTGCTGTCTTATTTCTCATTGGCACTGTTTAGATTCTTATTTCCAAGAATCAAGGCTAGGAAAGATTGCAGCCAGAAATCTCAGAAAATGGTTGCTAGCCAGTACAAACCCATTTCCACAACTTGGAGTTTTCCAGGGGTGTTGAATAACAGGTCCCAAAATCCCCATGCAAGCTAGGACTCATTAGAGTTTTAGTCTAACATATATGAAAAACACCAGACTGGGGAAAGCTGGTGTAGATGGTGCCTGATAGGCTAGTGAGTTGACTTAACTTGCCAGTTTCCCCTGTTTCAAGCTGAGTCAAGCTCCAGACTGTCAAAGTACTTGCAAATATACTGCCTCCCCACCCCTACCACATGCCTTTTGGCTAACATTTCACCTTTTTTCAAAGAAGGTTAATGTTGACAGTGGGTGCTGAGATGATAAGCACCCACTGAATTAAAAAAAAAACTACAAAAATATTAATATTAAATGACTATTTTAAAAGACTGTTTTTTTAACTTGGATATTGCTATCAGTTGCTTATGGCCACAACTTCTCCCTGGGTCCTTAAACTTTCAACCTTCATAGGGGCTGGAATTACAATTCATGCAAAACCATCATGCAGTTGCTTTGCTTTGGGCTTGCTGTGTCATGTGGATCCATTTGTAGGAGCTTATTTAACAGATGTGTTTGGTTTCCACCTGGATGATGTTCCAGAAGTCTTTAAAAACTTGGCTGTTCTCCCAGGCCTTGTGGTAGAGTGTTTGTGGAGCCCCAACAGTTGTATTTTATGGTACATGGAGTGTGGTTTGTCTGGAGGCATTGGATTTTCTTTTCAATGTCTTCAGTTTTTTAAGTGTGAACCACCCCAACTCATTCTGGAGTCAGACATCCCCTTAATCTAATAAATCATCATCATCATCATCATCACCATCATCAAAATCATGGCTTAGTAGGTTAGCCCAAGGTCTGAACCCTACTGGATGATAATTTCACAGAGTCTGTAAGAACTAGAGATATGCTTTGTTAAACAGAAAGAAATCATGATTTGTGTGGTCTGCTGCACTTTGATGGCTGTTTTTACTGAAGTTAGTTGCAGTTCTAAAATGGTAAAGATAATTTTCATATCCTTTGACATGCCAACACCAAACCAGGTGGGGAGCTTCCATCTACAGAATAATATTTTTGAGATGGTTCTTTGAAAGTAGCCTTCTCCAGCTGCTGGCTTCTGGATGGGCTGGCAGAGCATTTCATAGCTGATATAACCAAATACAGTTGCAATCTTGTCATACCTCTTGATTGCTGCAGACAAAAAAATATTGAACAAATGAATGAATCAATAAGCTAATTATCTGGAGGGCACTGGGTTGAGGAGGGCTGTTGAAGTCTTTAGCTAGGAGAAAGGATATACCATTAGGTGAAGAATACAAGCTATATTAATCTTAACAGCATCAGGATGAATGTGTAAGAAAGCCAATATTGTTCTATAAAGAAGCCCTCGTTCCTTGCTCTTCCCCCTTACTAGGGATGAATAACCTTTCTGTGGCTGGTTGCCTCATTTCTAATTCTCCATTCATTCATTCATTCATTTTTGACTCTGAGAGTGAGGAGAGAGTGACTGAAAAATATCCAGGCTTTATTAGTGGTTCTTCGGACCAGATGTGTAGTTATGATATGCTTTTTCATACCATAAAAAATCTTTTTAAAGTATGTGTTAACACATGCTGCTCCCAGGTTTGGGTTATGGTCACTCGCTCACACACTCAGCCTGTTGAGGCACGCGGATCTCATCAGCCCCCCTTGCTTTCTACCTGGGTTTTCCAGAGAGGTGTGGCTTGAGCAGACAAGACGCACAGCCCTGGTCAACAGCCGGGAAATAATTGGGGACACACACAAGTCACTTCCAACCATACACTGAGGCACAACAGGTCCTTTGTAATACACGGAGGCCCAGTGAACTTAAAGTAACAGCAAAACTTTACTGGTTGCAAGATACATTTGCTCTTTCTCACACACATACACACATGCTTATCCACACTTACCAAAGTCCATCTCAACTAGGCTGCCAGGCACCAGCTAGAGGGATTCCTGTCTACCTCCCTGAAGGGATCTTTTGGACAAGATTCCTGGTTTTTGTCCTCTCTGCTTACGTGCCTGCTTCATCTTTAGGTTATGGCAGCTTCAGCCTAGTCTCACACATGCAACTGAATTTCAGTGGATAATCAGGGGTTGCTTTGGAGGCTCCAGAAAGGGTTGGGGTCAGGGTTAGGGTTTGAGTTGTGCATCACCGACATACCTCATCTACGCTTCCTGATTTTTGGAAATAAATATCTCCCTTCACATATACAGAGAGTGTTTCCATGGATTTAGACTAATCAATTCCAGAACACCTTTGAAACAAATTAAACATGCATCATGCAGTCCACTGGACTCTTGTCTAAAGCAGGAAAGCTCTACCAGTGGAAGTAAAACCATCAATATTAGAAATCCCAATAATTATTTTCTCAAATTCAGGTTCTTTTGAAAGACAGGATGGTGGCACTGCACCAGCATAACATGCAGATAAGAGGACCAGTTTTCCATTTTAAAAATGGAACTTTAAAAAAAATATTGAATGAATCACAATCAAAGGGGAAGCAAAGACATTTTGTTCCTTTCAACAACACCTTACTCAAGGATTAGTTCTGTAACAGTGACTATAAACTGAATAAAGCTGCAAATGAAACCTCTTACAAATACATTCCAAAGAGCTTAATTCTTTAAATGAGAAGAGACAAAGGAAAATAAATGACTTTTTCCCCTCTACCACCAATAAGGGAAACAAATGTTGAAGTGGGGCATCAGATAATTGCTATCAGGAACCTCTCTGTTTGCTCAGAAGACCAGAATGGAAAGACAGAAAGATTAGCTTTGCATTCCTAAGGTCTAAATCATTGATTCATCATTAAGGGTTACAATTTCTTCAACTTCATAAAGAAAATGCACAGATGCTGTATGCGTACATTAGTCTGTAACTTTGAAATGTGTGTATTCCTTGGATTAAAATGTATGATAAATAGGCAGATCACAAGATTCATAGTGGGCAGAACTGGGCTTTGCATATCGAACTATACTAAGCAGCGAACCATCACAGGTAGTGCTCGCTCAACTACCGCAATTGGGACCGGAATTTCAGTTGCCAAGTGAAGCAGTCATTAAGCAAATCTGACCTGATTTTATGACCTTTTTTGTGGCAACCGTCAAGCAAATCACGGGCGTTAAGTGAACCATGTGGTTGTTAAGCGAGTCACGTGGTTCCCCATTGATTTTGGTTGCCAGAAGCTGGCCGAGAAGGTAGAACATGGCGATCACATGACCACAGGATGCTGCAGTGGTCATAAATGTGAACTGGTTGCCCAGCACCCAAATCCTGATCACATGAATGCTGGGACGCTGCGATGGTCGTAAATTTGAGGACCGGTCATGAGTTTTTTTAGCACCATCATAAGTCCAAACTGTCACTAAACAAATGTTGTTATTGTTGTGGGTATGTTCTGCTGATACCTGTTACTGAATAGTTGCTCAGAGCTTCTGCCTCTTTCAAAGTGAGATCACTGATCCATCAACCAACTCTCTTTTCTAGTCTGGCTGGAAGGCCATGCCAGAGTCTCAGCCAATTTCCCCCTCCACCTGCTATTTGTTGGCGTTCTTGTTTTAAATGCCAGGAATGAAGTTGCATACATGATTTCCATGCAATGTCTGGATTTGAAAGATCAAGCTAATTCATAAAATGGTTAATTTAGCTTGGACTTAGTACTGTACATGTTGGTTTTGATGTTGGTTTTGATTAGATGATAAACCACTTTGGGGTTCTTTATCATGGCATGCTGCATAGAACTACTGTTAATAAAGAAGCATCCACACCCATTATGGTGTGAAACCCATGGCTCTATGGCACAACATGTGTTAATAAGCTAACTAAATGTGGTTTCTTCAACAAACTTTAGTTAAATAAACTAGAGCATGTGATGTATCAGTCCAACCCGTGTCTAGTTCAGCCCTGAATTTAATGTTCTTTGATTGAGCACTTGATTTGGGTTGGCTGTTAATAACACCTCTGTACCTTATTTCAATAACAAAGCCTTTTTACTTAGCTTTTCCTATCTGCATCTTTTAATTATTTCCTCTTTATGTATTCTCATCCTGTCTGCTAAGTTTAGAATGGCAGGAGGAAAGAGATGGAAAAGAGGAGAGGAGGGCGGCTGCCTGTTTTCCATGTTCAAGGTGACATCAAAGATAAAGTTGGGCTATGACTTTTAAACAGAACAAAATACTTTGGAAGAGTCAGATTCATATGCTGAAGGTGAAAATGGCAGATGTCCGTTTTCTTGACATTCCACTGCTGCGGAACATCTTTTGCAAAACTGAAGGGTCATTTTCCACTTTCTTCTTTTGGCAATCTTCAAAAAAAAAAAAAAAAAGCAAAATAAACAGAATTGAGGAACTGGAATGACTAAATGTCCCTCAATCAAAATCAGGTTGCGGTTGCGGTACAGTTTGGGTGTGAGGGTGAAGCATTTTTCTGGCACTCTGTAGAGATTGCTCCAGTATTTTACTGTGACAGATCTAATCCACTTAGCTGCTGAAGAAAGTGAGGGTGCCAGTTTGTCGCCTCACCTGATTTCTGGAACTCTTGACATCAGCCTCACTACTATTAGTTGACTGCATGTATATAATCCCACCTCCCACCTTTCCATCTGAAAAGGGTGTTCAAGGAAACTCCTAAAAGAAAACAAACAGAGTAATCAAAAGGGGAATTAAAAGCATACTTAACTGGCCTAAAACAGTAAGAGGAACATCCAAAAACCTGATTGGAGATGCCTTTTTCGACAATAAGAAAGATAGGGGACTTGTCATTGTCCCAATCCACTTTGAAGTTGGGATAAGGGACTCAAACTGTGGTGGGAAATACACACACACACAGAGTATCTATACACAGAAACCTATACATACTGTACGTACAGACATATACCCATACATATTCACATTGTATGTACAGACACATACATATACATACATACTCACATATTATATGCACACATCCTGCTGTGAATTCTTTTAAATATTAGGTCTTTTGGCCACCAGTCTTGACCTTCTAAATTTGCATAGCTGGTAGAATAAAGAGCAGGATTCCTTGAACTGGAATTACATTAGTTCCTTCAGAAACCACCTTGCCCAAGAGGTCCACCCATAAGAGAAGATGACTTAACACTGTTGTCGGGTGACACCTGTTAGGCACCGTTGTATCATTTCATCATATCACATCATTCCGTAGGCAGTTAAGTGCAGAGAGGCCCCTTTGCCTTCACTGTGTTCCAAATCCCCATGGACGCTGCTCAAGTAGATGAAGCCATTCAGTGCAAGTGGGGCCTTGTCAGTGGCTTGGTGGGACAAAACGATGAAATCCCTGATTTAAATGGAAATTAGGAGCTCAAGGAAGGAGGCATGTGTCAGCGACAATGGCAGCCCAGACAGCTGATTTGAGCAAAAGGGCTTCGTGTGGAATCTGCCCAGTGGCTCCAGAATATCCATTATAGCATAAACTTGATTACCCATAGCCCTGAGTTTCTGCACCAACCCAAAACACTTCTTGGCCGACAAGGCTGCAACAGAGACTGGGGTGCAGGGGATCACACTAGTACTTTTCGCCCAACTCTCTAGGATACAACTCACTTGTACTTGGCACTGGCAATCACCACCACCACCACCATTATCTTCCATCTATGACCAAATGTAGAATCAAACATAATTCAAAGTATTAAAACTGCCTCTTTTTTGCTGAACCAGAGAGCTTGGCAGTAAAAATCCCCAAAGAGCATGACAGCACACATGACAGTGCTGCTGCACTTACTGTATATACAGCACCTTAGTCTGTCCCCAGTATAAGGTGGTGAGCTCTTGAAGCTCGAAAGCAGCATTTGGCAACTGTATGTCATCTTGGAGAGTTTATCTGCCGGAAGGTCCTAAATATAAATAGATACCATGTCAGCATACGCACACTGGGATTGGGATCTGGTGGCTACTGACGCACGGCTGCAGAAAGGCTGTGATTTGTTATGCATCTGACATCCTGCTCCACCAACACGTTATCCCAATGATTAGTGGCTCAATGGGGTACGCAACATAGGACAGACAACCCAAATGAGTCTCTAATACTCTGGCTCACGTGATGGAATGTGAGAGTGACTTTGGGAGATGGCGGTGGGGAAGAGAGGCCACCTAGGGAATGCTCGGATAAAAGAGAAAAGAGCCCGCAACAGAGTAAGGCCACAGAAAGAAACTTAGGAAGGGCCCACCCTAATGACTCAGGCGGTAAATGGGGGGAGCAGGAGATTTGTACTTTCAGACTTGCAAGGTTCCGTTAATGTAGCCTTACAGTGAAGTAGAATTGGCTCATCTGGTCGTGCTTCCTGTCTGGTTTGCCTGGGAGGATTGACAGTCATGAACCTGAATAGGACATCCACTGTAGTAAGTTCAGGACTAAGGAGAGCACCCGTATATAAAACTACCCCATTAGTGCTCTGGCACCAGTTCAGGGCTCTGGCTGTGGTGTCAGCAACCTGGGTCATCCTATCACTTTCCCTGAGCTGCTGCCTTATTTTTCTTTATACATATACATATAATTTTTATTGAGAGTTTTAACAACAATAGTAAGAACTAATGCAAACTAAAGTAGAACGAGAAAGAAAGAGAAGGGGAGAAAAGAAAAAGCTAAAAGTGCAAAAAAGAAAAGGGAAAGGAAATTAAAGAAGAGAAAGAAAGAAAGAGGAAAAAGTAGAAAAAGGAAGACATAAAGATATAAAGAAGTAGCTTCCAATCTTCTTCACAGCAGTTATAAGTACAATTATATTTTAACCTCTGAGGTTACATCATGACTCTCTTCTTTCTGTAGTCTATCCTGTCTAATCATCAAAACCATAAATCACAACTTCCTTCCTTCCTTCCTTCCTTCCTTCCTTCCTTCCTTCCTTCCTTCCTTCCTTCCTTCCTTCCTTCTCTTTCTTTCTTTCTTTCTTTCTTTCTTTCTTTCTTTCTTTCTTTCTTTCTTTCTTTCTTTCTATTTGTCCCTGCCCATCTCCTCTGATCAGGGGACTCTGGGCGGTTTACAATAATTAATTAAAACAACAATCATACAATAAATAGAATATACAAATATAAAATTACTCTAATGAATAAATATAAATAAGACTGATCATATGCAAAAAGTCCATAAGGGTTTTCCGGTCACTGATGAATGTAGATATTGTCTTTTCTCTAATCAAACAAGTCAGTTTAGCCATTTCAGCAAGTCATGTCATCTTCACCCACCATTCCTCCATTGTGGGTATTGCCAAATCTCTCCATCTTTGTGCGTATAATAATTTTGCTGCAGTTCATATATAAGAAACAGTGTTCCATGGCTCTTTTCTGTTTATCCATCAGTCTTAGAATATTTCTTAGTTTCACAAATCTTGTATTTATCCTATAAACTTTGTCAATTTCTGCCCCTATCATCTTCATCCCATTCCAAAAAATTTGATAAGGCTTTAACAACCCTTTCTCTCGAATCCTCTGGAATCGCTCTGAATCTCAAGCAGAATTCTTTCTTAATTCCAATAGTGCCAAATTATCTACATATTTTTCCACCTCTGTTTATAACTTCTGTCTTGCTTTCCAAAATTTCCACTTTATCATTAATTTTACATCTCCAGTTAATTGTCCTACAGATTCTCCAATCTTCTTAACTTCTTTTCATTTCCTCTTTCCAAATCTTTCTTCCATTCTTTCTTCAAAAGCTGCCAAATTAGCATTAAGTGATTCAGATACCTTCTTGCCCAATTCCTCAAACGTTTTCTGCAACATTTCTGGGGTAATCCCCCTTTCTGTACATTGCTGTACTGACCTTCTCATCCCTTCTCCTGCTTTTGTCACTTTTCTGGTGGTTTCCACTTTAATATTATAATCCAAAAGCAAAAGTGTCTCAATTACAAGGGAAAAAATAAAAGACAGCCTTTCCCTTCTTTTTTCTGTTTTACCTTTCTACAGTATGTCCTTAATACTTTAGTCTCATTTGACACTCTGCAGTTATAGTCATACAGTCGGTCTCATATTACCTTTATCTTATTTTGTAAAATCCACCAATTGTCTGCGTTCTTTAATATTAAGCAAACAACATTCCCATGAAAGTCTGGTCTGTTTAACTATTTAGTTCTAGTATTTTCAAAAGCACTTTTGCCAAAAGCCAATATTTTAAAATTACTGTTCCCTTTGTTCGTCCTTACATCAAATCCTTGTTAAGGTTTTGCTAGTAGTTTAAAATCCTTTAAAATATTATTTCTTTCACTTTCTTTGATCCAGAAAGATGGTTGACTCACCAAGTGGTTTTCCCTTATCCTGCCAATCAGAAGATCTCTCTTTAACTTGAAATGTATTATATCCAACAGTGATTAAGAATGTGGGGCTTTGTGAACCTTAGCTCCATTACAGGCTGCATTGCAGTTATGAGCATGATTGAAAGCCCTTGATTCCCAGCTGCTCAACTCACAAGATGACCACAAGAACCATGGGTCTTGCAGTCTCCTCACAAGAAGCAGCTGTCCAGAGTGCAGGTGGGCAATCTCATCTCTCCTTGTCCAGAGAGACTCCGCTGACCAGAATTCACCATCTGGCCACCGATCTCAATGCTGTCCCCACTCCTTCAGGGATGTCTAGCTTGCCATTAGACCTCACTGAAAGCCAGCTTCTGCCTATTTTTCAAGGGTCTTGTTCATAACATAGCACCACTTATGTGCACTTGAAGAAAGGGTCTCATCCCAAAGTCTACAAATCTGAGGGAGGGCGGGAAGTTGGAGGTAGGAGGAAGGTGTGTTTATGTCAGAACGTACTAGTATATAGCTTAGTTACAGTAGTAGTAGGGAATAAATTACAGGAAAAATTGTACAAAAACTTGGATCCTTTTTATAGATAGAAGAGGACAATTGGCACTCCAAGAATAAGAACAAGACAATATTGTTTTAAGAAATTAGGAGATCATTAAATGGTTGATGGCATGATGAAGCTAGAGGAGCAAAGCTGTGTGCTTTGGGCTTTATTGTGCTTTGTTTACATGTGCCAGTGTAGGAAATAATCTGCTTTACAAGCCATAGAGAAAGATTTTAGCTTTTAGGATTTTTGAAGGTCCTGTCACTGGGCAGATGGACAGAGCCATTCTCCATCTTCCAGATTTGAGATACGATGGGAGATAAAGAAGCTTCTTTCCTCCTGCCCTGTAATCCAGGCTCAGCTAGCACAGTTTGACTATTAAAACATACATTCACCCTTAATATCAACTGCACTCTCTACAAGAAACAGTCGCTGACATTTTACCAGAATTCCCTTTTATTTAAATCAGGGGCTGGTGACTTTTAGCTCCCTTTTGTGGAAGCCTTCAGAGCCTACTCTGACCAACGGTGCAGGAAACTGGCAGCCCGTTTTACATAAGCAGCTCACGTGAACTATGAAGTTAATCAAAGATGATCTCCTTGGAAGATATTTAAAGAGCTGCGCGTGGTTGGACGTGTCCCCCCCTCCCAAGCCACATACCCAGCCTTGTGTTAATATGCTGGGCTTCCTTTTCCAATTTGCAGAATCCCTAACGTATTCCGAGTCGATTCCAAAAACGGCGTGAATATTAATGATTGCTGATTAGACACATATATGAACATTTACTGAGTTACCTGGCTGGGTTAATGCATGCAAGTGGCTTAGATAACAAAGTTGTGGACTGGGTGAGAAAGAAAGGGTCTATAAAGACATAACCGCTGCTCATTTCAAAACTGGAGGGAAGATACTGAAACAATTTCTCACCTGGGAAAAGAGCTGTTTGCTGGAGTAGCTTTAAGCATCTACAGATTGGTTTTCAGCTTGATTCTTGGGGGGGGGGGGTTGGGGGTAGAATACATAATAAATGAACCAAGTTTGACATTTTCAGTAACATCCCCAGTTACCAGGAAACAGACTGGAGGTTGAAAGGCTGCTGCTATTTAAGACGCTGAACCAGATGCTATTAGAGACACAAAGGTCAGACTGTGACTCATTCCTCTTGACCAGAGATGAATTGCAAAGGTGATTCCACACAGCCCCTTCTCATTGCCCCAGAAAGTGGAATGTGGGGCCCAGCATCTGGGGAAGTGAGAAGGGACTTTGGGACTTTTCTGTTCAGGATAAAATTAAAATGGAAGCCTAAGCCAAGGATTCTCGTAAATACATCAAGAACCACCGTGGTTCGCTGATGCAACCTTGCATTCATTCATTTTGCACCTAGAGAAGCTGGAGATCTGATGCCAGATTTGGTTGAGCTGAAGTAACTGAGGAAATTGCTCATTCAAAGGACATACCTGTCATGAATTCTCTGGCCAGCTTTGACATCTCTAACTTGGTTCTCAAGATCATCATACCGACCTCGGTGTCTACATCCACCTATCATGATAAGCTATATTGAGGCTTATATAATTTTAACCTAGAGCAATGGGTGAACTGATCCACTGTGGTTAGCAACCTATGCTTTATGGTGTATTATTATGTGGGATCTTGATTACTGTAGCTTATTCTATAACCATAGCTTAGGACCATGACTTAACTCAGCCAGTATTTATGAAGCAGTTCGGGCATTTGAAAGTTACTTTCCCAACTGGGTGACTTATAGGTGTAATAGTGCCCATAAGTCCCAATCAGCACAAGCCCATTCTCCTGAGATTTGGGATTAGAAGAGCACAAACAATATTGTCTGGCACTGGGAATCAAGTAGCTCTCCAGAAGCCACTGAGTTTCTCTCATTATCTTTCTGTTCTTTTTCCAAACTGGAGTCATGAGAGGTTATTCTCATCAGGAAGGAAAAAAGCAGGTGCTACACGGAGGGTCTATTACCCTAGGAAGGCCAAGCCAAGCTGGGAGTTGCTGAAGGTCTTGACCACTTGAAGGAAAGACTCTTGTGCAATCAGAAGATTGGCTTTCTCAATTTGTATGTTAATTTTTGGCAATCAGCTTCAGTTCAGGGAGAGGAAAAGGGCTGGAACAGTTAACCCACTGAGGGCAAGGAGCAAAGAGCCTCAGATAGGGAGGTAGGGCAGCAGCAGGGCAGCATAAAAAGGCCCAGCTATGCCACGTATTTACTTTGCAAGCTCTGAAAGGCCCGCAGGGTGGCTGGGAAGGAGGAGTATTAATGAGTCACTCAGCCATTGTATTTCTGTCCTGATTTCTCTGCAGGTGCTCAGGTGGCACATAGAGCATTTCCTTTTCCAATTATTCTCTGTCCCAACCCTGCAGGATAGATTGGGCTGGGAGAGGATGGCTGATAGTCACCGAGCAAGCCTCCACAGCTGAAGGTGGACCCCAATCTGGATCTTCCTATTCTTAGTCCAAAACCTTAATAATATGCCACATTGCTCTTAAAAGAAAAGTGAAACATTTATACTTATATTTACATTTATAATTTCCCTTCTCACCCCTATGGGTGGTATGTGTCTTCCTCAATCTTGGGTCCTCTGCCAGAGGCCTGGGAGATGGAGGGTTCTGCGCAGGATCTTAGCTGTTCGTAGCACTGCACTCTTCTGGACAGAGAGCTCTGATGTTGCTCCTGGGATCTGTTGGAGCTACTCTTCCAGCTTGGGAGTCACAGCCCCAAGTGCCCCTACCACCACTGGGACCACTTTGGCCTTCACTTTCCACATCCTCTCCAGTTCCTCCTTCAGGCCCTGGTACCTCTCCAGCTTCTCATGCTCCTTGTCATGAGTGCCGTTGAGCTAAAGTCATCAGCGCAATGGCACTCATGACAATGACAAGGAAATAAGTGAAGGGGCACAAGTTAAGTAGCCATCAACCCACAACGACTAACGGCTAACAAACAATAGCTAAACGAATCACGGAGCCACCCAAGCCATCAGCGGCAATACAACGGGGATCGCCCAGCTGAAAGCAATCAGCAGAAGAATGGAAACCTGAGGATGGGCGATCCTGGAAACCCTCAACCAATGGCAGGGCAACGCATGGGACAAAGGGGGGTGACGTGACCGTGAGCGAGGGGGCGCTGACCGGCGCGGGATATTTAAACCCCGCACCGGCGCGCTCCTGTCACTCTCAGCTTTTTTCTACCAACGTTGTACCTACCCTGAAATAAACCAGAACCTGATTTGCAAACCAGCGTCTGAACGTTGTTCAGAGGTAGGCAGCGCATGACATAAAGCTGAGAGTCATAAACTCAGCCTCGCCGAGCCCCACCGGACGACAACGAGCCGCGGGAGGAGTAGACGGCGAGAAGACCAGCAAGATGAGGCCGGAACGGCGCGGGCCAGGAGGGCGAGCCGCGCGGCAAGAGACAGAGGAGGACCGACCGAGGCCAGAGGCACCGCGGACTCCCGGAGCCATGGACGCCCACCCCACCCGACCCGAGCCTCAGCTCCAACCCCAAGGGGAGATGGCGACGGAGGCAACCCGACCGCGGGAGGGAGCAGCACGACTTCCGAAACCAGCGGAGGACCCCGCGCCCCACATCGCACCCCAGCAACGGGCGTGGAGCGACAGCCCCACGGTGCTCAACACGGAGGAGGACGACGGAGACACCCATCAGACAGAGGAGGAAGCGGACCCGCGGCGGAGGGACGATGAACCCCACCGGCAACCCACCCCCGAGGACGCGCCAACGGAACCGGCCCCAGCGGCGGCGCGGGCTGTGGACGAGGAGGCACGAGCTGAACTCGCGGCCATGCGGGCTCAGCTGACGGAACTCCGGACCATGCTCCAGGCGCTTATGCCCCCCGCGCCACCCAACGACGTCCCCGCACAAGCCCACACCCCGAGCGAAGCACCGAACCCACACGGGCCAGCGGAGAGCCAGCAGACGGCACAGGCGGCCGACACCACACCCCGGGAAGCGAGAGGCGGGGCCGCACAAAACGCCCGGGCCCCAAAGGACTTCCCCATCTTCTTCGATGGGACCCCCTCAAAACTCTCGTTTTTCGTTACCAACGCTAGGGAGTTCATGGGGAGGCACGGACACTCCTATGACTCCGAGGCCGACAAGATCGCCGCCGTGGCGATCAAACTCCAAGACAGGGCGGCGGACTGGTACGTCCAACTGTACGAGTCCAGCTCCCCCGCCCTCGCCACCTTCCCTGCTTTCATCAAAGAGATGAAAAACTACTTCGAAGACCCCCTAGCTAAAGTACGGGCGAAAAGCGCACTCCAGAGACTTAAACAGGGCACACGCACGGTCCCTGACTACGCCCTGGAGTTCAAAGCCCTCGCGGGAAAGGTCTGCGACTGGTCTGAGACCACCCTGCTGGAAATCTTCAAAAGGGGGCTCAACCGCGACGTTCTCCAATGGGCCCTCTACCGCGACGACCCAGAAACGTTACACGGGTGGATCCACCTCGCGGGGAAAGCCGAACACGCGCACCGCACCTTCCTTATGACAACCACGGAAGACTCAAACTATGTCGGGAAAAAGGTACCCGCACCACACGGGGGGATGGCCGGCCCCATATACCCAAAAAAGAAGTTCAACCGGGAGCCCTGCGGGAGGTGTGGCAAATTAGGGCACAAGACGGCGGATTGCTTCGCCATCCGACCGCCGACCAGCGCGCCCAAGCCCGCCCCGAAAATTAGCCCCAAACCACCCAACCCGGGGCCGCCCCCTCACCGCCGAATGACCGTGGCCACAGCGACACCAGAAGAGGGCTGGGACGCGTACTGGGGGGAAGAGGACAATACCGACCCCGACCAGCCGGCGGGAAATGCTCCCCGCCTGCTCTGAGACGCGTGGCGAGGCAGGCGGTGGGACAGCAACGCGGACCACCTCAACGAAACGACAAAAGCTCCGTAATATTGGCAGCAATCCAACTCTCTGCCGGCAACGGAGCCACCACGGCCGCGGCACTAGTGGACTCGGGGTGCTCAAAAAACCTCATCCACCCCGACCTAGTCGCCAAACTCGACCTCCGCTGCTTCCCCCTCCCCACGCCGCTGGCATTCCACCAGCTGGACGGCTCTACAGCGGGAGGGAAACCAGCCACGCTACAAACCGAGCCGGTCACCCTGCAAATGGGCACTCACACCGAGCGCACATCGTTCGTAGTCACGCCCATCGGACGGCCCATTGCAGTCCTGGGGATGCCATGGCTCGCGAAAAACAACCCGCGGATCAACTGGGCGACCCGCACCTTCACATTCGGCGACGGCGAGTATCGAGCACCAGTACCAGCTGGCAAAAGCAACCCCACGGTAGGACGAGCGGAGGCGACCACACAAGACAACGCCGCTACCACAGCAGACCTACCAGAACAATACGCCGACTTCTCCGAGGTCTTCGGAGAGGCAGAGGCAGACCAACTACCCCCCCACCGCAAGACGGATTGCCGGATCGACCTACTGCCCGACGTCCCCTTACCTAGACCAAAGATCTATTCGATGACCCCGAAGGAGATGGCAACCCTCCGGGAGTTCATCGATAAAAACCTAGACAGGGGATTCATAGAGCCAGCATGCTCACCGGTCGGAGCCCCCGTCTTATTCCGGGAGAAGAAAGACGGGACCCTACGGCTCTGCACCGACTACCGGGGCCTAAACGCGGCTTCCCTGTCCAACAAATACCCCTTACCCCTGGTAAAGGACATGCTCGCCCACCTGTCCACGGGCAAAGTCTTTTCCAAATTGGACCTTCGCGAGGCGTACTATCGCATCCGAATCAGGGAGGGGGACGAATGGAAGACGGCGTTTAACTGCCCCCTAGGCGCCTTCCAGTACAAGGTACTGCCCTTCGGACTCGCGGGGGCCCCTGGGGTGTTCATGCAGCTCATCAATGAGGTACTGCATGAACATCTGTTTAAAGGGGTCCTGGTCTACATCGACGACGTCCTCATTTACACAAAAACACACGAGGAACACGTAACCTTAGTCAGGCAAGTCCTCGACAAGCTCAGAAGGGCGCAGCTCTATGCAAAGCCTACAAAGTGCGAGTTTCACAAAGAGCGCCTAGACTATTTGGGGTATCGAATCTCCGGGGACGGCATCGAAATGGACCCCGCAAAAGTCGAAGCGGTGCTAAACTGGGAGCGGCCCCGCAACAGACGGCAACTACAGAGCTTCCTGGGATTCGCGAATTTCTACAGGTCCTTCGCCCGGGGGTTCGCTGAGATAGCCCTCCCCTTAACGGACCTCCTCAAAACCAAAGGGGTGGGGGACACCCGACGCGCCAAGAACCCAGGCACAGTGCTGAATTGGACTCCCGCGTGCCAGACCGCATTCGACAAGCTGAAAGCGCTGTTCACGACGGAGCCAATCCTCGCGCACCCGGACCCAGAACGGCCGTTCGTGGTCCAAGCCGACGCCTCAGACTTCTCCCTGGGAGCCATCCTGCTACAAAAAGACTCCACGGGGCTCCTGAAACCATGCGCCTACCTGTCAAGGAAGTTCTCCGAGACAGAGAGGCGATGGCACGTCTGGGAGAAAGAAGCCTTCGCGGTGAAATCGGCACTAGAGACATGGCGTCACCTACTCGAGGGAGCCACCCAACCATTCGAGGTCTGGACGGACCACCGGAACCTCGAGGCCCTACGAACGCCTAGACGCCTTAGCCCAAAACAGGTCCGATGGGCCCAATTCTTCAGCCGCTTTGATTTCCAGCTGAAGTTCATGCCGGGCAAGAAGAACTTCCTGGCCGACGCCCTCTCCCGGCTGCCCCAAGACGAAGAGCCCGCCCCAGACACCATTGGGACGGTCCTATCCGCCTCGCAACTGGGAATGGCCGTGACCACCCGAAGCGGCGCACGGAGGCAGCTCGACGCTACGGCGCAGCCGACGGCGGGACAACCGGAGACGGAAAGAAGCCAACCGCAACTACCAGGGGGAATGCGCACGGACCTCGCCGCCGCCCTCAAAACCGACCCCTGGTTCCTGGCAAACCCCGACAAGGTAACGATGGCGCAAGACCTGGCATGGGGGGAAGGCAGAATCTACGTCCCGGACTCGCAACGCCAGGCGATCTTGCATAGGTCACACGACGCCAAGCAAGCGGGACACTTTGGGTTCCTCAAGACCCTACACCTAACACGGCGCCAATTCTGGTGGCCCGCGCTCAGGCGAGACGTAAAAACCTACGTGGCGTCCTGCCCAACGTGCGCTAGGGCCAAACGGGCACCAGGCAAACCCGCGGGGCTATTGCAACGGGTGGCAGAACCCTCCCGCCCATGGGAGGAAATCTCTATGGATTTTATAGTGGACCTCCCACCCAGCCAGAAGAAAACGGCCATTTGGGTGGTGAAGGACTACTTCTCTAAGCAGGCCCACTTCATCCCCTGCACGTCGGTCCCATCCTCACAACAACTAGCCAAACTCTTCCTCATCCACGTGTACAGGCTACACGGATGTCCCGCACGTGTGGTGACCGACAGGGGCACACAGTTCACCTCCAAATTCTGGCGGGCCTTCCTGAAGCTGACGGGGACCCAACAGGCCCTATCTACGGCTTGGCATCCGCAGACGGACGGAGCCACTGAGGTTCTTAATGCCACCTTAGAGCAATTTATACGATCATATACGAACTACCACCAAGACGACTGGGCTGAACTGCTCCCGTTCGCCGAAGTCGCATACAACAACGCCGTCCACACGAGCACGGGGAAAACCCCGTTCGAAGTAGTCTCGGGGCGCGACTTCGTCCCCATACCGGAGCTACCTCAACCCCCGGAACCCCAGGTGGACGCCAGCGACTGGGGACGGAAGATCGCGGAAGCATGGCCAGTAATCACGGCGGCGCTGAAGGAGGCACAGGCTGCTTACAAAGAGCAGGCCGACAAGCACCGGCGCCAACAACCGACGTTCCAGGCGGGGGATATGGCCTATCTCTCCACCAAGTTCCTAAAGTCAACCCAACCCTCGAAAAAACTGGGGCCTAAGTACATCGGGCCGTTCCGAGTCACGCAAATAGTGAACCCGGTAGCAATACGCCTGGACCTGCCACACAACCTCCGGAGACTCCACCCGGTGTTCCATACCAGCCTCCTAAAACCGGCAACCACCTCCCGATGGCACCCAAGCACGCCACAGCCCGCACCGCTAATGATCGACGGGCAACACCACTTCGAGATCAGGGACATCCTCGACTCCCGCAAGCAACGAGGAACTCTACACTATCTGGTCAGGTGGAAACACTTCCCCCACCCGGAATGGGTGGCGGCGCACAACGTTAACGCGCCTGACCTGACCAGAGCATTTCACCGGGCATACCCCGACAAACCGCAATCAAGGTCAGCAAAACCAACCCCCCCCCCGCAGGCCCCCCCCGCCTCCCGTGCCCCAAGGGAAAGGGCCCCCCCCAAGCCCGCGACTTGGGTGGACCTTCCCCCCCCCGGGACTCACTCCCCCCGCCCCGGGCCCACGGGGTGGTGACAAACGGTCGCCAGCACCCTCCCCCCGCCCCCCGGCCGCGGGGGAGTGGCAAGCAAGTCAACAGGGCAACCTGGGGGCAACGCCCAGGAGACACAACAAAGGCGACGCACTCTAAATAAGAAAAGAAGGGCCCTACCTGGAGCTGAGCAGCACCCGACCAGCCACGCCTCTCGCCTCGCCGAACTGAGCCAAACAAACAGGGTGTGGTTGGAGCATGCGCACGCCAGGTCAGAACCCGAGCATGCGCACCATGGACACACCCTGGGAAGGCACGTGGTAGAGGGAGGAGCAAAGGGAGGGGCGACAACTACTCCGGCGGGAACTTTGAAAAAAAAAAAAAAAAAATGTGGCGTTTTGACAGCTCCACGGGGAAAACCCAGAAACCCGGGGGAGAACACTATTCGGAAAGGGGGCAGTATGTCATGAGTGCCGTTGAGCTAAAGTCATCAGCGCAATGGCACTCATGACAATGACAAGGAAATAAGTGAAGGGGCACAAGTTAAGTAGCCATCAACCCACAACGACTAACGGCTAACAAACAATAGCTAAACGAATCACGGAGCCACCCAAGCCATCAGCGGCAATACAACGGGGATCGCCCAGCTGAAAGCAATCAGCAGAAGAATGGAAACCTGAGGATGGGCGATCCTGGAAACCCTCAACCAATGGCAGGGCAACGCATGGGACAAAGGGGGGTGACGTGACCGTGAGCGAGGGGGCGCTGACCGGCGCGGGATATTTAAACCCCGCACCGGCGCGCTCCTGTCACTCTCAGCTTTTTTCTACCAACGTTGTACCTACCCTGAAATAAACCAGAACCTGATTTGCAAACCAGCGTCTGAACGTTGTTCAGAGGTAGGCAGCGCATGACACTCCTTCTTCCTGATGTTGTTGTCACTTGGCACTGCTACGTCTATCACCACTGCTGTCTTCTGGACCTTGTCTACATAAGACTGTCCATGCAGAAACAATGCCACACCCTTGGTTTTAAAAGAGTTCCCTCTAGGCCTGCAGTCATAAAACCTTGCCTATCAAAATTAGCCATACCATACAAGTGTGCTAAGTGGTAATTACTCAGCCTTAAGTAGGCGCTAGTCAGAAGAAGGTGGTGGTGTATTCAAATAGGTTGTATGTGATTTTTCCCCCCACTTCTCTTCCAGGACTCCCATAATGTGTTGCCAATATTCTCTAATCCAGCTTTCCCTAACCAGTTGCGCTCCCTATATGTTGGGACTGTGATTCCAGGATTTTGAAAGCTGCAATTCTTATACGTCCCGCGACTGGGGAACTTCTGTAAATTGTAGTGTTTTTTTTACTTTCTTTCGTCTCTGGTTCTACAGGAGAATAAAGAGCACTCCTCACCTAAGATCTGGTTCGCTTGTGGGCCCTCTAGGGATCATGGTTCCCTGTTGACAAAGGTCTTTGCAAATCCTATTGTTCCACTAAACTCAGAGACAGCTAAGGACATTGCTTGTGAAGGAGATTCAGGTGGAACAAGTGCATATTGGAAGCAAGGCACAATAAGAGCAAGATATCAATAGGAGAAAGAAGATTGATGCATTCTAATATCCTAGGACCGATTTCTCAATTCACTCCCCTCCCCCTTTTGTGTTGGATGACAACTTTCATAATTTTAAAGCAGCATGGCCTTTGGCTATGCAGACTGGAAATTATGAGAGTTACAATCCCAAACATACAGTATAGAGCAGTGTTTCTCAACCTTGGCAACTTGGAGATGTGTGGACTTCAACTCCCAGAATTCCCCAGTTGCCAAGGTTGAGAAACACTGGTATAGAGAACAAGAGATTGGAGAAGATAGTCCTGGGAGACATGGACATGATATCAGTAAGGCAAAGTCTACCCTACTAGTTCCTTGGTGTCCTGTGCCCACAATTTTAAATTAAACAACAAAAAAATATTCCTATGATATCACAGCCTGCTGATAACATATTTAGCTATGGTGTAAAGGCAGGGGTTCTCTGTAGTAGCACTTACTATGTGGAATAAACCTCTCTTGGAGATTAAGAGGGCTCCCATTTGGTTAGAAATTGAAAACCTATTTGTCCAGGTTTCCCTCGTTGCTACTGGTTTTTTCCTCTATCCTTGCTGCCTTCATTCCATATTTTATGGAATTTATTATAATTCTTCCAAGCCATTTTTTTAAAAGAAAGGCAGGAAGCAAATGATGTAAATATATACATTTAAAAGAGAGCACGAAATTCTTGCACTGCAATAGGGGTCAGTAGGAGGCAGCATCTGACCAATGTTGTCTGAGGCTTGGCAAGGCCACCAGGATTATCCTGGGCAGTGGAAAAACCAAAAGTCAAGGACAAACCAGTTTTGCACTACTCAAAAGTGTCCAGCAGGAACTGGTGAAGCAAAAATGACAAACAAGACATCATGATGTCACAACACAAGGATGAACGATGCAGAGGTAAGTTGTAACATTGCAACATGCCCCGTGTGTTTTGCCCCCTTTCTCCCATCTCACTCCAGATGTCCATGGTGCTATTTCTGGAAAAACTCCCACGATAGTAGGGCTATAGATTGCCCATCCTCTCTATGGATCTGGTACTTTATTATACATTCACTGAGTAGCAAAGAGAGAATCAGGATGGAAACTTTTGCTTCCTCAGAGCTAACTTGGAAATGAAATCAGGCATTCATAACTTCAGCATATGCATGGAACCCAGGCCTTCAGCCTTATTACCTGGGGCCAAATCCTGTTGTCTTTTAATGCATGGAAACCACATGACATGCTTCAGGTTTGATTCCTACTTGAAAGAGCTACATGGCCCTTCTCTGGGCAATTGGATTGCCTGGCAAATGGACTGATTGTCTCACTGAATTATTTTGCTCAGCCCCTGTTGATCCACAATGACATCTGCTGTACTTCTGTCATGGCGCATCAGAGGAGATGTTAGCTATTATTGGTCTGTTAGAGAATCTTGTACCTTCCCAAGATTTTGTAGTCTGAGAATATAACGAAGAAGCTTTTATTATTTTTATAAATAACTCATGGCGGCGAACATACATAATCTTCCTTCCTCCTCTTATTTTCCCCACAACAACAACCCTGTGAGGTGAGTTGGGCTGAGAGAGAGGGACTGGCCCAAGGTCACCCAGCCGGCTTTCATGCCTAAGGCGGGACTAGAACTCTCATACCACCCTGATTGGCTCTTGGGCTGAGAGGGAGGGACTGGCCCAAGGTCACCCAGCCGGCTTTCATGCCTAAGGCGGGACTAGAACTCACATTCTCCTGGTTTCTAGCCCAGCACCTTAGCCACTAGACCAAACTGGCTCTTTTACACTTTTACAAGCTGGTTTTAGTATGACAGGTTTTTTTTTAAACTGCGGTGAAATTTTAGTGTACATTTCTGTTTTCTCAAACTCTCACCGAAATATTCAGAGCAAGATCTTACCATGGGATGGAGCACAATTTTTTTTTTTCTAAGAAAGGGTACTTGGATGGAAAAGATTAAATCTAACTAAGTCAATGAGCAAACATTTTTGATGCAATGATTGTGGTCAGACACACCTTAAGCCACAGTAACCAACTAAGCGTGCCTGTGAGAATGCTTTTTCCAAAGACCACATGGCAACCTCTTGCTTGTGGCTATCCAGCCACAACACAGTTAAGCACACTTTAGTCTAGCACAGCCTTTCTCAACTTTTTGACTCTGGAGGAACCCTTGAATTTTTTTTCAGGCCTTGAGGAACCCCTGCACATTCAGGCTCAAATATAGGCCAGAAGTTACAAAATTATTATATTCATTTCACATGTAGGTCTATATATATATGCATTAACAGGGTTCTTAAACTAAAAATACAGAATGAAACTTACCTCCTTAATGTGAAGTTGCCTGAATTTGAAATAATTCTTTACATGAATCATGATCTCCCAGGGAACCCCTAGTGACCTCTTGTGGAAACCTAGAGTGCCACAGAGCCCCGGCTGAGAAACCCCGCTCTAGCAGATTGAGCAAATCCAATAATGCAGTTAGCACATGGTTCAGTCATGCCGGCCACATGACCACGGAAGTGTCTACGGACAAACGCCGGCTCTTCGGCTTTGAAACGGAGATGAGCACCTCCCCCTAGAGACGGACACGACTGGACTTAATGTCAAGGGAAACCTTTACCTTTACCTATGGCTACCTGAACCCAGTTGCTGGGAAGTTGGTTTTGTGAGAATGCAGAGATGGCCCTTTAAGAGAGACAATGGGACTTCTAGAACCAGGAACAATTCTGAGATCAGTAACTAGAAAGATCTGAACAGCTTAGGGGACGACCCTTTACCAACTGAAGATCGAGTAAGTTTTCTCTTAAGGAGGTGATTGCTATTAAATATTTAATGCTCAGAGCTCAGAAGCCCCTGTGTGCCATAGATCACACCATCTTTCCTGATTGATGCAAGGGTGGGTGACCTATGGCCCTATGTCTATATACAACCCAGGGTCTACTTTATCAGAGTCCTCAGCCTGTTTTCAGAGCCCTCTGCAGGAGAACAGGCCTCGGGTGAATGTTCTCCCTCCCTTCCCCACTTCCTACAGCTAGAGGAAAGTGGGGTTTTCATGACTGTTTGCTCACACCTAACCATGATTTGCCAAGAAAACTGCAGGGACTTGTCCAGGCAGTCTCCGAGAATCGGACGTGATTGAACAGATTAAAAAACAAAAAACTAGGGTTTATTCAGTTAAGAGCTAGAAGTGATCCCTTTGGATCTCAGCCCCACATGTGGCCTAGGGCAGTAACACCATTCTTCCTGCAGGCCCTACTCCCCCCGCCCCCAACGAACCTTCCTTGCCTTGTGAAATCAAGCATGCAAGACAGATGGGGCGTTCCTGCGCTGTGTGGGCACGCAGACAAGCAGATAGAGCTGCCACACCAACATGCTAAAACTCTATATTTATCACCAGTTCCCAGGAATTAGTCCCCACCTTTGTCTTAAAACAAGTTCCAAAACAGTCTCTCAATGAACAGGGAAATTAAGCAGCAGAAACAGATCTACAGGTAGTCCTTGCTTAAGACCACAATTGGGACCGAAATTTTGGTTGCTAAGCAAAGCGGTCATTAAGCGAATCCGACCCAATTTTACAATCTTTTTTGTGGCATTGTTAAGCAAATCACCATGGGAGTTAAGCGAACCATGTGGTTGTTAAGCAAATCACACGGTTCCCCATTGATTTTGCTTGCCAGAAGCTGGCCAGGAAGGTCAAAAATGGCGCTCATGTGACCACGGCATGCTGCGACGGTCATAAGTGCGAAATGATTGTCACGCGCCCAAATCATGATCACGTGAGCGTGGGGATGTTGCAACGGTTGTAAGTATGAGGACTGGTCACAAGCCGGGTTTTTTCAGCACCATCATAAGTCTGAACCATCACTAAACAAATGGTTGTAAAGTGAGGACTACCTGTACTCTTATTGTAACTCACCGCACTGCATTGTATTTTGGGAAAGTGGGTGTGAAGCACCTTCCCCAGATGAGAGATTTCCTAATGTGTCCAATTCAGTTTCAACTACCATCATGCACGGTGGGCATGGCCAAAAATTAAGATCCTGTGAAATAAACAAAGTAGAAGGCTGCTTGGGTGAACAGCCTGACAGAATCCCCTAAAGCAATGTTTCTCAAGCTTGGCAGCTTGAAGATGTGTGGACTTCAACTCAATAGCTGGCTGGGGAATTCTGGGAGTTGAAGTCCACACATCTTCAAGCTGCCAAGCTTGAGAAACACTACCCTAAAGGTTTCCAAAAGCAACAGCACCCATGTTTTTGCAACTGTCAATAACTTTTTCATTAGCTGAATTGGTTAAATTGACGAAAAATATCATACCTGATGCATCTGCCATGCTTGCCCTGGTTTGCGCATGAGTAGAGAGCTGGCGAATTTTTTAAAAAAACATGCTAGCGCATATAAACTCTGCCTGTATGATTGGTGAGTTGACTTATATTGAAAAGACTTCTGCTCCTCTTGTACAAATCCAGGCAAGGAGAGTTCCTTCAGCAGTTTAATTCATTTAATCAGGGGTAAACCTGACCCGTGAGTAAAGCCATATAGACACGGTTGAATCACCAGCCCCCCCTTCCTCCTCTTCCTCCTCATCTGCCGTCCAACTCCCACCCACTCTGGGCGGCTTATTTTGGAAACTCTAAAGCTGTCGGACAAGAACGAATGTGTTGTCTGAACCTGGCTGGGTTCACACAGCATTGCTAAACCCGGGTTAAGAAAACTCGCGGCGCGCGCGCCGCTCAAGCCAGCCACCAACGTCGGCTCACCGCGACGGCTCGGCTCAACCAATGGCCGGGAGCCCCCAGCGCATTAAACCCCAAACTCCCCAACTTCGGTCCAGCGTGCGGTTTGAGCCCCATCCCACCTGGATGGCTTAAACGCGGGCACGGGCGCGCGAGGGGGCCGGACAGGCGGGCCTCCCGGTCCGCCCCTCTCCCGTGGCCGGCGCGGAAGCGCGCCGCCCAATCCGAGTTGGCAGCGCTCACGTGGACGGAGGGTGGGCGCGGGGCGGGGCGGACGGCGAGGCCGCGAGGAGGAGCCGAGCCGCCGCTTGGCGAGGCCGCCCGCCGCCGGGAAGGAGGACGGACTGCTCAGCCGGGCCTCGCGGTACGTGCGGGGTCCCGTGCGGGGGGTCGGGGGCGGCCGGGCCGCTCCGAGCGCGCCCCCGACTCGCCCCTTCAAGCCGCGGGCGGTCCGGCTCCGCGGGGAGGGGGCTTTGGGGCTCCGCTGGCTCGCGCCGGGCATCGCGCGCCGCGGACCCTCCGGCCACCGCCGCGCTCCGTGGAGCGCGCGGGCTTCGGGGGCGGCTGCAGGTCCTTGGCGCGATGCCGGGCGGCGGAGCCCCCCTGCGGTTGGCACAACCCGGCCGGAGGGTGTCTGCAGCGAGGCCGCCCTGGCGCGGGGAGATTCAGGCCAGCCGACCCCGCGCGCGCCCCGTTCTGCCCTGCGAGATGGCTGTCGCGCAACGGGCACGTTAGGTGGCCCGCTGGAAGTGGGATGGTGTGCCCGATGGGATCCTTTTCTGATCCTGGCAAAAGAACCGATGCGAGCTGGTTCCAGATGTGCCGTGGTTTTGTTTCCCCGGCTGCCTCTTTGTCTTAGATTGGCACAAGGGCCCGAGGACGGGCACTTGAGCTCCTGGGTCAGTATTGCTAAATGTGCCCGGTGGTCCATCTCTTTTTAAACACACAAAACAACAGCAACACTGCCCTTTAAGACAACCGCAGTAATCTTGCACCTGTTCAGATGCCACAGGGTCCTAGAACAGGAAGAGCGGAAAAGAAAAGCGTATTTAGTGAGACCTGTATGGAAACCTTACCCAACTGATGGGATTCATTTTTCATTTTAAAAACTTCATCTTAAGAGCTCCTTGATAAATTTGCAGCATTCTGTATTTATATTTAGCAGATACTTTACGTAAACTGCATTGATTTTCTTAGTTGTTCTAACCTTTAAAATGCACGGAGCAATCAAACTAAATGCATCTATTCCAAGCTGGCCTTGAGGAATCCAAGGCTGGAGTTAAAATCTCTGGAAGAAACATTAACAATCTCAGATATGCAGATGATACCACTTTGATGGCTGAAAGTGAAGAGGAACTGAGGAGCCTTATGATGAAGGTGAAAGAAGAAAGTGCAAAAGCTGGTTTGCAGCTAAACCTGAAAAAAACCAAGATTATGGCAACCAGCTTGATTGATAACTGGCAAATAGAGGGAGAAAATGTAGAAGCAGTGAAAGACTTTGTATTCCTAGGTGCAAAGATTACTGCAGATGCTGACTGCAGTCAGGAAATCAGAAGACGCTTAATCCTTGGAAGAAGAGCAATGACAAATCTCGATAAAATAGTTAAGAGCAGAGACATCACACTGACAACAAAGGCCCGCATAGTTAAAGCAATGGTGTTCCCTGTAGTAACATATGGCTGCGAGAGCTGGACCATAAGGAAGGCTGAGCGAAGGAAGATCGATGCTTTTGAACTGTGGTGTTGGAGGAAAATTCTGAGAGTGCCTTGGACTGCAAGAAGATCCAACCAGTCCATCCTCCAGGAAATAAAGCCAGACTGCTCACTTGAGGGAATGATATTAAAGGCAAAACTGAAATACTTTGGCCACATAATGAGAAGACAGGACACCCTGGAGAAGATGCTGATGCTAGGGAGAGTGGAAGGCAAAAGGAAGAGGGGCCGACCAAGGGCAAGATGGATGGATGATATTCTAGAGGTGACGGACTCGTCCCTGGGGGAGCTGGGGGTGTTGACGACCGACAGGAAGCTCTGGCGTGGGCTGGTCCATGAAGTCACGAAGAGTCGGAAGCGACTAAACGAATAAACAACAACCAGTGTTTCTCAACCTTGGCAACTTGAAGACCTGTGGACTTCAACTCCCATGCTGGCTGGGGAATTCTGGGAGTTGAAGTCCACACATCTTCAAGTTGCCAAGGTTGAGAAACACTGCTCTATTTTATAGGTATATTCTAAATTAAAAAAATATATTTTGAGCAGTAGTAGAAGTAAGATAGTTCTTGGTGAATGGAGCAAACCATTTTGGCCCAGTCTAATTATCTGCCCAATTTTGTCCCCTCTGACAGGCCACCACCCCACTGTCACCCTGGCGCTGCGTTGTTTGGATGGCGTGTTCCTTTCTCCCATGGAGAATGACTTTGTCGACAAGATCATGGAGGAACTGGACCACTTCCTGGTTCAGAACCAGCTGGAAAAGTAAGAAGCTTCTCTCCCATTACCCCAACTCAAACTGAGCTAGGAGGTCGCTTACAAAGGGACTGATCTGTAGATCCATGAAATTTAGCTCCACCTTTTCCTTAGAGACTTTTAAAGTGCGGCTGTGCATGAAATGTTCCTCTCCCGCCAAGGCTGGGTTTTGCTTCTGACGTGCATGCCTTTTGAGGATCTGGATGCTTAGTTCAGGGGCAGAAAATGTGACTTGATACGGGAGATCCTAGACTTCATCAAAAGAATCAGAGAGCAGGTGGATGAAAAAAGCTTTTTCCTGGAAATCCCAAAAGGGAAAAGAGGAAACTCAGGCTGAGTTTCTGCTTTTGATGGAGGCCTCGTGTTCAGTCTCAGGCATGGTCAATTCAGAGGAGCAGAGGCAGCTAATAGAAAAGACCTTTGGTGTTTGGGACCCTGAAGAGCAGAATTTTCCGGGTAAATCTTGGTTGGTTAGGTAGACAAATAAGCAGATCTTGTTGGCAGATGCTGGGAAAGCCTTTAGCCCAGGAGAGGTCAAAAAAGTCACACACCAAGCATTTCTATAAAAATAATTTATTTACAGAAAGCAAAACAAAAAACAAAACATATTTAAAGGACTTAGCTCCCTTTGGAGCAAGCCTTGCTTGCCTACATTGCCGGCAGAGAAAAAAGAGGAAGTGAGAACAAGTCCAGGCAGGTTTCCCCCCCCAGGTGATTTGCATGAAGCAGGTGAGAGGAGACAATCTAATACAACCTTTTAACCCGGCCAAAATGATTAGGCACAATAGCAGTCTTAATCTATTAGTAGGAAAACCTCAACAGATCTTACCTGTTAAAGCTTGTTGGCCCTGGGAATAGGAGAACTTGGTTCTGGCTTAGCGTGATGATGAACCAGCCCTCGTAGTTTGAAGCTTTTGGGTTACAGCTTAGCATGATGTGCAAACCTAGACGAACATTGGGTTGTTTAAGAAGCCATACCGTAGCAGGATGCGTGAACGTCATTTTATAGCACAATGTTGGGTTGTTTCTTTGCTGGTTGTTTTTTTTACCACCAGCTTTCTCTAGTTTGATGCCCTCTGGATTTGGCTCTGTACATAGTTAAAAGGAAGCCCCTTAAACACACTAGAATGTTTATTTCTTATTAACCAGGATCCATGTAATAGCATGCTTAAGTACGCTTGCCGGCGTGCTGGTCTGCTCCTGGATTTTGATACTCCTTGAGCTAACACAGGGTTTCTCAACCAGGGTTCCATGGCACCCTGGGGTTCTGCAAGAGGTCACTAGGGGTTCCCTGGGAGATCATGATTTGTTTAAAAAATTATTTAAATTTGGGCAACTTCACATTAAAGAGGTAAGTTTCATTCTTTATTTTTAGTTTAAGAACACTGTTAATGCATATATACGGGCCCACCCATGAAGCGAATATAAGAATTTTGTAACTTCTGGCCTATCTTTGAGCCTGAATGTGCAGGGGTTCCCTGAGGCCTGAAAAACATTTCAAGGGTTCCTCCAGGGTCAAAAAGTTGAGAAAGGCTGGGCTGACATAATGATTTATAATGTATTCATTTATTTGTTAGATTTAAACCCTGCCTCTCCTCCAGGAGCTCAAGACAGCATACATGACGCTTCCTCCTGGTTTGCAGGGCTGCAACTGGGGGGGGACAACTGGGACATGCGCCCCGGGCACCGCGCTGGTGGGGCGCCAAAATGAGCGTGGGGGGTGTGCCAAAATGGGTGCAGAATCCCTGTTTGCCCCGGGTGACGCAGACCTTAGTTGGTCTGCTGGTTTGTCACTACAACAATCCCCCTATGAGAGAGCAACTAGCCCAGAATCGCTCAGGGAACTTCTTTGGCTGAAGATGGACCAGAACACGGGCCTTCCTGCCCTTTGTTCAACCACTTCAGGAATTCTGAGTGGGACTCCCAACAACATTGCAGCCTGAAGCCCCAAGTTTGGAACTGCTCCATTCTTCCTGTTTTCCTCCTGCCATCCAGCAGGATTCTGTTGCTGCAAAGCATGGTCTCTTCTTAAGAGCTATTTTAAAGCCCTTTTGCATGCTTCCGCCCCTGCCCCCGCCAAGACTAATATTTTGCCAGGAACAGAGTTCCCTTAAGGAATGGCACTCACAACCTTGGGATATCAGAAAAAGAATATCAGGCCTACAGGAAATTATAAGTTCTTACATCTCTCTTCCTCTTTCCTTGTGGCTGCTGAACTGTCCCTTTCTTAAGAGTGGCTGATTTCATTCCCTGTCGCCTTTTCTTACAGGGTCCTCTTGTTTCCTCCTCTGTCCAGTCGCCTGAGATATTTGATCCACCGAACCGTTGATGACGTTGATCTCCTGAGCAGCTTTTCTGTCGGAGAAGGGTGGAGGAGGAGGACAGTGGTCTGTCATTCGGCAGTCAGGTAGGAAGGTCCTGTTTTAATCGCTCACTTTCAGTGAGAACTGAATAAGGCACTTTTAATCGCTCACTTTCTTGAGAACTGAATAAGGCAGTGTTTCTCAACCTCGGCAACTTTAAGCTGTGTGGACTTCAATTCCCAACATTCCCCAGCCAGCCATGCTGGCTGGGGAATGCTGGGAGTTGAAGTCCACACAGCTTAAAGTTGCCGAGGTTGAGAAGCACTGGAATAAGTGATAAAAGCTCAAGAACCATTAACCAGCAGAATGGGCTCAATTGCATTTTGAAAGCAAGACCGTTCAGGAAGAGGGTGGGAGGCGTTTCATTCTGTAGAGCTTAACATTTCAGAACAGCTTGTGTGTTCTTTGCATTCAGAATATTAAAGGTATGCCAGGTTTTTGACAAGCAAGGAATTCTTAAGTTCCCCCAAAAGACAGTGTGGCAGCCATTCTGTGTTAGTCCCACAACATGTCCTCAAAATTCCAAATGTAGTCATGACTCCAACATGATTGATGACTTCCTTGTTGGCATCTTCGTACCTTCCTTAGCACTTGGAAGGAAGTCCCTGAAATCAGGGATGGTGACGAGTAAACATCTACACTGGATTCTTTAATAAGGCAAGCTCTGGAATTTGTCTTTACATGGTGTGGCCAAAATTGGATACATTTGGTCTTGGAGTTCAAAACATTGAATTGCCTATTCTTGCGTTTCTGGCTGTTCTCTTGGGTTTAGGTTGCCTGATGAGCCAGATGACCCCAATGGTGCTGTTGAAGCCTCCTACTACAGCCACCCTCCCCATGCAAGAAGCAGAGGGAGTCGATCCAGAGGAGGCCCACGGCAGATAGAAACCCTGGCCAACAGTTCCCAAGCCCGAAGAGGAAATGGCCGGGGTAGAAGGCAGCCCCAGAAAAAGCCAGACAGAGCCCTCTATGTCCCCAGGGCAATGCGGAAGAAGCCAGAGGGCTTGGGACAAGGTGGCTCCACAGAAGCATTTGAGAGTGAGTTGCATTCTTTGGGCAGCAACAAGGAGGAATGTCAAACATCCAGGGCCACTTACCGTAGTGAAAGGAGTACAGATGGAAGCAGGTTATCCAGCAAGACTGAATGTGAAGAGGCCAAAAGCCACCCGAAGGAAAGACGTTCAAATGTGGAGTCTGGTAATGAAGGTGGTAAAGGTGCCCTGGGGTGCCCAGATTCCCCTCTTTTGAAGGACGCACCCAGTGCATCTGACCTGGAAAAGCAAGATAATGTGCAGCAGGTCCTGTTGGCATCAAAAAGTAGTCCAAACCTAACTGAAATGGGTACCCACTATAAAGACGGTAGAAATGTTTTGGTCCCAGAAAGCTGTGAAAGCTCCAGTCTTCCAGAAGGACTGATGGAACCTTCTGTTGATGCTCTTTCAAAACCAAGTGGACATTCACCTTTGTCAGAAGGCGAAACGTGCAGAGCTCCAGATGTCCAGGAGTTGGACACAAAACCACCCATTCTGGAAGATACAGATAACAGCTGCCAGGATTCCATTCCGTTGGAAAGTGGGACATTCCTGTCCCTTTCTGAAAACAGTGGGACAGATGTTTCAAACGCTCTCCTGTTGAAATCTAGTAAGGACTTCCCCCTCTTGCAAAATAAGCATGGGACATGTGCTTGTGCCAATGGAGGGGAGGAGTGTAAGCTGCTCCCAGACCTGGAAAGGAGAACTGTAGATGCCTCCAAGGACAACACTGAGTTGCCAGTGGAAACCCAAACTAAAGTTTGCACTGTTGCACTTCCATCAGAATGTGGCCAAACCCAGGCATCCGGAGTCATTCAGGAGGACTTACTGGGGCAGGTACCATCTCCTGTACTGGATAGCGGCAAAACTCCATCTCTGCTTAATCCTCAGGCTGAACCCTACTTGCATACCTCTGTCTCCAATCCCAACAAAGCCAAGGTGCAATTTGAAAGCCAGAAGAAAGAGTCTGTAGGCCTGGAGGGGCACCGGTGGCCTGGGGTGGAGCTGTCTGCTGGGGATAGAAGCATGGGCATTTCTTCAGCAGAAGAAAAGAGCAGCATCTTTGAAGATGACTGTGGGGCTGAACTCCTGCAAGAGGTAACAGCTTCGTGTCTTACTTGTTTTCGAGAGCCTGACTTTATTTAATACAGGTAATCCTCAACTTACAACTACGATTAGGACTAGAATTTTGGTTGCTAAGCGATGTGGTTGTTAAGCGAGGCATCATGTGACGGTGCTTAATTTTACGACCTTTCTCGTCACGGTCATTAAGCAAATCACATGATTGTTAAAGCCAATCTGGCTTCCCCCATTGGTTTTCCTTGTCGGAAGCCATCTGGGAAGGTCGCAAACGGTGATCATGTGATCCTGGGATGCTGCAACCATCATAAATACATGCCGGTGGTTGCCAAGCACATGAATTTTGATCACGTGACCGTGGGGACACCGCGACAGTTGTAAATGCGAGGACCGGTCACTTTTCCCAGTGCCGTTGTAACTCTGGATGGTCACTAAATGAATGGTCGTAAGTCGAGGACTACCTGTATACTAACACACCCCCTTTGAAGCATTTCAGAGTGGTCTGTAATAGAAACACCAGTAAAGTCCGTAATAAACAATGCATGAAAACACTATCAAACAGTATTCAATAAAAAATAAAATAGGTGCATTAATAAGGGGAGAGGGGAACATTCTTCCAACAGTCATCTTGGGACAGCTTGGGGGAAGTGATAACGTTTCAGAAGGTGCTTATGAAGTCTTTTAGTGTGGACCTGTCGTGGGAGAAAGTGATTCCAGAGCACGGGGGCCACCACAGAGAAGCACTGATAGTATCAAGCAGGTTTTGGAGGGTGTCTCAGGAGGTCACCGGGCCCTTTCAGAGCCCCTCGTGAAGGTGATCCAACAGGCATCCAAGCGGTTTGGGGCCGTACAGCCTGCCCTTTGAACCAGGTTTGATGGCTATTCCACAGCTTGCTCAGAGGTTTCTACAAAGGCATAAAGTGCACGGCCAGGCCTATTCTCAGCAGCCTGGCCTCGGCCATCTGGACCAGCCAAGTGTGATCCAGATCAGGCACATTGCAGAACCACAAGCGTGAGGTGGGGGGGCTCTAAATTTGAGAAATAAAAAATTGCAGCAATCTAACTGTGAAGTTACTTGCGGACAAACAGCTCTGAAACCCGAGTTCCTCCTTCACATTGTTTCCTGCCTTTTTTGTGTGTGTGTCAACCATTCACCGACTGAGTTGCCACATTACCATAAACCATTGTTTGCTGAATACACCACAATGGTTGGTTTCACACGTGAGAAATGAAATCCATGATACTTTGCTAAAGTGCCTGTCTGATTTCAGTGCATGTCTGGCTTTCTGCCCTTCCCAACGGGAATAGACTTCCACAATAAGCATTGTTTACAGCTAGTTATTTCCTGACCCCAAACAAATCGGGGTTTGGCTTAGTGTGAGCGACGAACCTGGTGTTTCTCAGCGTGGCTGCTTGCATTGTTGCAGACACAATCCTCACAATCCCCTTTCCTTGGAAGTGAAAAGCAGGGCAAAATACTTAACAAGTGAACGTGAGTCTGTCTTTCTTGATTTGATTCCATTTGTTACCCACTGCGAGTTGAACAGCTCTTGATAATGAACAATTTCTCCCTGGGGGTTCAAGCAACATAACTAAATAACTAAATAAATAAATCAGATATGAAACTGTCCTTACTCTTTAAGGACAGGGAAAGCAGAACTGTCTTTAGTAATATTGTTGCTGTTTTTAAATGTTTTTGATTGTTTGTTTGAGTTCTGTGTAAGTTTATTGTTTTAAACTTTCTACATTTACAACAACGTTGCAGAGGCTTTATCACTGTGGCCAGTCCACCTCATCAGTAGAATCCTTTATGCCTGCAGAGCGATTTCTGGGCTGTGCCACTGGTAATTGAAGACCTGATTTTGTGTCTGGCCTGGGGCCCCAAGTGTGTAAAGGGCTCCGTTACATGGTTCTGTTGACCCCAACAGATTTTAATCTCTCTTGGCTGTCTTTATATTGTATTGCTTTAATTCTTTGTTTTTTATGATTGTTAGTTGCCCAGAGTCACTGGTCTGAGATGGGTGGCTATATAAATTGAATGAATGAATGAATGAATGAATGAATGAATGAATGAATTCTTTCCATGGGATTTGAGAATTGCTCTGCGAACATAAATTAGCAGGAATTTATTCGTTGGGAGGTGGCCATGTGAATTATAATGATAGAAGATTAATTCCATCGTGGCACTTTAGTTTTTGCTTAAAGTGTTGAAAAGTTCACCCAGAATGAACATCACCTGGTTCTGCTGATGGTGGTTTGTACTGACTCTTACTGTATAGAGGTGAACATGTGAAGGTGATTTTTTTGCTCTCATGCAAACCCTTGGTTTTCTCTTTTTCAGATCACAAATTATTTGACCATAAAGGACATAAGCATTGAGAAAATTCAGTTTGATTATTCTGGTTACGGGGAGGCACAGATCAACGAGGGAGATTTTGGCCATGTGCTAGAGATCTATGATTTTTCACCTTCGCTAAAAACAGAGCATCTGCTAGAGGCCTTTGCAGACTTCCAGTAAGTGGTAGGCTAAGCGGCTGGTGTTTCCTGTTCAGGACTGTCCCAGTATTTAAGGACCTAAAGCAGAAGATGGTTTTCTGGAGGGGACTTTTTTAAAAAAATCCATTTAATTGTGTCTGATTTTCGGAGACTGCCTGGACAAGTGCCTGCAGTTTTCTTGGCAAAGTTTTTCAGAAGTGGTTTGCCATTGCCTCCTTCCTAGGGCTAAGAGAGTGACTGGCCCAAGGTCACCCAGCTGGCTTCGTCCTTAGGGTGGGACTAGAACTCACGGTTTCTGGCCTGATGCTTTAACCATTATACCAAACTGGCTCTCCATGTAACTTTACAGAGATGTAAATGTAACTAGTATTTAGACTTATTATTTAGTATTGAGATGTAAATGTAACTAGCATTCAGACCTGGGATATTAGAGTGATCTTATGAATATTCAAATGGGCTGAGGGTTCTATCTACCCAGCAGATGCTTAATAGCCTCTAAAGTTGAAATTAGCTGAATCAATCAACCAGTGATCGATTTGCCCAATCCTAGCCACCCTGCACACCATGAGATGGTCCTGAGGCAGCTACGTCAAGAATTCTGCTTTGGGCACTTCTCAGAGATGCAAAACTTTACATCTCTGTAAAGTTTGTAAAGTTAGTAAAGATCTTGTGGTGTGCAGGGTGGCTAGGATTGGGCAAATCGATCACTGGTTGGTTGATTAAGCTAATTTCAACATTAGAGGCTATTAAGCATCTGCTGGGTGGATAGAACCCTCAGCCCATTTGAATATTCATAAGATCACTCTAATATCCCAGGTCTGAATACTAGTGCTGACTGCTAATCAATATATGAGGCAGACCTTTGCATGTTTTCAACTTGGTTTGGAAGACGCGCTTTTGATGCTATGTGAGTTGATTCAGAGTGGCTCTGAAAGCAGCTGTTCCTTTTTCTTTGGGCCGAAGCAGAAGGGAGGCTACTAAACTCGCCCGAGGTCCAGAGCCCTTCTGAATCATTTTCAAATAATGCACCATCCTTATGTGACTCATTAACAAGATGACTCGGTCATGTTCCTAGTTCTTATAACATATAAACTTAGTGGCCCTGTTTGCATGAGGTGCTTTACCGGGTTGGGGGAAAGGGTGGTTACGTATTACATATTAATTTAATTTTTCAATTTTGGGGCTGCCCGACTCTGGGCTGCTTACAGTGAGAAGAGAATGAAAAAGAAGCAACTTATATCAAGGAAAGAGAATACTGTACAATGACTGGAGGACTGGCCCCTAACTCAGGAAGCTCCAAAAGATATTCCAGACCAAATGTATAAAGATGCCAAATCTTTATACAGATAGGCATCACAGGCATAGTCATGTATGAGCCCTAATGCAGTTTATTGACCCCCAATAGCTGACCCAGAGAGGCTAGCTTTACCCTAACACAGCCAGGACTGTTTGGAGCAAAACTAATCTTTTCGATTAAGTTGTATGGACAACTTACCTGGGAGTTAACTGCTCCTTCCTCACTTCTAAGATAGAGATGAAGTTCTAGAGAAGCCCCAGAAGAATTCTGTAGAAGGTCCTCTGTCTCCTCTCCCCCCCCACCCTGTTCAGGGCTGCAGGGTATATTGCAACATTAGACATGCTACTAACTTATATTTACCTTTTTCCTTTTCATTAAAAGAAAAGAAAACGCTAGACTTCTTGAAGGGGGGATTAAAAAAATGGTTGATACATACCTGATCCAGTCATCTCAAATTGTGCAATTCAGAGGCATGGATTGTGATTATCTGAATGGCAGAAGAGGTGACTGGATCAGCTGCAATCACAGCAAGTGATTTCCATGATCGATCCCTTAATTGCCTTCCCTGAGTTAGCACAAAAGTCAAACCAATGTTTCCCAAGCAGGTTAAGAAGAGAATAATCATTAAGCTGGGTTTGCTTCCTGTAGCTAGAAATAAAACCCCCTATTTATGAACTTGGACATTCTCTTTCTGATTATCCCTACCAGCCCTGCATGAATATGGTAAACATTCAAACAGTCTCACTTAATAGTCTTTACTGCATTATGCAACGGCGGATTCACAATGTTAATTATGCAGCTTATGCAGTCTTTTCTTTGATGGCGTTGGAAAAATGGAGATTAAATAGGATACATTCTTCAGGACACCTGCTGGGCATCACTTGATTAGGGCAATGCCTCTTTGAGTTGGCAGAGAATTGGAGGCCAAACCAAAGGTTTGGTTATGTTGCTGGCATAATACTTTTCCTTAATTAATACACATGAAGGGAGGTTAGAGAGACCTTGTTGGGAAGTGCAGCACTGAGATAAGACAGGCTCATTTTCCCCAGCATCGTCTGAATCAGGATTGCCTGGCCACCCATCCATGTGTTGCTAGAATGCTTAGGGAAGATGATTTATTATGTTAGTGACTGCATTTCATTCCAGACTTTTTTCTGAGAGCTGAAGGCAGCTTCCATAGAGGTCTTCCTTTTATTCCCTAACATGCCGTGGGGGAGATTGGACTGAGAGAGTGTGACTGGCCTAAAGTCACCCAGGAACTCCATGGTTGAGTGGTGGCTTGCATCTGGCTCTCCCCAGTCCAATACTCTAACCACGTATTTCCCAACCGTGGCAACTTCCAGGTGTGTGGACTTCAACTCCCAAAATTCTCATCAATGGCCAGGCTGGCTGTGGAATTCTGGGATCCTAAGTCCACGCACTGGAAATGGCCAAGTTTGGAAATACTGGCCTAACCACTCCACCAGGTGCGTTATGCCTGCTGAAGTTGTACAAAGACAGCCTGGCATGAAGGATATGTGTCACCCCATTTGAAACCCCCACACCACTGCGTTTGGTGCTACTCCCTGTATATAACCAACCCAGGACGTTCTATTCTGCTGACCGGCAGGGATACAGAAAGCACTTGGAGATGAAAGCTTCAGATCTGCTTCTGCATGAGATCTGGCTCTGGTGAAACCGTGACATTTAAAGAATTGTAACTCTGATCTGTCTCTTTCAGAGAGAGTGGATTCAAGCTTCAGTGGGTTGATGACACTCATGCCCTCGGGGTCTTTTCCAGTTTGGCAGCAGGTAATTTTGTCTGTCTGTATGTGTGTGTTTTCCCCTTTGGTGCACAAAATAAAGTCTGCCCTTGCTTTCTGTTTCCTGGGTGTTGGTGCCTTATCCCCCCCCTCTCCCTCTGCAAATTGGGTTGGAAGAACTTTAAAAGCCATCACACAGCTCTTGCTTGGTTATGCATTATGGCCTGTTTTCCACTGAAGGGCCGGGCTTGCTCGGGAGGATTAAAATTAAGTGCAGGGAGCAAAGAAGCTAGTTCAGCTCCATCTTTTGCCATTCATGTCTTTACCTCCTCTTAGCAGCCTATTCTTGTCTTCTCCCTTTCCCGGCTGGTTGCTACAAGCTAGGGTGGGTCAAATTACTTTGTTGGAGGCCAGGACAATCATGCAGTGCTGGGATTTGGGGGGAAGGGGCTTAATTGTATTAGCAGACTTGGGCCACTGCGCGCATCGAACTGAATGGAATGGAGTGTTTGTATTTAAATATTTTAAAATATTTCTGCCAAAGATCCTCAGAAAATTGTATCTCTGCTCTTCAGGGGTTTGTTAACCAGATTTTGGTGATGCAATTTTAGGATGTGGAGGGTGCCATAAAAACGGGGTTTCCAGGCTGCATGTGGCAACTGGGGTTGCTCTCCACTGTAAATGGGGGACTAGCTAACAAGGAGAGCAGAAAAAAAAATTGTGACAATTTGGGAAGGGACCAACTTTTGGCTGCTCTTCTGTCTGAATTGGCATTCTTGGGCTACTGCAGCTGAGTGCATGGACCATCTGGCCTCTCTTCAGGTACTTGGGACAGAGAAGGGCCATACAGTGTTATTGCCCCCAAGTCAACCTCTAATGTAGAATACTCCTACATGAGACCAACTCTGGGAGCATTGAGCTCAAAGGTACCTGCTGTGGTTTGTTGTCTCAAAGAATTCTCTCTCATTGTTCAGCATCCCAAGCATTAGAACAGAGCTATACCTCCATCAAGATCCGGCCTCTGATCCATGGTACAAGGCAGTCGAAAATCAAGGCGCTTCAGCGGCCAAGTAAGACGTGTAATCAGTTTGGAATGCCTCCTCCTGAAAGCGGTGGAGGTCTTGTTTGACTTCTTTGCAAATGGAGATGGAACATTACTTCTAAATTCTAGCATAGCCTTGCAATTACCTGTCTGCCCAGAACTTGAAAGCATCAGGGAATTCCTTGTGGGCAAATGAGTGGGTGGGCAAAGGAAGGACCAGTCTCTCTCTCCTTCCTTTGTGTGGCTTTTGTGCTGGTGTTCAAAGAAGGGAAAGTACACTCTTCTTCTCTGTTTTTTTGTAGAAGGTGACAATGTAAAAATTATTCTGCTGATAATGTCCTGCATTTGAGATTTTATTTTATTTATTTTCTATCCTGCCTTTATTATTTTTATAAATAACTCAAGGTGGGGAACATACCTTTTACTCCTTCCTCCTCCTATTTTCCCCACAACAACAACCCTGTGAGGTGAGTTGGGCTGAGAGAGAGGGACTGGCCCAAGGTCACCCAGCCGGCTTTCATGCCCAAGGCAGGACTAGAACTCCCAGACTCCTGGTTTCTAGCCCATTGCCTTAACCACTAGACCAAACTGGCTCTCCAATATAGAAGTGATCTACCATTGCTTTCTTCCAAGTCTTGTTTTGCCTACTTCCTATTCTAGCCTACAGACCTGGGATGTTCCAGTTGTCTTCCATCCAAATATTATCCAGCACCAATCCTGCTTAGCTTTAAAGATCTGCCAAGTTTAAACCTCTAGCATTGTCTAGCAAATGTGAGATGCTGGTCACATTGGTTTTTCACAGCTGGCATGGAAACATAGATGACTAGTAAGCCTCTGAACAGGCTAGCTACTTTGTGGTCTTTCTTTTTTACAAGGTGGTCTCACATCCAGAATTTTTAGAAAGTAGCTAGGCCTAGTTTCAATGAAAAACAAGGAAGTTAGGATTTGTTGAGAGTATTGATGATCACAATATGGTAAGACTGGTTCAGAAAGGCCATTTATTTTTAGCATCCCTGCAAACAGACTTTCCTGCTACATAAATGAGCTATGTTAAAGCCTTGAATGTCATGGCCCTTCCTTTTGAAACTAGTGTCAGGAAGAAGGACTGCAGTTTACTATCAAGACTTGAAGAACTGTGACTTGAGATTTTTTTGCACATATTCATTGGTAACTATAACAACCAGAAGATAGGATAACGGTGACTTGTTGATTAGTGACCAAACAAGGATCAAAGCTGAGTCTCGTTTTAATTTGGTTAGTTACAACTGAATTTATACAAGCCACAGTTCCTTGAGTTATGAGTATAATGGTAAACTTAGTTTGCCAAAAAGTGTACGGTTAATTTAAAAAAAAAACTGCCAGAGGATGGAGGAATTATATGAACCCAAGGTTCACTGTGCTTGTTTGTATAGCAGGAAGTAATGATATAAACATTATACCTGGACTGTCCCAGCATCTTGGAAGGAAGGGAATTGAATGATAAGGTGTCAGCCTTCCAAGGCAGACCAGATTAGGATACCAAAGTGAATGTGCTTCCCCCTTCCCTCCCTTTATCTTCATGAGAACTAGGGAGGGTCTTGTCCGAGACGCTTTCTCAGGTTACAGTTCTGGCCCAGACTCATATTTCTTTTATCTGACCATTGTCTTGGTAGCGGCTGTTTCTCCCATTCCTCAAGATCGTTTCTTCTGTCCATCACATAAGGTTTCTCTGTGTTACGTGGTAGCAAAGCCTCCCTTGAAACCTGACTCCTAATCACTCCATGAACACACCCATATAGCTTTGTTGGCTGCAATACGGACTTGGTTTGGTACTGCCTTCTTCTGGGATGTGTTTCTGGCTTTGCAGTCTAGTCCAGAGCTCTGGGATTTGCTCATGGTCTCCCATTCAAGTATCAACCAGTTCAAATCCTGTTTGGCTTCTTTCAAGATCAGCCAAAGTTGGTTAGCTGCTACTACCTGAGCTTAGCATGCTACAGGAGAACTTTGTAAACCTGTCATCCCTCCCCTTTAGTGGGACAGATGATCTAACCCCAAAGTCCTCTGCGTGTCTAGCTTAGCCCTGGTCTACTTTGTGCAATAAAATTATTTGTGGCTTCAAGCCCATTTGGCCAGACTTCTTAAGGCTCCTTTCTAACTCCTGCATTTCTTCTCTGCCATTTTTTTCTCTCTTTTTTCATCCTCAGAGCTCCTTCAGCTGGCTAAAGAAAGACCCCAGACAGATACAGCAGTAGCCAGAAGGCTGGTGACCAGGGCATTAGGATTACAGCGCAAATGTCAGCACAATTCAGACTGCCAAGGACTGGGATCCGCAACCACCAACCTGCCAGATTAAAACCAGACTGGTTTGAGTGACTTGGGGTGGCATTAAAACAATGTACACAACAGTGTGATGATGGCAGGTCTCATCTGTTCTTTTTGGTTGTGTTGTGTTCTTGTTTTTTGAAGTAGCGACAGGCTGGTGGTAATAACGACTGGAGATGTTAGAACTGGGAACATTCCCAAGTTGGTTAATCAATTGGAACTGATGGATGGGAACGGAGGCTGATCTGTAAAGGCACCACAAGGGGGCACTGTAGCACCAGAGGAGAGCTTCGTCAGCTGTTTCAAAATATTGCCAGAAACACCTTGATGAACACCTTTTGTTAGCATGGAAACGATATGGCTGATTAATGTTTGTAATCTATTCTTAAACCTCTCTGAAAAGTTGGCTGGAACTAGCATCTCATTCCTGTCAAGAGATAGAATTAAACTTCTTTCAACTGGTATCAAACGTTCTACTTTCCTCCTTGTGCCTTTTGTATCCCCCTCTTCCCCTTTCAAAGCTTGGGTAATTCTCAGGTTACAGGCTGGAGCCAGGAGAATTCCTTGGCTGGGAAGAACCTACTTTAGCTTCTGATCAGTCCACCAATCACTCTAGTTGCATAACTATCCCCACAACACCCAGCTGTTATCTTGCCCAGTTCAGGTTCGAAATACATTTAAGAAATGCATGTTGGGATTCGAGCTGATTGGGTTTTGGATTTGATTCCCAAGAGGTCCTTTGGAGCATGTCGGGATGTGAATGAAGGCTTCTCTGCAGCTCCGTCAAAGAATGGTATTTTTCCCCAGGCACCTGGGACTGTTTCTGCAGCTACCATTTGAGCCCAGAATATGTGGATGCCTTAAGTTCTAGATGGGTGCAATGTTTGCCTCTCTGTGCCCTCCAAAGCAAGTTCGTGAATTTAATCTAAAGTGCTGCTTTGCCCTAGGTGGTGGTGTTCCACTTTGGGGAAAAGTGACAGAAAAAAGGAGGACTGAAAAGTAGTTAACACCCTCTTGCCGTTTCTCTCCTAGAAATTGTGTAACTGCTTGGATGAGGCTGATCGAGTGGTATTGCTTTGCTTCTACCTGTGGGCTGTTTTCCAAAGGAATAAGCACTTAACTGCAAGCTTTGGTCTCAAATTAATGTGGGGGAATGAGTTCCCACCCTTCACACCCATGCTGGACTACGGGACTAAGTCTAGATAGGGGTGAAGACACTGGAGGCACCAAGTCGCACATCTGCGGGAGCCAATGAGTTGTTTACTAACTTTTTCTGTTTTTTTTTAAAGGTGTTAACATCCAAGCCAATATGCATGGTGGTTTGTCCAAATCCTCTTTTGCCCGCTACATTTAACAACTTAGAAAAGTTGAGATGGGGCCATTCTTTTGGGCTGTGATGTGCGTTCTACAGTGGGTAATGACTAATTACTGTGGTGCTTCAGTCCACTGGCCCCATTGGACTTCCCAGCCTGGATTTGCTGGGACTGGTTGTGATTTTTCAGGGGTGCAGAAATGATGTGCTTCTTGGCTGAGAATCAGGATTTTTTTTCCAGGCATGGCTGAGACTTAATTTGACCAAGGACTGTAGCTCCTAAAGCTCTATCATATGCATTTTTCTGCCTTTTTCTTATGCGGAGGCCTTGTTACAAGCTTTAGGAGCTACAGTCCTTGGTCAAATCAAGACTCAGCCATGACTGGAAAAAAAAATCCTGATTCTCAGCCAAGAAGCACATCCTTTGCTTCTATTTTTATTGCTATTAATGCAAGTAAGCTTAAGTAAAGATTCAGCTAGATGTACCCCTCCCTCTTTGCTGTCACAGTGTAGGAGATGTCCTCATTGTTTAACTTCTAGAAATCTTGAGGCCACATTGAAGGGCCGCATAGCCAGGAAATGTGATTGTAGCTACCTCAAGGTGTTTGGTCCCCAATCCAGGTAAGCAACACCACCACCTCCTACATTTCAGGATCTTATCCCCTCTTAACCCCTGGCATCTCTAGGTGAAAGGCTCGAATGAAAGGGAATGTTTCTGCCCAAGGGCTGCTCAAGCCCACCCATTCAGAAGAAATTGGGTTTGTTGCAGAAATGCACAATGTTTTAGCAACCATGCTGAAAATGGGAGAGAAGCTGAGGGTTGCAAAGTGGATGGGTTTAACTTTCAGGAAGAAAGATTAGTTCTACTTCAGAATGAACCCTGCAATTTTCATCTCTCCCACCAGGAAAAAAAAAATGGCAGGAAACCGCTCTCCAATTTCAGCAGTCCTGGTCAGAAGAGGTTCGAAGAAGGCTTTGTCAACAAGTTGCCCACCCCTGAGCTCTCAGACCAGAGTGTTACAGTAGTAGCTGCTGGCTTTGCATCCTGCAGCACATGGTGGTCATTGGTGGGGATGTGTCCCTCAGCTGCTGTGCGTTTTAATTTTTTTATTTATGGTTTTACTTGATATGGTTTGCTACACATAGTCACTTATTGAGATGGGTGGCTACACAAATTGATTAAATAAATAAACAGCAGATTCATAACAGGTTGGGGTGAGAGCACTGAGAAATAAGACACATGGCCCATGACATCTGTATTATAGCAGGAAGGAAGGCAGGCAGGCCGGCCGGCTGGCCAGTCCAAGCATGGTTTTGTGAATGGGCCATTAGCCTTGCCATGCCCATTGTGAGGTAGAGTTACCGCTGCAGTGGCGAACTCGCTCTGAAAGTTTGTTACTGCAATTAAAAAAAATACTTACAAATGGTCAGCATAATCTCAGTCCATTCATTCAACACTTTTATCTGTGCAAAATAACATTTTATAATCCTCTTAGTTTATCCTCCCGACCAATGTGTCTGGTCTGGTTCTCATTTAACAAGCAAGGATCAGTGAGGGAGAGAGAGAGGGAGAGAGAGAAAGTGAGTGGATGGCTATAAAAAAATCATAGTATCCCTGATCAAGAAGAGATGTGTGAACTCAGCTGGCATAAATCTCTACAGTTGTGGACGAGACACTTTTGATAACATGGTTCATCCCTCCAGTTATGGATTTTTTTCCCCTTTCATACATTACAGAAGTAGCTAAGGAATGAGTGTTCAAGGAGGGGAGGTTTTAAATCATTTTATATTTTCTCTTTAATGTTTAGATACATTGAATTCCCTCTTACAGTCCCAAAATAAGATGGGTTTAAAAACTTGATGTAGCCATAGCTAGTAACCTCCATGGTCAGAGACATCTACCTTTAGTTACCCAATGCTTAAAAGAAACAATAGATGAAGTCCATCCTGTGCATGTTCACCTTTTTGAGCCTCCAGAAACACCTCACTGATTATTTTTTGGAAACAAAATGCTGAATGTGGTACTCTGATCCACTGCAGCAAATATAGCTTGATTTTGCAGTACCCTTTGATAAAGAAAATCGGAACCTTATGGTTTTTTTTCCTTTGGAAATACTGTATACAAATTGTGTCAGCTCTCCCTGGATAAAGGCCTTTCCTTAAAAAAGAAAATTCAAGTAGGGATGGTTTTCTGCAGCAATGCATGGCCTCAAACAAACAGAGGCAAATGTGCTTAGCACCATCATACATTTACTAATGCAGGGGTGTCATTGAAAAAATCAAGATGGCTGCAGTCACATACAGGTAGTCCTCGACTTAAAACCATTCATTTAGCAACTGTTCAAAGTTACAATGGTGCTGGAAAAAAATGACTTATGACCTGTCCTCACACTTACGACCGTCATAGTGTCACCGCTGTCATGTGATCAAAATTGGGGTGCTTGGTGACCAGAATGTATTTATAATATCACGGGATCACCAATTGCAACCTTCCCAGCTGGCTTCCAACAAGCAAAGTCAATGGGGGAAGCCAGATTCACTTAACAATCATGTGATTTGCTTTACGGCTGCAGCAAAAATGGTAATAAAATCGGGCATGATTCACTTAATGATCGCCTCTGGTCCCAATTGTGGTCCTAAGCCAAGGACTACCTGTAGTTGGGAGTTGCCATCTTGACTTTTTTGAACCCCCAAGGACTCCCATGTAAAATGTGTGTCCTAAGAAATTCTTTCTGTCTTAAAAGGTACTGTAGAATAGTTTTTGTAAGGAGTAGGGAAGAGACCTATTGCTGGAAAAGCTCAGTATATGTGATGTACTTCTTATCTGCAATATTAACAGGACGGAAGTGGATGGCTGGGGGGGTAGATGGAAAAGACATGGATCAGAATAGAAGGCAGGGCAGGTAAACAGCTCTCTGTGTTTTGAAAAATTCACAGTGTAGTGGTTTTAAAAACCAAGATGAAAGGTATGATGAATACAGTCCTCCCCCAATGATAGTTCCACCTTTTTTCAAAACCAAATGTCACCAGTTCTCTTGGAGAAGTGAGCATGCCAAGACGGAGCCATGTGACATTCCAGGAAACGGGAGTGTTCCATGGGTCACGAGCAGAGAGCAGAAACCTCCCCATCAGTGGCACAGAGTCGGATTTTCAAACGTCTGCGAGAGAAACGACCAAGGCTGAAAAAGAAGTCGCCTGAAAATATCACTCTGAGCAAACATCAAACATCCTTACTGAGTTGTCAGACAGGCAGGGCCGCAACTAGGGTCTGTGTCACCCGGGGCAAACATGGATTCCGCACCCATTTTGGTGCCCCCCACAGCACGTGCCCCGGTTGCCCCCCCAGTTGCGGCTCTGCAGACGGGCAGCTGTAGCCCTCTTCGTACACTGCAGTGGACCAAGGGGGCATGAGAGTCTGCAATTGGTGAAGTACGCGGAGGGAAGCCAAGTCATACAGCTAGTGCAAAACCTTCCTTCTGTTGGAACGGTGTGAGTCTGCCGTTGTGTCTTCTTCTGCTACACGTTGCAAAATAGGCTTGGAGTAACACCCTTGAAAAATAACTTACAGAGCTAACGTGAAGGTTCATGGTCAGCTGCTTGATAGTTCAGTTTTCCGAGCAGTGGTTAGGGAAATCACGGGGAAAGCCCTTCCTTTCTTAAACAGGGGGGCTCAAGTTAAGACACCTGATTGTTTATGAGTCCACTGAAGTATTCTGGCTGTTCTGGTTCGTTGTAAGAGTTGGCTGTGAGAAGGGAGGAAAGAGAAGAATCTAATGTTACTGTCAGTTGGGATACCCATCTCCTAAAGGCAAGAATTACTGTTTTTCTAAAAATAGTTTATATTAATTAAAAGATTTTTACATAGAGCACAAGAACTACATTCAAAGAAAGAAAAAAATATATACTGAAGAAAATGAAAAAAAGAAAGAAGAAACAACAGAGAGAAAAGATAGAAAAAAAGAAAAAGAAAAGGAACAGAAAACATGAAGATGGATGGATGGATGGATGTGGCTTCTGATCTTCCTTTCAGCAGTTATACACACAATTCTAACCAAGCCTTTCTCTCCAAGATTACATTATGATTCTGTTCTGTCTACAGGTACTCCTTGCTTAACAACAATTGGGGCCAGAATTTTGGTTGTTAAGTGAATCACCGCAGGTATTAAGTGAACCGTGCAGTCATTAAGTGAATCACGTAGTTCCCCATTGATTTTGCTTGCCAGAAGCTGGCTGGGAAGGTTGAAAATGGTGATCACATGACCACAGGATGCTGCAAGAGACATAAATGTGAACTAGCTGCCAAGTGCACAAATTGTGATCACGTGACTGCAGGGACACTGTGATGGTCGTAAGTGTGAGGACTGTTCATAAGTCGATTTTTCCAGCACCATCTTAAGTCTGAACCATCACTAAACGAATGGTTGTTAAGTGAGGACTACTTGTATAACTTATTCTTTCTAATCATCAAAACCATAAGTCACAAAATCATTTTCTTTCTTACGCAAAAGGTCCATAAGGGGTTTCTAGTCATTGATGAATGCCAATAATGACCTTTCTCTAATCAAAGAAGTCAGTTTGGTCATCTCAGCAAAGGGAAGTACTATTGTTGAAGGAAGACTGATGCCATCAGAGGCCTCAGCCAACTTCATTTCAAAATCTGCCTGCTTCTGCAGTGATGACTTTGAATGCTTGTAATCAAGATTAAAAGAACCTCGTGTGGTGCAGAGTGGCAGGCGGCAATATTGCAACCGAAACTCTCCCCACGACCCGAGTTCGATCCCAGCGGAAGTCAACTCAGCCTTCCATCCTTCCGAGGTCTGTAAAACAAGTACCCAGCTTACTGGGGAAAGTGATGACTGGGGAAGGCAATGGCAAACCACCCCGCTATAGTCTGCCAAGAAAACGTCGCAAAAGCGGCGTCCCCCCAAAGGGTCAGCACAGGGGACCAATCAAGATTATGTGGCCCTTAACAAAGAAAAATTTCTTCCTGGCCTCAGTATGGCCATGCGTTTTCGTTGTAAAAACAAGTAGAAAATTCAGTGAATGAGTTCCAAAGGGAAGCCCACTGATTTCAGTTGAAGTCCTGCAATAACGTCCTGTACAGGTTGGGGGTGGCAGGGGGAGGAGAGACTGTTGCACAGATTTTTACAGATTGTAAAACTGGATGTTTTGTGTTACTGAAATGTGGCAGTTCTGTTTATTTGCAAATTTAAAGAAGGGGGATAGTGCTACACCTGGAAATTTATGTCAGTTGGATGGAAAACACAAGCTGAAAACAGGAAAAGACCACCTGGGTTTCCAGTTAAAAGCAGTGGAAACCTCCAGATAAAGCTCATTTTTAACTTTGCCTTCAAAACAGGAGAATTTTGTCCTGGCTGATGTTTGGGAGTTCTGATGTCTTAGAGACGTGCTGTGGATCCTGGAAATTTATTCCAGTAGCCTCTGCAAAGGAACCTGCAGGATTCCAGGATGAGCTTCTACATGGGAGTTTCAGAAACAGATTTCTAATTCGATCACAAAACTATCACAATTTAACAAATAAACAGTGAAATAAGTGGAATATTTAAGTAAAAACACAAGATGAGAATCTTTTTCTTACACTTTCTGGACACAAACTATTCGATTATTGTAGAGAACTACAGAGATAGCCTGGAAGGGGGAACCCAAGGGCAGTGCCATAAACACCAGCATAGCCTTGAGAGAGAGAGGTAGGGGTGAGAAAGAAACTCAAGACTGCTCTGCCTTGATTCTCTTTGGTACAAGAGAGGGGAGAAAGTTTGTTCGGCTTTCAAGATTCTGTTGTTATGCCCTGCAACTGTAAAGTAGAGTTCCAATAGTCTTAGTGAAGTCTATTTCCTGACCTGGCCTACCTTGAAGGGCTGACAATTATCTTATTGATACAAGCCGATCTCTGCAAGTACTTGTTAAAAAAAAAGTAGAAGCCAAACTCACCTATATGGCAGTTGTACACCCACACGCGTTGAAATCCATACCTGAACTTGCATATCATAACATTGTTGGAATAATCAGACTCTGCAACTTCAAAGTTTGGATTAACAATGATCTGGGAAAAGATAGATAAAGCAATTCTACTGAGATCTAATTGAAGATATACTCCTGATTTGAGGGGGGGGGCTGGGGTGTAAAAAGAAAAGAAAAGGTAGCTGGGATCATGCAATTGAAGCCCCTTCTCTTTTTACACATCGTACATAACAAAGGGAAGTTTCGATTGTGCAACCACCATCTTGAACTCCCCCCCAGCAGACACCACTTCCTTTCCAGCGCAAAGTGATGCTGCAATTGCACTAAAACAGCCTGAGAGATCTTCCTTAGGAGCAATGTTTATGTAAGATCAAAGCTACAGATTTAGACTTCAGACCTGTTCAAATTATGCTTAGTTATGCAAGTAAAATTATGGGTCTCCCCCCTACCCCTGGGTCACCTATCTCATTGCAAGATTCCTACAGGAAATCCTAACGATGGGCAGTGGAAGAGCAATATATCCATGATACATTTTTCTACATGAGAAAGGATTTTGAAAAATGCATTTCCCCCCAAACTTGCAGTTGAATTGCAGTAATCCAGAAAAAGCTTTGTTCCACCCATCCCTACCCTCGTACTCTCCAGATAATGTCAGATAGTTTTGAGAATTCCCAGCCTACACAGCCTGGAGAACAACAGATTGTTGCAGGTAGCTGTCTCAGCTCCTCTTATTTTTGCATTTTAGGAAGGCTGTGGCTTCTTTGCCTAGTGGGGACATGGTTAGGGTGTCATAGAATACAAGAGAAATGGGTTAATTGACTCAGTCATTTTTACCTTAGAGGCTTGCCTCTAGCCTCAAACAGACCTGATTAAATTAACTCCTCCTGAACAGCTGACTGGGTGATCAGGATTCTGGGATCAAGGCAAGGTTCAAGAGGGGCCCTGGGAAAATGGGGCTTCTGCAAGAAAGTCATTTCCACTGTTCTTATTTTTCATTCCCTTTGCAGTTACGAGTAAGCGCCAGTGGAGCATAACTATATGGGGATGGATACGGGCTCCTGTAATGGTGGGAATGACCTTGGGAGACAGGAGGAAGAGGCACAGACTAGACAACCATCATGCAAAAAGCTATCTCAGCCTGCGGAAGGAGGGAGGCCATGGGAAGCGTTTCAGAAGGGACCCTCCCTAGTTTTCCAGAGTAAAAGGAGAGGAGGGGAGAAAGACTTTCAGTCTTGCAAGACTCTGTTAATGGAACCTTCCAATAGAGATAGACCTAGTAATCATAGCTGTGCTTCTTGTCTGGACTACCTTAAAGGGCTAACAGCTCCTGAGCTTTCCAAAGTGAAATCCATTCAGATCATGTCACATAAGCTTTTTCCCCTCCTGTGGGCATGACAAAGCCGAAACCGGGCAAGGATATTACAGCTCAGCCTCCTTCGTGGTGGCTAGGAGGCTTGTAAAATTGACCGGCACAGAACAGGCCCCACTATTCTGATGATATACTTCTGGCATATTAAGGTGGTCAACTGGCTGGCAAAGGGAGAGGCTGGGTTGCGTGTACTCTGTAAACAGGGCCTGTGGCTACCATTCACTTGTGGAATCACAGCTTACCCGGAAGATGTAGTCTCCTTGTTTGAGATCTGTAATATCAATCCACTGGCAATCAATATTGTGCTGATACACATCATAGCATCCAACAGAGATCCCTTGCTCCCCAAAATTTGCACACTCATACTGCTTCTGAACAGCTAAGAAGGAAGTCAGTACAAAAGTAGTGTCAACATTTTACAAGAAGACTCTGGTTACAACATTGGAAGGGATGATTGTGTTTTAGCTAAATAGCAATAAGGGAAGTGGGCTTTGGATGTGCTTCCAGATGAGCACACCAACAGAAGTGTGGGCTGTGCAGCTGGAAACACACCTCTGTGCAAGGACTGATGACCCCCATTTTTTAAAAGTTATGGGAATGTCCTGTAATGTCCTTTTGATTTTTTTTTCCTAATGGAAGAAGCACATCATGTAATTAAGTATTCTATTCCATGTGCATCTCCAAAGAGAGGCAACATGATGGCAGTTGACTTGGAAGGAGATGTTTTTGGGTACATCTCCAACCAAAGAAGGAACTTGTAGGGTAAAGCCTTAGATGTTGCTAAACTCAATCAAGATATACTAAGCCAGACTGGCCACTCTTCTGATTTAACATAAGGCAGTTTCCTATATCCACAGGAATGAGTGGAGGGAAAAGTACCATTTTCAAAGATTTATTCCAAGGAATGCCCTGGGCCCTCAAGGCATTCTTCAACCTGACTTCTGGATAAGGTGGAATATTTCCAGAATTCTAAGCCTCTAATGGATGGTGGATGGTGGAAGGTGGCTTCTCCATTTGATTCCCCATGGAGTCTCAGCCATCAATATATTTTCTGTACTGGCTATAAGAGGGAAAACAGCTGGGGATTAAGGAGTGCTAGTTCAAAGTATTAGGAATCACTGACATAGTGTTAGTGCACTGTAATTACATTAGAAACATATGTACCATCTATACAGTCGCTATCCTCCAGGCAAAAGCTGGCCTTATGGCCTTCAGCAACTTGAGTCCAGTTGCTATCCAGCAGATCGTAATGCGCAAACACTTCCATGCTGTGGTAATGCCTGTAGAAGCCAGAAGGAAAGCAAATTTCTGAAGGTTGTAAATGAAGATTTAATAACTTGCGTAAACTCAGCCCCTTGTGTCAGGAAACCATGGTTATGGCTAGTGAATCCAGCCATTATCTTTATATAATTGTAGCCCTTTATTGGCTGTACCATATCTGGTTGTTGGTTGCTTTAAACATGCCAGAATGGCAGTTTATCATGATTGTGGTATCTCCTCAACCAGGTATGGATGCAGAGATTTTTTTTTTAACCCGTTCAATCATGTCTGATTCTCAGAGACTGCCCGGACAAGTCCCTGCAGTTTTCTTGGTGAGGTTTTTTGGAAGTGGTTTGCCATTGCCTCCTTCATAGGGCTGAGAGAGAGTGACTGGCCCAAGGTTACCCAGCTGGCTTTGTGCCTAAGGCAGGACTAGAACTCACCATCTCCCAGGTTCTAGCCCAGTGCCTTAACCACCACACCAAACTGGTTCTCATACAGGGAATACCTTTTTCCTAAAGGACTATATTTATTAGCCTAGCTGAAGCCCTATCCACTGCTCACCCAAACTTTGGTTAACTATCAGTGCTTTTCATTTAGATGAGAATATCTCCCCACTGTGGCTATTTACCAAGCAAATTCCAGTTTTGTGACATTAGCGTGGAAGCAGGAAAAAAATAACATATGGAATCCATTTCTGGGGAATCCTGTTATTTTGTTCCAAACAATAATGCAATTGAATTCATGTGACATCGGATAGCCTCAAGTCCACTCCTGTCATCCTCTGAGTGTTCTAAATAAAGAACTAAGAGGATCATACATTAGAACAGTGTTTCTCAACTGTGGCAACTTTAAGATGTGTGGACTTCAACCCCCAGAATGCTGGCTGGGGAATTCTGGGAGTTGAAGTGCACACATCTTAAAGTTGCCACAGTTGGGAAACACTGCATTAGAAGATCCCAGACAAATGAGTCTGACTTTTTGGCCTGATGGGCAAGATCATAAAGAGATTGGGTCGAGAACCTTAACATACAGTAGTTACAGCTCTTTCTCCCATTAAACCCAGGAGACACAGTTCTTCTAAATTAATGCATAAGCAATAGAATTGATAAGAGCCAATAAATCAAGTCTCAGTTTTCACAAAGGTTAGTGCCTGCTACAGTTGCAGTTGACCTACTCAGGAATGGATGTGCTTTTCCTAAAGCTCAACTCACAATTCGGCAACCAACTTAATCCAGCAGTGCCATAGTGCCCCACAATGCCTTTATCAAACTAAGCAATGAGCTCACCTCCATGGAGATCATCCTACCACAGTTCTTCACTTTGTGGGAGGCCTAATTCAAAGTGTTAGTTAAGCTTTAAAACTTTTAAATAATAGTTTGGGGGTAGACAACTTGAAGAACCATCTGCTCCTATTTAGCCCTGCCTGGTCTTGTTTTCATCAAAGTACCCCTATCCCAAGTGAGATTTAGCAGATGGTTATAAGGCCATGGCATCTCTTCCCAGATCTACAATCTTCCCTACAATCTATCTTGTACTCTTTTTGCAGAAGACAATACTTTTGTTTGTTTTGTTTTCCAAAGCTTTTAGGGCATTGCTGAGATTTGTATGATCTCTACGGTAAGCATTAGGATTTGTTTACTTATACTTCTGCTATGTTTATATATTTCTGCTATATTTCTGCTATGTGTGTTGTACATTATGATTATGGGTCAAAGACTAATTCTATAATATATGCCCCAGAGAACTTTCATTATGGAATGGCACAGAAATATTTAAGGAAAGAAATGAACACTGTCCACTCCTCTTGTGCTGAGATGACTGAGACTGAATCAAGTTCCTTTGCACGACTGGGATTACCAGGTTCTTCAAATAAATCAGTCAGAAACTAAGAAAACAACTAAGCAACTGAAAAAAACCCACTCTAACTTGGCAGGAAATGCTGGACTGAAATCCAACAAGATTTTGATGTTCTTTCCTGAAACCTCATGAGGTGAAACCATCCCAACATTTTACAAGATTTGGCAGTCTTGCAAGTTGGCAGTCCTTTAAATTTTGTTTTTCAAAATAGTTTGTCCCTAGTTGGGGGGCAGAGTTTATAGACAGCATCTAGAGGGTGATGGGTGCTTTGGGTGGTGACCATCTTTGAGTGTTACATTGCTGGCAACTTGCACAAATCTGAGTTGGTTTCACAGATTGAAGGGTTGCAGGTATTAAGACATAGGAAGCTCTCTCATATTGTTAGCCTATTTGTCCAGGACACTACCTCCTCTCTGACTTGACATCACTTTCCAGGGACCCAGGAAGAAAATAATTTCCCCCCTCACCTGATACCTGAATCTTCTAAATTGAGAGAACATCAGCTGAATGTGGGACTTTACCACTGAGCTATAGTTCCTCCCCAAGAACAGAAGTACTGTATGAACACTGAACCTTTCTGGTCAGCATGGAATTTATGCCCACAAGGGTGGGATCATAAGCATCAGGTGAAATGTAATAAGCTTTTCTGTCAAGATGTTGACAGAAACTCTTGCATCCTGCAAGGGCTTTTAGTTTTTAATTTGTGCAGCACCCAGGATCAGTGCCCACAGACTGTGAGCGGCAGACTTGCTCATGCAAAACCAGAGTTCAGATCCAGAAAACAGGCATGTCCTGGTTTAAGCTATGGGAAACTAAGGGACTGCAAAGTAGAGTTAGTTAGCGCCTTTGCACCTGAGAAAATAAACCACAGAGCAACATTAAACACCTGGGATTCAGTATCAGGTAGAGACTCCTAATACACCCATCTAGTTATTCTACTTGCATATGCGGAAAGCATTTTTTTTAAGGAACCCTTTTTTAAAAAACTGACCCAGAGTTGCTATAATAATTTTCTTTTGCCACACATTCTTTGATTTCTCTTTACCAGCCTTTAAGTGGCACCCTGCTACCCACCCATTCCATATCATGAATAGAATTCCAGTCTGGGAATGGAAAATATGGAGGGCTCTTAAGACATCCAAACTATTTACTTTGAAGTTGGACACTTGAGCTATTTCCAACGTGAAAAAGTAAAACATAAATGCAAACTGTAGGACTGACTATGTTCCTAAAATATGTCTGCCTGCTCAGAGAGGTGTTTATCTTATACTGTTTATAGACCAGAAATACTGTAGAGGAATTGAGCTTGTATTCCTCTCTATAAACAAACTGGTTTCAACTGACTGATGAGTTGTAGCCGCCTCACTTAATTTGAGCTTTTCGGAAATGCCAGGAAGGAAACTGGCCATGATAGGAAGCGACATTGTGAGGTTAAGTAGAAAGAGGCCAGAACAAGAGGGCAACCAGCCAGGTTTGCTGGTCCAAGAGGGCTTGATAAACTGGTGCTACCAGCTTGCCTGAGGTGCTCATAGGCAACTATCATTCCATAGACTCTTCCCCAGATGGTACATTCCAGATTCAGCCACTGCTGTCTCCTCTTTGATATATCTTGCATGGCAAGGCTTGGAATCAGCTCAGTGGTTTTGGAAAGGATCTGCCAGTTTGGAGTCAACAGAGTGAGATGGACCCAAAATCTGGCTTCATTGAAAATGGCTGCATAGATTCATACAGAACAAAATGACAGGATTCCCCCGTGCTAAGGCGTAACCCAATTTGCTTAGGGACCGGGGCAAACCCAACTGTGGTTTATTTGATAAATCACAATTACTTAAATGATGGCTTTGCATGAGATGTGAACAAGCCAGGGATATGCTCATGAGTTTGACTTTGAACCAATGGCCAAGGGCCACCAGCATTTTACCTGGGCTAAGAAGCCTTTCCTGCAGGTCATGTGGTGCCCCTGCATGTGTCAGCATTCATTGGTTTTCACTTTTTTCCTCCTTTGGGGTAACTGCAAAGGTGGAGGTGTAAAGCAAGACTTGCCTGTGGCATTCGTGCCAGATCCAAGCATGGCGGCCAGTTTTGGGGCGGAAGTCAGCCTGCCCATTATTATGGATCTGGGAGGAGAAGCGGAAGAGTCTCCTGTAGCCGCTGGTCACCAAGGTATTGACCGCTGAGGAGGCCAGGCAATTCTCCTCCATGGCGCACTGCAGCACGTGCATCGGGCGATCCTCCAGGTACGAGGTGTACTCCACTTCCTTGGCGTTGAGGACGAGATCAGCTGCAGCTGCAGACAAGACCCGTCAACGGAGAGTAAGACTTTGCTTTTATCCTCGGCTTATTTCCTCGGAAGGATTTGTAGGCTGCTTTAAAAAATGGAAGGTTTCCCAAGACCAGTGTGCGTCCTAAGTTATATTTAAAGCAAGTGCATAAAGCAAATGTTTGTAGAGAGAAATAAAAGCAAAGAAAAAAAAAACCAATAACAAAACTGCCAAATGCAGATAATTAAAATGGACACCACACTGCAGGAGCCAACAAGCAGGAATGAACGGAGCTAAAGACGAAAAGCACAGAGTAACACCGAATGCTGAGCCATTTAAAATGAAAAGGCATACTTAATTTCAAAGCCCAGCTCTTCAGAACAAATCTATTTTGATTTGTCTAGATTTTGAGCAAAGGAAGCCGAATAGCTTACTTTCTGCACAGGAAATGCCGGCTGCATGGTGTCCACCTCCCTTGGGACAGGACACAGTGATATCGTGATGGCAGTGGAACAAGGCCATCTCTGTCCCAGAGCATTTCACCCCACTCATGACCACGTTGTTTGCCCCAGTGTCTCCATACCAGTACCAGGTCTCCTAAAGAAATACCAAAAAAAGGAAGGCGATTGAGTATAGATGCTTTGTAATATAATATATTTTAAACCACCTTCCCCACTTTAGTAATCTCCGGAATTGCTGGATTTTAGTTCTGTGGATTCCAGCCTGGGGGCCTCATGACCAACTCATTGCCTGGCAGGCCCACTATTTTTTTTCAGCATGCACGCCAGATAGCTTAGGAGAATTCCTGATTTGAAGGCCAGGGTTCAAATTCAAATGTAATTCAAATACAGGCTCCCTGAATACTTCGGAGCAGGCAATTCCTTCCTTCCTTTAATGATGTATGGTCAAAGACCAAAAATATGAATAGAAATAGCACAAATATAAGCAAGATAAAGAAGTAATAAAATAAAGGAAAATGAAGAAAATGTTCTAGCAGAGTTGAAATTCTCCATACAACCCTCTAAAATAAAAGCTAAGCCTCAAACCTCCTAGTGGCAATAATGATTGAGCAGAACTTGGCAATGTTCCTGGAAATCTTCAATGAAAGGTCTGAAAGTAAAAGTGAACAATTTCCAGGTTCTGGCCAAACAGCACAGCCAGTAAAAAGTAGATATATAAAGGCTGCATGCCAATCATCATAAAGGGGGCAGTAGAGTAAAAACATGAGCAACTGACTCAGTAGCACATTGTGGGCAAATATAAAAGCACTCACAATACGGGATACAGGTAGTCCTTGATTTACGACCATTCATTTAGTGACCATTCATATTTATGACAGCGCTGAAAAAAGTGACTTATGACTGGTCCTTGCAGTTTCAACTGTCGCAGTGTCTCCAAAGTCACGCGATCAAAATTCAGGTGCTTGGTAATCGGCATGTATTTATGATGGTTGCAGCGTCCCAGGGTCATGTGATCACCATTTGCAACCTTCACAGTCAGCTTCCGACAAGCAAAATCAGTGGGGAACGGTGTGATTCACTTAACGACCACCACAAAAAATGTCGTAAAATCTGGTGCAGTCACATGATACCTCGCTTAATGATCGTACCACTTAATGACAAATTTTCCAATCCCTGTTGTGGTGGTAAATTGAGGACTGCCTGTATTGTCAAAACCTTCCCTCCGGCTGGTAGTTGTTTTCCATCAATAAACTATCCCAGCAACTGTAATGGCTGATTGACGAACTGATAAAGGTTCATGAGAACCACGAGGCCAACATCTAGAAAGTTGTAATATGTTCCCCAAGATTCGAGCTGGAATAGTCCAATATTTGGATTAGGGATACAAAACATTTGTGGTGGAGGGATGCACTTGGCTTTTCAGGCTCAGAGGTCAGATTTCCAAAGGTAGATGGGGCCAGAAAAAACCTCATTAAAACATTCTCATGTCATTAATAATTTGACCCATTAAAAGAACTATTTGCCCATGTTCCACACTGTTGTTTACTTCAAATTATCAACATATCACTGGCTGGAGAGGATTGGAGGTCAACATGGCTTTTGGTTCATCTTTGGAATAACCTTTGGCAGCCAGGAAGCCTTTGCCATCAGCTAAAGGGCCATAACAAGTTGTTTAGCTCAAGTGAACTGATATCATCAATTCAATTGTATGGAAAGTTGCTCAATAATATAGCCTGTAAATGCCTTCCATATCTTGCTCATGCATTCACAATACACACTTTATGCAAAATTCAACCCAACTTAAAAGAAATCCAGGATGTAAGAAGTATAAATCCACTTCTTCAGAAGTGGAAGCTGCCATGAGTTTTATGTTGGTGGTATTAAATGAAATAAATTGATCAATCAATCAATCAATCAAAAAGACACAGACTTGACTCTCCCCATCTCACTTAAATGCAGAGCAATGGCAGATGCTCTCATACTCTGCTCTTCCCTCACTTCATTTGCTGTGACAATAAGTGGGAACCCAACATAAGGATGGGCCATGTAACACATGTGTTAGACTTCATATTTCCAAGAAAAAGGCGGAACCTTCTGCCAGCCCAACAGGTCTACTAATAGCTGCTTAAGTTCCTTGCCTCCAGATCTGATCAATAGAGCAGTCAATGATTGGGAGTGAAAGATGACCCACCATTCCAAACCAGCTTTGCTAGCAGAAATTATTAAGGTCAGGCAGTAAAGGACTCCAGATGGTGGTACAGAGGAAAGTGAGGTGGGACACACTGTAGTCCTTATCCTGCTTCTACGCAGCCCTTGGTTTGTATCTGGAGAGAGGCGAAATGGATCCACTCCCCCTTTGCTTCTTGCTTGCTGCTGAATTTGGTAGCACACCAAGCATGTGGTCAAAATTCAAGGGCAGCTTTGGAGGAGCCTTCAAACAATCCTATGGGTTGTGCACTTTTGATCTAATGGGAAACATCTCGTTAGCACTTGGATCACCTGTTTTTCTGCCCCCCCTCCCAATCCATGCTGGCCTTTAATGAGAAGAAATTAACTGAGTTATGAGCAAATTGGAATGCCATTTTCCTGAGCTCACAGAGCAATTGAGGCCTGGCACCTTTCCCAGAAAATACATAACTACTCAATAAACAGCAAATCAAACTTCTTGACAGTCTCTCCTCCTCCCCCCCCCCCCCCCCCCAGTCATGCAGGAGCCAAAGATCCTGTCTACTGTGAATGAATGCCTTTTCCATCAACAGCTGTCTTGCCCTGGGCAGAGGACTGACCACATCAGCATTTGCTACTGAATAGCCAGCCTAGGCATTTACACAACAGATCTTTAATGCTGGAGAACTACTCAAGCATCAACAGGAAGATCACCTCAGATCTGGAGAAGCAACATTGTTCTGGACTAGCTGCAGAAGAGGGACCTATTGGGGACTGGATTAGCTCCATCAAATACTCTGGAAACTGAGAAGTCATACAGGCGATTCTTGAAATCAGTGCAGCCATCTTAGCACCTTCCTTTCTCTATCCAGTCTCTTGACAAATCAATTTATTGCAAAGGGCGTTGATTTGAGATTGGCTGAAGTGTGTTATGTCCAAGCTCCAGTTCTCAGGGCAACACAGCTCAATTATTAATCTATCTGCTTAATCTGTTTTGAGACAGAATTACTGCCATTATAGTGCTGTTACCCATTAAATAATCTCTTGCTAGATTTATGCATCTCAGAGTGTGATTGAACACCAGCTCCATAACCACACTGCACTTTTAACACCATGGCCATAAACTTTCATCATGGAAACAGAATGGAGAATGAAGATGCCTGCTTTGGAAGGTATAAAGATAAAGAATCTAGTAAAACAGCTCATCTTGGAAACAGTTCGGTGATGCCAGTGGGACCCTGAATATGTCAATACTCCACTATAATCAGATTCTATATAAGAATAATGCAAGAAAAACAGATTAGCAATGACTGTCCAGTGTTTGGAAGTCTTCTTCATATTCCCCCTCAAGAAAATGCTGCTAAGGGGGGAGCAAACAGGATATACCCTCTGTCGGTCACAACACACTGGCGCAACCTCATTAACAACGGCTTCTCTGAATGCAAATATCCACAGGTTAAGCCTGTTCCACATATACAGAGGGGCTGTATGCTTCACCAAGGGTGCAGCTTGGAGCAAACACAAGGACTTCTGTTCCCAGTGTGAGCAGATCCAGCACAGGGAAGTGCCTCCCCTCAAACAGCATAAGGGCTGCTAATGTCAACACTGTAGAGAGATTGGAAAGGGGGGCATTCGGCGGACATAGTAGTCCTCACCTCCTGAACCAAAAACTGGCTGCAGTTCAAGAAAATAAACCAGAGCTCTGAGGTGGCAGTTTTCAGCTAAGCTGAATTTGTAATAGGCAACAGCATGAGTTCCCTTCACTGCCCTTCCCTTTTGGCTTGTGGGTTTGGCCCAACCTATTTCCTGGGGAAAGGTTGAAGGAGGAAATGAAGCTTGTTGCAACAAGTCATAGGTGGAGCACTGAGGTCCTCATCAAAGAACACATTTCCCCACCACTTTCTGCAGAGATACTATTCCCCACGAAACTTATGCACTCTCCCTTCCCTGCCACAAATTTATTCATCAACTACTCCCCCTACCTATCTATCTACCAACCTACCTACCTACGTATGAAGTGACAGGATGGGGAACTTACATGTGAGGAGATAAATAGAAGAAGAGGGCTCTAAATTATCCTTTGAAATGGAGCCCCGCTAAGGGTGAGATCTATTCACTACTAAATAATCTGGCTTGCTGTTTGCCTTTCTGGAGGTGATTCTCAAAGTGGTTATTTCAGACAGACACAGAAGCTCTCTCTTCCAAGGTTGAGAGGCCCTGGGTAAAATATTTGTTTTTGGAGCGGGGACATGAATTTCAGTGCAATCACCTCCTACCTCTTTCCTTTTCTGCGTCTCCCCTCCTAATCCTGTCTCACGTTGCTTGTCCTCTTCACACTTTACCAGGCAGCAGTGCCATCTCCTTTTCTTCTTTGATCTTTAACTTATGCAAAAGAATTAGCTTAGGAAAAGAGGGGGCTGTAACTGTGATATATTAGTGAGGTCCATATCATACATCAAAACCGATCACAGTAAACTCAGCAGGGATGGGACTCCTAGCAAAATTGCTGTTCCAGAGGGAGCATTGTCTCTTAACCAATTTGTGTCAAGTTCTATATGGCTTGCCTTACAGCTTAATTTCTACCATGTCTACTATCTTCATTCTAACTAGGTAAAGGGTAAAGGTTTCCCTTGACATTAAGTCCAGTCGTGTCCGACTCTAGGGGGCGGTGCTCATCTCCGCTTCAAAGCCGAAGAGCCGGCGTTTGTCCGTAGACACTTCCATGGTCATGTGGCCGGCATGGCTAAACGGAACGCCATTACCTGCCCGCCGAAGCAGTACCTATTAATCTACTCACATTTGCATGTTTTCAAACTGCTAGGTTGGCAGGAGCTGGGACTAACAACGGGAGCTCACCCCGTCACGCGGATTCGAACCTCCAACCTTCTGATCGGCAAGCTCAGCAGCTTGGCGGTTTAACCCAGAGCACCACTGCATCTAACTACACCCTCTGAAATACGGGTGGTCCATTTTTCAATGGTTGAAAATGGCGCCATCTTAAATATCCTTCTGGGGCCTTTGATCTGTAAGTTCACTCCCCTTCTTGCTGCAAAGCTACTATGCTATGTGGTTCCAGCCACAACTGCTTGGCTTAACAGAGAGATGGATGTTTTTTAGATCAAGATGACATGTGGCTTGAAATGGGCCCCCAGAGTAATGGATCCATTGCTAAGACTAAATTAATTGAATTGAAAAGTAATTCAAATCACACACGTTTTCACATGTCTTTAATATTTCTTCTTTCTGTCACATCAAAAATTACAATTCAGTGCTAACTTAAAATTAAGGGAAATGTTCATGCACAGCTTGAGAGTTCCAGAGGAAAGGCAAAATATGGATGTACCATTTATTTATTAGATTTATGTCCCACCTTTTCTTCAGGAACTCAGTGTAGCTTATATGGGTATTTACTTCGCCCAGTGAGTTTCTGTAGCTGAAAGGAGGGCTCTTGAGCCAAAATTATGTGCCGCCCAGGAGTTCAGTAATGTCAGGATGGAACCCTTTGGTCCGACACAGTATAATTTTTTTTAATGTATCTCTAAAACATGGTGAAATGGAACCTTCAAATACCAGGTGATGGGGACCAATGATCTAAATAGGCTATCACCATCATCCTTTGTTTGAAGTATCTCAGTGTCCACTAATAAAACATGAGACCTAATGGGCCTTTGATCTGGTCTCCCAAGGCAGTTCTTGTGCTTATGTGCTTTGGTGTTGCTAAAATAAATATTGATGCTCCATGGAGCATAAATGGAGGCATAATTCATCCTCCTCATGTTACTGATCTTTGACTGGGAAGTGTAGCTCCTGGTTGTTCTGGGCTGTAAAAAGATTTCCCTTTGCTGTCATGAGCTGATAGCCCCAAGTTACTGACCAATTTAATGTGGTTAAAAATAAGGCCACAAATGACTATTTTATCTTTCCTTCATATTTTTTTAAAGGAGGCAGGAAGGGAAGAAAGGAAGTAGATAATGCAAAAATATGGGGATATGGAGAAGGGAGGCCAAAGCAGAGGGAAGCAGAAAGACAGATGCAGAAGAAAGTCCTATATGATGAAAAGTAAACAAGGAATTTGTATGTAGTAAGTTGGGATTCAGTAACTCCTGGCCTGAAAAGCTCAAGAATATGTCTTTCAATAAGAACTTTGAAGTCTGCAATGAATACCACTGAACATTTGTTTGTTCCCCATGGAATTAAGAAGTTACTATACCTGGAAAGCATGGTTAGCGTAGCCAAGGTCCAACTGGCGACAAACCACCATGGCTTCTGGCATACCCCAGTTGTTACTGCAGACTGACCCCCATATGAACGTGCCATTATACTGCCGGAGAACTTCCACGCGGCCTTCATAGGGTGTGCGGCCACCACTCAAGCGTATCTGCGGAGGATAATTGACAGCTATGAAAGTCATGGTTATTGTCACGCTCCAATTTCATTCCACAAAGGAGAAAGAATGTTGCATTTTCTGCTCATGGAGGACATAGAAAGCTAGCTGGGGAAATGAGACGTGTAACAAGGTCAGTGTTTAGCAAGTCACTTTATTAAAATTATCTGGCTGGCTTTTGAAAGTGGATTGCCTCCAGCCGACTTGGACATAACTTAGATTGTTTAAACTCCATTCATTTAAAAAACGGAATTGCATGAAAAAAGAATATTGACGTAGCTCACCCTACCCCAAAGTTTTGAACTGCTGCCCAACCACATCTCCCATCAGCATGATCACAATGATATCAAAAGCCATGTTTCATGTCCAGGAGAAAAAAATATTCATATAGAAGAAAAGAAAGAGCCCCAGGTCCCTAAATAATAATGAATATAGTCCCTGGTACTTTTGATTTAGCGGGAAACATCTCGTTAGCACTTGGATCATAATATCTGATGTTCAATTTATATTGTAGCCTTCCCCAACCTGGCGCTCATCAGTTATTTTCAGACTATTAGTCCGAGTTCTCAGCAAGATCTTGGCTCAAATAATTCCTTATAAATCAATCCCCATAATTCCTACCAGAAGAAGTTACACTACTCTAACCTTCTACTCCTATGTCCATCAAGATGACCTTAAATAATCAATGATGTATGGCAACCTATCATAACATCAGCATATCTCCTCTTATTCTCGGAAATCCAGAACTCCAAAATAACTTTTATATATAGGCTATCCAACTTTATGCAGGGTATAATGGGCTGTGCTTGATTTGATTGTTCACAGGTTTTGCCAGGAACCTGTGAAGATCATACTAATGAAGAGTATTGAGACATGAACAATTTTGTCTGGGGGAATGGGAACTCATTATTTTAAAGCAATCTTTACATTCACATTCTTGCTTTCTACCAGTTCTTGACCATTGTGCATGATGTTTACATATGAAAGCTGCTGTTTTGCTAATTTAAAACATTCACAGACCTATATGTAGGTTTTTTAAAATGTAATTCTCTGATAATTTTTATATGGAGAAGAAAGGGGAAAATAAATCTTTAGAATTCTACTTCTGTGTTGATTTTGACGTGTTGTGTTTGTCCAAAAAGGTTTAAGTGGCAGTGCTCTGCAAATTGAGAAAAGGAGGGAGCGGTTAATTTATCTGAACTCATTTTTGCTAAATATTAATAGGAATTCAAAATTATCTAAAAGAACAGCCTACGTGAAAACAAGCAGCAAAATTAAAGCAGCCTTCCTAGATGGAACATTTAATAGAGGAAGGCAGGGCTGAAGGTGGTCCACTGGGTAGAACAGCGGCAGAGTAAGGTAGAAGCAACTTCAGGAAAAAGTGAGTAGTATAATCTTCATGTGGTCATGGACTGAAAAGAAAAGACAACCCAAAATGAATTCAGTCTAGAAGAACTCTACTCTGACCTGATGCTCTTCTGATGTATTGAACTATAACTCACATCATCTCCAAGGTGCCAGGACATGATGTGCACTGTAGTGCAAACCATCAGGAAGGCATCAGGTTGGCAAAAGAATCTCTTGGGGTTGAGGGCCTCAAATCAGAGGTTGCACAGTCTCTTTCTAAAGCTAATCCCGACATGAAGTATTGCCTGAGCATAAATTCAAACTGATAATTAAGATGGAGTAATTGATTTAATGCCACCATTAGCAAGAGGCTTAGTAGAAATTATGGAGCAAACTATTTGGAGAAAGGCTAGGATGTTTCTCAAATCGTATTGCGCTCATTGGTTTTAAAAGAACACAGATGTTAAAGTGAATGGAACCTGTGGAGTTTGGCCAAATCCTGGGATGTAAATCTTACAAATTCACTGAACTGCCTGCCAGGATGGACCCTGAGCCAGCAGTCTGAAGATGACCTCAGTCTGGAGGGTTGAGGAAAAACTCCTCCTGTTCAAAACCCAAATTCAGTAAACATTTTAAGAAGTAACCAACAGTCTGATTCACATGACCCTTTTCAGGCCACAGCAGCTATTTGAGGCGCCTGCTGGTGTTTCTGGTCCTCTAACATCTGTTTGTGCTGAAAGTTGAATTTTATACCATAGGTTGGTAGCTGACATCAGTAGTTTCTCACAAGCAGTGACCGTGCTACCAAGATATAAAAACAGGTTACACCAAAACACCAGAGACAGCCCCTTTGCTCTGTCTAATGTTAAGACTGGTCCTGAGGAAGAGGTGGTATTACTACTTCTACTTACCACGACTACTATAGCATTTAACTTTTCTCTGTGGGTCTCTCCTCATTATGTCCCTGCACTAACAACAATGTGAGGTAGCTTGGTCTTAGAGATAGTGGCTGGCCCAATGTTACCCAATAACCTCCAAAGTAGAAGAGGTTGTATCTTTGCTGGTTTCTTGATCTGGAGCTTAAGGAAAAGTAGTAAGAAAGGATGGTTTTGTTTCAGTGTTCCAGCTCTTAAGATGAAGTGCACAGTGCATTCTACACAAAAAAGAAAAGCATTCTCCCGTTACAGGAGATCCTGACTCTTCTCACCTGGTTTTGGAAACCCATGGCTGGAATGTTGCATCTCACACCAGCATCTTCTTCATGGGTGCAGCTCCTGATCTCCTTGCTGAATTTGCAGTCCGTAATAGACTTTTCAAACCCTGTGCAGTCCACTTCGTTGAGATGGATGGGGCCTATGCCTTAAGAAGAGAGGAACGCTCACAAGGTCACTTTTCCACAATACATCAGATGAGGAAAGTTGGTATTTCATATGTTCTGCTTCAGACTACCCCAATCTGGGGACCACAGCAGTTCAACGCAACACATCTGCATAGTTGTCCAATTAGGAAGTGTACAGATCTTACGATCCCCCTTTCATAGGGTAAAGCATATGACTTCATTTTCTTAACATGTTGTAAGCCACTCTTGTTTCCTCCCTCCTTTTCATTCAGCTCAACAGAACCCTGGTATTTTCCCCCAGAGTCCTGTCCTAACAGCTTCACTCCATCTGGAGAACACCACATAGGGAAAGTGTGTAATAATTCATAGACTGGACATCTCAACTCCCCAGATCCCTCCGAAATCCAGATAGAGGTCCAGGGGACCTCTGAGTTAAAACTATCAAGGGCTTTAGTAAAGCCTCTCTGCCATTGGTTTTGTTTTTATTCTTTGGGATATTGTTTCCAGTAATTTTTTCTTTATTTCTTTTAATTGTTAGAAACAGAATGAAGGCCAATTTTCCATTTCTCCATCATTTCATAAATTTCATCTGGAGAATTGGGAGCAAAATATATAACTGGCATTTTTTGACAGTGTTTGCCACTGGCATCCCACAAGTCTGACATTTCAGGGATAAAAATAATTCTTTTGCAGGGCAAGAGAAAGACAAAAGGTCTCAAATAAACGTGGGCTATTTGAAGATTTCTACATTAGTTTTACTTTTGCAAGGAAACGGAGGGGTATAAAAGGATTTACAAGAAATCTTTGAGCTTTAATGGAGGCCACGGCATTACAAAATTACAAAAAATATTATGTCCTGTAGAATGGTTTATGCTTCTCTATTGAAATGCAAGAACTCTGTGATCTAATTATGCCCCTCCAGAGATTCATATGACCCCTACCTGGACCCCATTCAAATAGCTCTTAAAATCCAGCTCTTCTCACAAGTCTTGGGCTAGAATGAATAATGGACCTCTGTGGGATGTTGGTCTAGTAGAATTGGTATTGTTTTCCCACACATTTGTTTCGTATCGTTTTGTATTATATTCTTTTAATTGTTTCATGCTGAACACTGCCCAAGGTTGGGATGGAGCGAGACAGCCTATAATTACATAAATAAATACACAAACAAATATCTGTGCCCTTTCCCTAGTAAGTCTGATATTATGCATATTTATTAAATACTCCCACTGTTCAAAAGGTACGTATGGAATTGGAGTCTTAGGGTGCTAGCAGATAGACAGTGCTGCTGTCAACAGTCAAAAGATGCCGTCTGTCTTTTATACCCTGCTTTTCTATACCAGCAGGTACTCAAGGCAGGTGAAAAAAAACAAAACAAAACAAAACAAAACAAAACAAAAGTCAAATACAGAATCTAAAAAATTAAAAAAGCAGATTAAAAGCTAATAATCCAGTAGGTCCTAAAATCATTTAACTATTACTAGTAAATGAGATGTGTCTTTACAGATTTTCTAGACACTGAGAGAGTGGGGGCCAAGCACAAATCTTAAGGGAGTATATTTCAAAACCTGTTCCCCATTGATTTTGCTTGTCAGAAGCCAGCTGGGAAGGTCGAAAATGGTGATTACATGACCATGGGACGCTGCAATGGTCATAAATGCGAACCGTTTGCCAAGCGCCCAAATTGTGATCACATGACTGAGGGGATGCTGTGACACTTGTAAGTGTGAGGACTAGTCATAAGCTGGTTTTTCCAGCACCGTTGTAAGTCTGAACCATCACTATACAAATGGTTGTTAAGTGAGGACTACCAGTATTCTGTGTGCTTGCACAGACTTGTATTTTATTAAACGGAAAGACCATTCATGGTTCTCCCAAATTTCAACAACCAAGTTTAGATGGAAAAAGTCACTTTTGTTGCTGTTCTCATTAAGCAGTAGTCTGCATTTTCTCAAGCAATACTTTTTTTTCTAAAGCAGACAGAAAATAATGCTAACACCTTTTGCTGGAGGTGGTACCTTCTGTTTTATTAATATACTTCAGGGAAATACTAGTCGTTTTTCTTGGTAGTCTCCAATTTTCAATAAAGAAAACGCAACAAAACTGAAGCTGTCTTTCAAAATGTCTAGCTTCTATCTGGGTAATGTGGGAACCTGCTCAAGCCCCATCACGTTGCAGGGACTTATTTTCATGTGATGCTAGTGCTGTTACCACAATTAAATACATATCAGAGCCCTCTGTGTGCAGTTTGGCTGGCAAGTTCACATTTTTAAGATTCCAGAGAGCTGCAGTGTGTCTCATACTTGTAAATTATTTTCCCTTTCTTTCTCCAAACCACACCGTTTTGGAGTTACTTCACTTTTTACTTGGGTTTTATAGTGTTGTTTTTGGCTTGGCCATGGATTCCCTACCTCTCTGAGGCACAAAGCATTTCTTAGATGCTACCATTGCCAGCATTAAGAAACTTAAATCCCAGATTTTTGATTGTATAGAATATTATTTTTCTCTCTTAATAAGCCACATTTTGCCTTAAAGTACATTGCAATGTAATATTAAAGGAAACAGTCATATGCTTAACAGGTTGAGCAAAAGAATGGTTGGCATTCATTCCTAGCAGGGATGTGCGTCCTGGATCCCAGAGAGACAGGGGGCCCGCTCCCCAAAAGTCCCCCTTCCATAGCTTTCAAATTGCCTCTAAATTTGAAGACACAATTTCCTACCATTGTAATGTGGCAAACAGATGAAAGCTCTAATGCAAGTCCTAAAATACTGTAGACAGATTGTACTTAAGAGAAAAAAAAAACTTTCCCCCAAACTCATCCCCTTGTACAGGTGTGATGTGGCTCTACCCATTTTGCAGCAAATGTTTGGTATAGTCTTTGGTTACTAAAAGATTGCCCACTGCTGCCTTAAAGGAACCTATAGGTTGTAATGCACAACTTGTATCAAAACTCTTAAAGCTAAGCTTGATTCCCAGGAACTTTGTGGATACACCTGTGCAGTTTTCTTGGCATGGTATGAAACTAGTTTGCCATTGTCTTCTTCCAGGATATCGATAGACCTGAGATTTCCTGACCATCTCCCATTCAGGTAATAAGTCAGAGCTATTTTTCTGACATGGGCTGGCCAAATGTTTATCAACAGGGATCCTATCAAAATGTGCCGTATTTCTCACACTGCACACTCCTTTAAGGATCCCTTAAGAAATATTGGTAATTGAACCTAGATATGAGTCTGGATTATGGTACTATTTAAAGGAAGATGGCCCCCAGCAGGTCAGACTGTTCATCTCTATGACTTCACAATGTGCTTCAGTATGGCTACCATTGGCTTTAACTCAAGTGTGGAGAACTATGGGTTGTATGCAGTCTCCAGCAGGTCCAGTAAGCACACTGTTGAAAATAGTGGGGGAAATGGCTGGCAGAATATCCTGTCCATCTTTGCTAGAAAACAGTAAAAATGCACAACCTTTTGAAAAGGCTTTGCACAATTAAAAAAAAACTCAATCTGCCCAGAAACCCTGATTCCACCTATTACTATCTCAAGACATCATTAGTGACACGATGACATCATTCAAAGGATGATGTGACGTAGTATCCTTTGGATGATGTCATACTGTGTGATGGAATATGAGGGTGATCTTGGAAGACGGAGGGAAGAGATGCTGCCTAGGGAATGATTGGGTAAAGGAGAAAGGAGCCCACAACTCTGGAGTAACAGCCAGAGAAAGAAACTTAGGAAGGACCCACCCTAATTACTCAGGTGGTAAATAGGGAGGGCAGGATATTTGTACTTTGCTAGATTCTGTTAATGTAGCCTTACAATAAAGTAGAATTAGCTCATCTGGTTGTGTTTCCTGTCTGGCCTACCTGGGAGGGCTGACATACTGTCACTGAATAATAGCAGCTTTCCCAAGTGTTAGACAGCTTGTCTAACCTATCAGCTGAACCTGAAGATGCTAATGATTGGATTGTGGGATTTTCTACATAAAAAGCATGGGCTCAGCTCTTGGTCTCCCCGTGTTCATTGCTCCTTCATCCTTTCTAATAACTCCTTAACTTTAAGCAAACTTACCTTGTCCAAGTCTTGCACCCAGAATAGCTTCCTTGGCTGTTCCAAAGCCCATTTCTCGGCATACGACATTGGCTGAACGTAGGTTCCACTCGTCATCACAAATGGTTCCCCATTCGCCATTCATCAACACTTCAAGGCGACCTTCTCCAATCTGGGCTCCACCCTTTAGCCTCACCAGAAGGTGCTAAAAGAGAACAGTAAACCTTTATTACTTAGCGATGTAATTGTCAGAGGCAATTTTTTGTTTGTTTGTTTTTAAGTCAACTCAATCACATATATGCACCTTTTGGCATAAGTCAAGATGGCATGTTAAGAAATAAGGCATATGGGAGAAGATTCCATGCTGCAGCAATGAACTCTTTCAGATAGAAGATGCTGTCTACTTTTTTGTTTGACCATGAGTGTATTCGTGGCAATGCAGCAATTTGCATTGTTTACTTTTTGGACAAACATTTCAACCCAAGAACTAATTTCTTACCTTATTTTATTCAGCAGTGGTATGATCTGATGGATGCTACCGCAGTGATAATATCATTCATATATAAGATTTTCTTTTTCATTGTAAAGACTCTCTTGTTTTGAGCATGACTCCTGGGATTACACAGACGCAGCCATGTGGGGGATTTTTTTAAGCAATAATATGGAAACGATTGCTATTTTCCATTGCCACTGCTTTCCCAGTCTAGTTTTCAGCCTTGGCATTTCCCCCTGGTCTCCCATCCAAGGACACCCCAGGTCTGACCTGCTTATTTTTTATGAGTTCAGCCAAGATTGTCTAGGTACTGCCACAACCTGCACTGTTTGTTAAACTACCCAGAAAGTCCCACAATAGTTTTCAATATATGATTTCAGTTAATTGTAAAGAGGAGGCATGCGTGTGGTAGTTTCGTTTTGCAAACCATTTCTGATCTATTTCAGTGTAATGAAGTTGATTGTAATGCTGTATATTCTATAATATTAATGTTATTATCTATCTGCATTTGTATGTAGGGGTTCCTTCCAAAAGCTCAAAGTTGCAAATGTGGAGTCTGGAACATGGTACTGCTTTGTTTGAGGCTATTTGTTCATTTTAATTTTCTGTCTAAAGATTAAAATCTCCAGTGTCCCAGGTATAAACGCTACCATGTTTTCTGCTCCTATTAGCTGGAATTTCCAGAGACCGAATCTGGGACTCCTTGGGGCAAAGTCTGCATTCTGTTACTGAAAAATGGGCCTCTCATTGAGTAGGCTAGCACTGATCCCCCTCTTCTCCAGCATAGCACCATGTAAGCAATGGTATTAGCCCCAGCTGCTCATCTTTTCTGACCCAAGGGCCTCTCTCATTTTTCCCATGAAGCTGCACTCCAAAAACATGTGAATTTAATTGAAATTCAATTTAATTAAACACAGTTAATATGATTGCTTTCTGCAAAGTTACTTAATTGGGTCTCATTAAAGGGACCATGTCCAGTCTCTGGGGTCCTGCTGATAGAACATTCCTGCCATAAAGCATATATTGAACTTTTGGCTGTAAAGGATTTGAAACCAATTCCAGCCCTACCTCTATAATCTGTATACTGTACTGGTTAAATATTTGGATTCTGATGCAGGAATGGACAATTTCATGCCCTCTTGATATTTTGGAGTAAGTCCCATTACTCCTAGCCAACATGACCAACAGCAAGGAACGGTAGGAACTCTGAACCACCTGAAGGATATCAGGTTGTGTGCTTTAATGAACCCAGATATGGGTCTAAAATTGATCTTTGTACATGCTAAGGGAAGGTTCAGTGCTCTTCAACTTTTTTTGAACATTCTGCAGTAAGCTCCAGGGGTTGAGAACATTCTTCACTGATTTAAGTGATAGATAGAAAGATAGATGATAGATAGATAGATAGATAGATAGATAGATAGATAGATAGATAGATAGATAGATAATAGATGGTAGGTAGGTAGATATTATTGCTGTGTTACTGTTTATCAAACCATTGAAAGTCAGAAATTCTTGCTTATCTATTGGAACTTATCCAGCAAACTCTCTATAAATATCAATATACCTCTCATTGGACACTGTTCTAAAGAAACAAACTAGGTTTTTCAGTAGTCCAAAGTTGAACTTTGGTGCTACTCATTATGTTTAGTGAAAGCAGGTCAGATCACACTCCCCAGCCTGGTGTCTATTAGGTATGTTGTAGCTATTAACTTCCAGGTTCCCAGTCAGGAGAGCTAAAGTCTAGGCATTTGGCATTGTGGGAATTGTAGTTCTCAAGGTGCCAGATTGGAGAAGAATGGGCTAGATTATGTGATATAAGCACATTTATGCAAATATTTTAGGATTGGGAAGCTGGGGGGAGGAATTGCATCATTCAGTCTTAACTGACACAGAATTCAATTTCATATAGAATTTTGTTTCCTATTTACATATCTCACCCATTCCACATTTTAATGATCCGGAGATTGCATTTTTAAAATGTGGGGATTAAAAAAAGGCTTTTCCTGATGGTTTCAGAGGCCTCCAAACCCCAGCTGGAATGTCAACAGGACATAGGAAATATTTTAAATAACTGAAGAGGCTTCATCATTCAAGAACATTATGTGCATACATTCTCTATGGCTAAAAGGGAAGAAAAGGTCCTAAGAAAAATATTACAGATCTACCAATTCTTGGTCCTGGAATAAAAGCAATCTCTTGATGATTTTGCATGGTAACAGGCTGTTCCAGGAACTCTCTCCCTGGTACCCTGGTCTGTAGTTTAATTCAGAAAAGAAGATCTTACAATTCAGGAGTCTTGTGGATAACCGAGGTCAATTTTGCTATGATCACATATGGACATGAATGGTGAAAGTCCCCCTGTTGTTTTGTATGTTTATTTGCTGGATTTCAAGGAAGGTCAGCATGAACTGGAGTTCAGATCTGGGCCATAAAATTCCCACTCCATTCCACTCCCACTCCCACCTTCCAAGAGGGGAGGGTGGATTCAGGCAAACACAACAGTATTTCATCTGTAGCTCCCATCCTATCTGTTACCTCCAAAGGTATTGTGAGCAGGAAGACAAAAGGGATAATGCACTTTACAGTCATCAAGACGTCCATTCTGGACCAATGGGATGTCATTTGCTAATGCCATTGTTAGCAAGCCAGTGACTTACTTTTCTTTTTAAAGGTTGTGCTCTGTGCCACCCAGGTCTTCAGAGAGTTAAAACCCTCCTCCAAGTGGTTCCATTCCAATTTGTCATTCTAGCCCTACAGAAATGTCAGAAGTGGAACCTATAATGCAGAGCTATCCTGCTTCCATAATCACCTTTTGGGAGTGAATCTGCATTGCCCTGATAGTTAAATGACTCAATGGTGTCTGTTACAGAAGGCCACTGAGCTATATTCTGAACTAAAAAAGTGAATGCAAAAGATCCTTCCCTTTTGCCACTCTTTTCATTTACCTACAAGTGTTTTCCCCATCTCCCACACAGAGAAGGCCACATGTGACAATCAGTGCAGGACCTCACAAAAATGGCACCTAACCACCTTCCCATCCATGGTTGGTTTTGTCTGGCATTTAGGATACTTCCACAGTCAGAATCAGGAGGACCTAGAAGGCTATCAAGGGACCTTTTCTCTGCATGATTCTCAAAAAGCAAAATGACAGTGTAAAGCTACAGGGGCTTAGTCTCTTTGAGGAAGGAGGAAGACCCAGGAGCTGAAGGTAATCAAGCTAAGAATTCCCACCAGTAGGGAAACAACCTGAACCAAAGTTCTGCAGAGCTCCAGGACTTCTTCAGGAAAAATAAGCTGAGCGTACTTCCTGTTGAACTGCAAAATACAGATGACATTGTGGGATCACCCAGGTGCAGAGGTGACCACAGCTGAATTTTAAGCTCCACTTTGAATAAGGGGAGTCAACTCATGGCCCAAAGGCTACTTATGGCCTGTGAACCTCTTTTATTGTAGCTCCTGGAGCCCTCCAAGATCATGTCTGTGCAATTCATCAACAAGTTGCTGAAAAACAGCTGCACAATTTCCTATCACTTTCCACAAGAAAAGTAATCAGGTAAGCCAAGGCTTCAGATCATATAGGACACTTACAACATGTAGAAATCCTCTTCACAAAAGTGTGTTAAAACCTCAGTCCCTATAAGGATGATAAGTCTCTGCTCTAATAAGGGATGGATGCTGTGCCTTTTTATAGGCCCTGGCTCTTGACTGATCGTTTCGCTAACATCAACTGTTGTACAGACTAAGGCAAAAGTCATATTGGTTCCTAGCTGTCCTACAAATCTGCCCGGACACTGAATGCAGTTATGAGCTCCTCCACAGATATGCATAACCAGCATGGGACAATTTATTGCACAACAGCCTGTGAAAAAGCCCTTACAAGCTATTCACAGTTCTGGCAGCCAAAACCTGAATACCTTGTTAGATCCACCATCACTAGCATCACAGTTGGGATCACAAGACAAGACTAATAGCAAGAGTAAACATCTCCAGGTAAAGAATTGGATTATATAACAGGGTTATATATAGGAAGAATCAGGATCTACTATACTTTCTCAATCTGGAGTCTCTCAGTTGGCACACAACTCCAGATCCAGTCAACCTAAATGGTACCACGATGTCTGTGCTCACTATCTTTGGTACTAACTTAAGAGGTCAAACGCAGCAATTTTCAGCTTTTTAAATATGAGTGCAGATCTGCAGTATCCAAAAATGGTGCTTACCCAGACACAGTTGGCAACATCAAATATCCATCTAAATTAAAAACAAATACGTCTTTCCCATGTTTCTTTTGCTGTCACTGTGGGCTAATAAGCCACAAGTCCACTCTTACGTAAAGTTCAGGAATTCTAATGCACAACTGTCCACATTTAACATTTACATAATAACAATAGCTGTTTGTTTGGAAGAACACAAAGCAGCGCTCAGCTGGCTTGAACAAAAGAATTTGGAACAAGCATTTGGCAAATTCTAGTTCCAACTTTTTGCCAAGAGCTTCACGACTTCCAGCAATAAATGAAGCTTGTGCTGTTCTGTAAGTCCAAAACATCCAGAGTCAAAGCTGGAGAAAGTTATAAATAAGGCTCTGCAGAATATGATTCTTAAAATTTTCCAGGTAAATATGATGCTCTGAGCAACTGCAGCCAAAAAACAAATGCAACATTTTAAGAATGATGGTGGTGGCTTGAAAATATTGATAGTGTTCCTTGGGGGGATCAGGAGATACAAGTGTATGGCTTGGAATGCTGAACTTTGGGAAATTAGGATCTGCAGAGGAGAATGTGTTTTTTGGGGGGGGCATTAATTACTTGGAATTGGGAGAAAAACTATTTATGACTGGCTCTTAAATGTCTCCTATCCTTTAAATCCCAAAACATTTTCACAATTTTTTTAATGCTATCATCTTCTTAAGGAGAAAATATAAACTTATCATTAAATGTGTGTCACAGTTTTTGAGATGGAAGGCTGATCCAGCATTAAACTTGCTGGAATTCATGGACAGAAAAGGCAAGTTAAGAAGCAGAGTTAGTAGTATCCTACTATTAGTATACAATCATAAAGCACTGTAAAGAATACTATCTTGTACAAACTTAATGGGTGCCTTATCCCATCATTGGATTCCAGCCAGTTACGTTCACAGTTCTGTAAATAGTGACCAAAGATGGACAAAGAATCCATGATTAGTTGCAATCAGCCATCCTAGGGTATTTTATCCCAATAGGATTTGGCCCCTGACTGTGCAGACTTTTGCTCACTTTTGGTGTGACAGAAATACAGCCAAGGAGTGAGTGTATAAACTTACCCGGGTTGTAATGATACTGTGCAGATTCAAGCATATTTCCCTGTAACAACTTTTCCTGAGATTATTTGAAATGGGAAGATTTGTGATTTCAGTGCTATGGGCTTTTTGCAAGAGATCCACAACCTTGTAGATCTCTTGCTGATCTACCATTCTCAAGGCTAGAAAATGAGAGCCCATTCTAGATTGACCAGAGCAATCAGTTACTTTTTTCAGAGGGTGAGTATCACTGTGATACCACATCACAGTGTGGGTGCCACCATTTTTTAAAATTCAAATGGCCAAAATTTAATAGGATCATCCAACCTCAGATGACTCTTGTGTTCTAGCCTGAAATCTTTTGAGACCTCATGTGAGAAAAGTGAAATCTCAGGAACCACTAACCTTTTTACATTTGTAAATGTTTCCAGAATATTTTATTTTTGAAATTTGCTACAGTGCCGATATTTGCATTGAAGGAAGGCATTATTGCAAGCCATCAACACAAGAATTTCTTGGCAAGCAACTTAGAGACTAGAATGTTCCTAGTTGGGAAATCTTCTTGCATTGCCTGGTCTCAACAGATTGACCAGGGAGACCTTTACCTTACCTCAGCCCCTGACCCCAAGCAGAATAACCTGGAAAGCAATCTGCTATTGAGAAATGAAGTACCATAGTTAATTTAAGTACAACAGTTTTCCCTAATTCCCCAGTGAACATGGCCACTGCTGAGAATCCTGGGAAATGAAGTCCACACAACTGGAGGGCACTTGAGTTGAGGAAAGCTGGGTTAAGATACCTGGCTAAGATCAATTAGCGTCTTGCTAAGATCAAAGATTATTCCTAGTCAGCCATGAAACTCATTGGCTGTGATTTTGTATCTCTCAGTTGACTCCATTTCAGGTCTTTAAACTAGATAGAACCATGAATATATCTGCTATTTCTGGAGAAAAGATGGGAAATTAATATGATAAATAATAAGAAATACCTTACAAATTGTCAAGCATCAGATCCAGGTTGATGCAATGAAACAGTGAAAGGGAATCAGGGCTTTGGCCCTGTTAGCATCAAGGTACTCAATCTTGAAGGTGAACCCAAACCTTGCCTGAATGTTCACAGCTAGTAATATGCTCCATACCAAATTCAAGTTCCCTAAAAGACCAAGGAGAATTTCTTCCACTTACTTCCAGACGGAAAGCTTTGCCAAAGCCATTGTGACTGCCAGGGACAAAGGCAAGTCCAGGGCTGCAGCTGACCACTGCAGGCATTCCGTTCTCACAGGTAATGTTCCCACCAAATGTGCTGATACGATCACCGATTTTGCAGCTAAAGAGATGTGACTCAATGCCTTTGCAATTCACAGAATAAGCCCAGTATTTATGCTTTCTCCTGCTTGCTGATGTCCTGGAAGAGAAGGAAGAATGCCACAATTGTTAAGAACCCACCACTAAGGTAAGAACTGGGAAGATCTATCATTCAGCAGAAGCAGTTGTTTGCCTGCATGGGGGCCAGGACGTTTCCTACACAGCTCACATCCAGGCCAGATGAGTTCACACAACCAAGCAGGCAAGCATAATAATCTGAAAACATGAGTAACATTGGCTTAGACTATGTTGGGTATATGCCCAAAGCAGGGGAGGATTCCTTGAAAGAAACCACATGGATTTGTTATCAGGGCAAATCATGCCATTGCGTGTACATTCATACCCAATAGGTTTGCAAATGATCATGAAATAAAATAAATAATTCAAATCAAGTAAACAAACTAATCTGGCCAATATGTTTACTCTATGCCCTTATGCTAGAAAAGCAAAGGGCAATCTATTCGGTTTCTCCACCATTTAATTAAGATCCCACCTTTTGTTTGCAATGAGTCGAATTATACTTTTCACTATTCCTTAAGGGAGAATGGTTGTCAGGGCAGCCTTGCTCCAAAGAAGACACGGACTCACTTAGAGGGTCTAAGGATTTCCGGCTTTATTGGAACAGAATGCATGCAATGAAAAAGACGGGAATCCTTATGTGTTGGCAGGGTGTCCTGTTTATACTCCGGTGGCGGACCTTGTCCTTCTCCACCCCCCATTGACCCTTGAGCCAGGACCGGATGGGTGCTTGGGACTGTGATGCGTCTGCTGATGGGCGATTCCGGCGATCTCCGGTGTTCTCCTTTGTTTCCTCGCCTTCGTCTGGTGCAGGTGCGTCCCCCGGGGTAATGGGAAGGCATTCCCCCAATCTTTCAATGAGTGCCAAGTCCGGTCTGAGGGGCGTTTCTATTATGTTGGTGATTCCTTTATGGATATGGGTGCTTGAGGGATATGTGAGTGATTAAGGGATTATGATTATCCCTTCCTCTTTCCTAATGTGCATGTTCCCCGTTGTGATGCACTTATGCCTTGCAATGGGGAACATGACAATGGTATAATCTTAAGGCAGGAATATGTGATTTATATCAGTTTGAGGGCTGAATCTGATTGTGGGTGACAAGTCAAGGACAAGAAACGGGTGGGATAGGCCTCTGGTAGAAGCCATGATGACATCACGCACACAATGTTGTCACTGCATACATGACACAAATGATATAATTTGTATTAATCGCATAATAATGCGTGTGATATCACTACTTCCCCTACACCCCTTGCAGATGCCCAGGGGCCACAAAATGGTTTCAGAGATGAGTTTTAAGGGGGGAAATGGCTACCTTAGACTCCCCAAAGTCTTAAGATATTCATCTGGCCCCTTAGTTCCTTTCTCAGAGAAAACAAAATGCAGAAATTAAGGGGTTGAACATTTTGGCTGTACGCATTCTGGGAGGTTTTGGAGGCTGCAAAGGAGATGCTAATAAGCTGTACTTCTGTGTTAAACCAGCTGAGCTCTACAGCAAAGATAGTTAAGGATGGAAGTTACTTGATGTATGTTATGGCTGGACAGAAATTTCAACCTGGGCCTCCTTATTCCTAGTCTAGGATTAAGCAATAAGCCATGCAGCCTGTTTTGATGGGGAAAAAAATCAGCTGAGGGAACAATCCCTTTGGTTTATCTGCTAGTTCAGAACAGAACCTTTCATGGCCTCACTGCTGAAACTTTCAAGAGGTAAAGGAAATCCTCTGTGACATGTTATGGATACTTTAGGCAACCATTTCCTTCCACAGCTTCCAAGTCCTTCAGATAACGCTAGGAGGAAAGAGAGAAATCAGTGCTGCTCTTCCACCAGTCTGAGGACACAAGCCAGACCTCCAAGTTGCATCTGGATGAGGAATTCAGTAAAAGACTGTCAACAACTCTGGCAGGCTCAAAGGATTAATAGGAACCATTTGAAAGGACACAACGGCCCTGCCCATAATGTCTGTGGCAAACTTTCATACTATTCCTGGACATGGGAGAGGGCAGTAAATCAGGATGGATTACTATTTATTAAAAACCAACAATAGTTTTGCTATGGAAGGGAGTAAGATGGCCTTAATTTAGGTCCTGTATGTGAAATCCACTCTGGTGATTTTGAAATTAACCCAAGGACTAAATATGGCATCAATATTGCAAGTTGGCAGACCTTAGAAGTAGTCCAGACAAGAAGCACCAACCATGCCTACTAACACTACCTTTATTGCAAGGTTACAGGAACAGAATCTTGCAAGTCTGAATGTACATCCCCCCCCCCCCGCCTTTATAGTCCAGGAAACTAGGGAGGGTCCCTTCTGAGACATTTGCTGCACTTCCATTGCTTCTGTGGGCTCAGCTGCCTCTTATCTGACCATTGCCTAAACTCTGCTCTCCTCCTCCTCCTCCTCCTCCTCTCTCTCAAGGACATTCTCACAAACCATTACACAGGTTGACCATTCTGACTGATAGGGAGCATTTTAGCACACTGTACGGTTCAAAATCATGCTGCAACTGAAATGATAAGCGTCTGTAAATAAGAAAATAAGAATAAATCACTTTTGGCTCGTTTCGTCATCGAGTCATCTGTTTTTCTTGCAGATGTAGAACTCATCCAAGACCTACAAGACCTCCTTGGTGAAGGTGCTTGACTTAGTCCAGAGAGACCCAAGTCTGAGGCCTGATCCCAACCCTGCAACTGATTTGGTGGCTTTGGCAGCCATACTTTCTAAACCAGGGTTCCTCAACCAGGGTTCCGTGGCATCCTCGGGTTCTGCGAGAGGTCACTAGGGGTTCCCTGGGAGATCACGATTTATTTTAAAAAATATTTCAAATTCAGGCAACTTCACGTTAAAGAGGTAAGTTTCATGATTTTCAGTTTAAGAACACTCTTAATGCATATATACAGGCCGATGAAACAAATAGAATAATGTTGTAACTTCTGGCCTATCTTTGAGCCTGAATGCGCAGGGGTTCCCCCAGGCCTGAAAAATATTTCAAGGGTTCCTCCAGGGTCAGAAGGTTGAGAAAGCCTGTTCTAAACCAACCTGATCACACAAAATTATTGTTACGGGATACCATCAGAGGAAACATCGCTTCTGAAAGCCACCTTGACTGCTCAGAAAAAAGATGGCATAAAAGTGCAATAAATGCAAGTAACATTATTTTAAATTTCTAATGCCAGATATTTAAAGTAAATTTGTGTTGAAACTACCTGCTAAGATGGTATCTGAAAAATGCAACTGAGTAGCACAACTTAGCATAACATTGGAAAAGAGATACGGTCACTGATATCAGACTGGGAACTTAAGGTTGGAGAATATGCAAGAATATTCTTAAGCAAGAATCGCTTCCTTACATATTATGCAGCAAGGCAGATTTAAGCATTTACAGTATGGTTTTTAAGGGGAAAAAAGAATAGACTAGAGAATTTAAATCAGAAATATATGAACATTTTAAATGTTTAAAAATATTGTTTAGCAGTTGGAGTACCACAAAAGGGAAGTTAGAAACTATTTACCTAATGTTTTAGTAGTTTTCCTTTTTTTATTGATACTTGAAAATAACAAAATAGTGGAGACTTTGGCACTCAGCTCAGAGATTCAAAAAGATTACTAAAATCCTTTTCCTTATTGTTAAAAATAATCATGTGTTTTGTTTTTATGGTTAATTTTCATCAACAATACACTGAACATTAACTGTACAACTTCTGTAACTTCTTTGTCCAGATAAATGGTTTATAAAATTTATAAATGATTTATAAAAAATGATTAAAGAACAACAAAAAGTGCAATTGAGAGGTCATGAAAGTTAAGGGAAACTTCTAAATTAGTTCAGTTCTGTCATGCTAAAAAAAGAAAGATACCCCCATCCAATTTCAGCTTGTAAGTACTCAGTCAATCTTTTTTTGTCAAAGCTTGTAAGTAATGTTTGGCATTCAATTATACCTACAAGTGAGCACCCCCTAATTCTACTTTAGAGGTTTAAGCTTGGCTTGAAAGACTTCTGTCTCATGTCTAGTCAAGTGGCCACGATAACTAAAAAACACTTGGAAGATCAGGCTATGCTTTTGAATATCAGAGAGAAAAAGTGATTTCACACGTTGTGCTAAGACATCACATGATTTGCTTGGTTTTCACTTAGCATCACATGCAAACACTACAGGTAGTCCTCAACTTATGACCATTTGTTTAGCAACCATTCAAAGTTACGATGGCGCTGAAAAAAGTGACTTATGACTGGTCTTTGCACTTATGACTGTTGCAGCATCCCTGCGGTCACATAATCAAAATTCAGGCACTTGGCAACTGGCATGTATTTACGACAGTTTCAGCATCCCAGGATCACATGATCACTATTTCCGACCTTCCCAGCCGGCTTCCAACAAGCAAAGTCAATGGGGAAGCCAGATTTACTTAATGAACATGTGGTTCACTTAAAAGCCATGGTGATTTGCTTAACGACCATGGCAGAAAAGGTTGTAAAATTGGGTGCGACTCACTTAATGACTGCTTTGCTTAGCGATGAAAGTTCCAGTCCCAATTGTGACTATAAGTCGAGGGCTACCTGTACTGTGATTTAAACCAAGCTCTGATTAAGCATAATGTATGAAGTCAGTCAACATGGGGCAGTTTTCACCAAACTGGCCATGCCAGCTGGAAATTTGAGGAAATGTAATCCCAAAATATCAGAAGGTGGAAGAGGATGCTATAGGAAAAATGCTCAGAAAAATATTACATTCTCCATCAACCATTCTCCATGGCCCTTTCTGCTTCCTGGAATGATAAAAGCCATGGCCTTACACATTTGAAACTGCCTTGTAGATTTCCTAAAAGCATATATTGACTACCTGAAATTCAGAGCTCATGGTATTTGGTCCATTCAGCAGGACCATTCTTACATGTTTCTGCTGCTAGAACAGCATAGCTGATTGAGCTGAAGTAGGAAAATGGAACAAACGCAAACTATCAGAATTTCCAAGTTGATCTTTCCTTTAACATAAATTGTACTCCAAGCACAAATCAAGTGACATTCTAAACAGCACGTTTTGGCAGCCAGGAGCGGGATGAACTAAGCTGTTTGCTTTAGCAAAATGTCCCATCTGTGAATCATTTTGCCTCCCACCAATGTGACGCTCCCCAGCTTCACATGGGTTACCTCAGCACATAAATGCTGCAGTCAGATTTAAAAATGAAAACGCTTGGCTGGGCAGGCAAGGCTGCCTTGTTCATCTACTGCCTACAGAAGCATGAAGTCAGTTTATTTGAAAGGGAGCCCCATCTGGAGACTGGCTTCCCAGCGGCAGGACCACAGGGCAAGCGGGAGATCCCATCCGTGCGTGTAGCACTTTATGACGGCACTGTGTAGAATGAGACTGGAGGAATTAGACACAGATTAACAGGGCCTCCGGAGTCACGTGTGAAAAGACTTGGATCCAAGTGACTGGCGAATTCATGGGAATGAATCTTAGCTTTCACTTGACAGCTTGTGAATCTACAACAGCAGCAGATTTCGTAAAGGAGAAAGGGAGATGCTGTTGGCTGACTCCCAACATAGAGGGGTTTATAAATTCCTTTCCTTGATTTTGAAACTGAGTAGCAAGGAGGGTCTGTGGGGAGATGGTTGGCTGCCCTGTTTTGCTTTCAAGGACCTCTTTTTCTCTGTCTTCTGCAGTATGCAGTCAGAAAACTACAGAAGATTTTAGTCCATATTACGGTGCAAATGGTACGTTTAATGGAGGACACAAGGAGCTGGTAGCACCTAACCAACCTTAGCTGATTTCAAAAGTCTAAACATGGGCAGATCTGGAAATCTTATTGCTGTAGGCTAGCCTGGCAAATAAAAATATGTTGGAAAGTGTCAATGGCAAATCACTTCCATAATGCTGTGAAGAGAACTTTATGGGTGTGTTCATGAAGTCACCAGGAGTCAAGCTTGATCTAAGGGAGTTTTTGCTTTTACCTTCCTGGGGATGAATGAAAAGATTAGTATACACTCATGTGGTTATACAATGCAATAAACAATAGATGTGGAAGACATGCCATTTTTCAGGGAAAGTGGACTGCAGTTACTAAATTTTTTACTACAGACCTTCCCTTTCCCAAACACTCTGTGGAACAAAAAATTATCATTATATCAACCCTGAAGTTTGGAAGCCGCATGCTTTAAAATGTTTGACCTTATTGGTACTAAACCTGAAGTTCTGCATTCTTTCAAAATTTGACCCAGAACTGTAACGGTTAATATGACAAAAGGGGGAAATGACTAAATGCAACAAAAACAATCAGGTTAATGTACTGGATTCAGACTGAATTAAACTTAAACTGTTTCAAATTTAGTTTTGTCCTGGCCCCATCATCTCTTTGGACACACTCCTCGAAGGCCAGGTGTGGCTGTTGCCACAGATAGTGTTGCATGCTCTGCCTTTAGATTCTCTTCACAGCAGGTTGTCTCAGTGCCGAGATACAATGCCCCATTTTGGAAATATCAAAGGTATTTCACGCAGTTTCTGGTTGCCAGGTGAAATCTTCATTTCTCTAAATTGGGCTTTTCCAGCCTAGACCCTCTGTGACTGGGGTGTGGGGGGCGTGGGGAGGCTGCACAGATGGCTGGTGCAGCGCCATGCAAACACAGTGGGGCCGGGGGTGGCTGCTGCTGGGTGGGGTTGGGTGTGCAGGTGGCCACTGTCGATGGGGGGTGGTGCTCTGGGTGTGCGTTATGGAGTATGAGATCCCTGGGATCTCATACTCCGTAGCCAGACCCCTCAAGAGAAAAAGTTGCAGGAGTGTGAGTTACTTACCAGAGCAACTTGTGACTTCCCCCGCCAGCTTCCCCACTGACTTTGCTTGTGGGCAGCCAGCTGGGAAGGTTGCAAATGGTGACCACAGGAGCGCAGGATGGTGCAACTGGTCCTCAGCATGAGCTGGTTGCCAGGCATCCGAATTCTGTTCACACGACTGAGGGGGTGCTGCAACAGCTGGAACTTTGAGGACTGGTTGTAAGTCCCCCTCATTCAGTGCTGTCATAACTTGGAACAGTCACTGAGCGAGTCGTCATTAACCGAGGACTACTTCTATTTAATATATTATTGGTGATGATCATCTCCTTTTAAGCTATTGCTTTTACTTGTAAGCAATTTTTGGGAGTTTTTGGGTTGAAGAAAAGAAGATAAACAAATCTATCACACTGACAGGATGTAGCCATTTTCCTTCTTTAAACTGACCCATATGACCCCATGGAAGAGAGGAAAAACTCAGTCACCAAGCCTGAAGCCCATTCCCTCAGGACAGGCAGTTGAAGAGCAGACAACCAGATCAACTCTGAGTGAGCAGCTAAGCAGGCAGAGATATAAGCAGTGTGGAGTCTAGAGACCCCAAGAAAGCCAGAACATTGGTATAAACATGTGATTGTTTCTTCCCCATGTGCAAAACAAAACATGGCAGGCCATCTGGAATTACTTACATACTGATGATGTGTAAGTATATTATACTTAAGAATCCAGGATGGGCTTTTAAAGAAATCACCGTGACGTGGTTTTTAAGGAATACATTCTATGAACCTTCTTCTTTCTTTTCCTCCCTAATTTTGATTTCACCATCTTTCACTAACAAAGTATTTGAAACAAGGCCAATGAAATCCTATAAAGAAGGAACTCTAGAAAGAAGCCTTCATGGAAACTTGAAGAGCAAGCATGAGGAACAGAGACTTTGTGCCTTCAGACCTCCCTCCATCTTTGGACAGGACAAACGGTTCAAATTATTGCTCAAGAGAATATGTTTTACAGCTGTCCAAGGGCCTTCTTTTGTCAAAAACGGTGAAGGGAATTAAGAGTTGAAGTACTTCAGACATTGACAACAAAACACACAGAACTACCAGCATTTTTCCAACTCCAGTTTGGAAATGGTTGGTTCTAAATAGATCTGCATGTGTATTGCATTATTTGAAGTCCAAAAATGTAACCACCCCTTTGAAAAGTTCACTCTTACTTGTAGGCTCTGACGTTGTATTTCTTCTCTGCTGGAAATCCAAACATGCCACAGATAACACGGGAATTTTTTGCAGTCCAGTTTTTGTCACAGATCTGCTTCCAAGTGCCACCTTCTTTTATCTCCACGTAACCCTCCGTAACAGGGATGCGTTTGCGAGAGGCTGAAAAAACTGGACGTATCCGGACATCTTCTACTTGGATGTTTGTATTCTAAGGATTGTAAGGAAGATGCGAGTTTCTTGTTTAGGTACTGGCCACAAGAATGTATAAAGACCCGATAAAAGAGAATAAATATATCCTTTAGAACAAACAAACAAATAAACAAACACTTAAACTAGAGTTCAGGGTTGTGAAAAACTGCACAGTATTGTGGCATAGTGCTTCACATAGCTCACTGGATGACTTGGAACCAATCACTCCCTCTCAGCCCAACCTTCACCACAAGGTTGTTGTGAGGATTGACCCCTATGTACGTAAAATGACTTTTTGGCTGTGTGAATGTTTTTAAAAGGGCCTTGTTAACATCAGATGGGGCAGGGAGGTTAGTGGTCACCAAGGGAGGTATCTTTGGTCCCAGGTTGGAACCCACAAACTGCCCAAAGCTCTTGCTTTGACAGTGCTAAAAGGTGTTCATCAGAAAGTACCCCTGATGTCCTCCTCAATCTATTAATATAACAAAGGACTCTGCAGAACTATTACTATGAGCTTGTTAGAGGAAAGCAGAATATAAATATTCAGAAATGCCATACTGTTCAACAAACCAGATCTAAAGCTCAGGGAAACTTTAGAAACAGAACTACATACTGTATGGGTAAAAATTAGGAGAACTCTGGTGTGTATCTGGAAATGCAGATACATGCTTAGAGTTGCCTCCTTAAAAATGTGGCATCTTCCAGATGTAATAGACAGGGTGGTGAAGGTGTTGGATCAGGAATGGAAAGATTCAGGTTCTAGTACTCTTTAAGCCATGGCAACTTCTATCAAAGTTAACTTTGGCAAAATGTTGAAGGAACATTTCAAGGAAGATGTTCTACAGAACCAACCTACAGTGTTGGTTCTCTGCCAATAATCTACATACCACAAGAAGAATTTAGAAATAGTGGAATGCAAAGTAAATCATTGAAATTTCAAAGAAGCATCTAAAACTTACCATAAATACTAAGTATAATAATAGGGCTACTCATGGATCACAAATTATTTAAAAGATGAAGAATAGAACCTCTTGAAAGTTCCTGCATGTTTTTCAGGCTTCTGAAAAAAGGCACAGCTGCTTTAATGACCTTTCAATTTCAGGGATGGGACATGTTACAGGAACATGGCATGACATGTCTGAAGCAGGTTGTTGGTCCTGGGAGTAAAGTTGGGTTTTGAAAGGCAAACTCTCTGAGTGAAGTCTAATGGAAGCTTACGGATCCAATTTTGGACCTTAATATTTCTATTAAAAGTGAAAAAAATCTGTGTGTCATAATATTGGCAGATTCAGTTTTAGTGGTAAAGACACCCTCAGGTCAAGCTCAATTCCCAGAGATTGCATGACATTATCATGTCATTTGCTTGGCAACAATATAAAAGTGGTTCCAATAGAAGAGAATATATATAGTTCAAGGTTGAACTGTGGAGTCCTTGGTGCTCTCTGAGCTTGGTTGCTTGGTTTGTCACTGCCATCTTCTAGGATGATTTTTGACTTGTTAGTCTCAACCACAACCATGGCACTTCATAATGATACCCCATCCGGTTACCCTGCTTAGCTTCTGAGCCCAGACAAGGTTGGCTTCAGGAGCTGTAAAAAGTACAACTGGGACTGCCCCACACACGTTATTTGTGGTTTGCTCTGGTTTAACACTTTATCTAATCATACTTCAGCGAGAGAGAGGCCCCTCACTTCATTGTGCTTGCCATATTTTTTTCTTTATTTTTTCTGTTTTATTGTAATTCCTTAGGTTGATTGTTGTGAGCTGCCCAGAGTCGTTGAGAGTTGGGCGACATAAACAAACAAACAAACAAACAAATCTAGAAGGACAAAATACAAAAGTGGATAAATCAAGTATGTGCTTTAAAAACGGTCAATTTGTTTCTGGTAACGCTGGACAAAGAACATGTTCCTCAGAAGGTTGCTGAATCATGACTTCAGCTGCTACTACTATCCTGGGAGTTGAGCTGAGCAACCTTCACATCTGTGGCCCAGAGGTTTTCCACCCTTCACATCTGTGGCTACCTCTTGTAGAGGTACCATCAGTAGAGAATTTTATTCCATGGTTTTCTAACACTCTTGTGCTTATTACATATTTTCTTTGGAAGAACTGCCTGGAGTGCCCTTTCAGCTGAAAATATGAGGGATGAGTCACAGAAGTGATGTATTTCCATATTCCTGCCTACGTGAGACTTACAACAGAGCCAATCCCACAGGGCTTTCATTCAGGGAAGGCTAAGCCTACTTGGAAAAAATGTTCTTTGCTGTACCAATAAGCAGCTAAAAAGGGAACTAAATCCAGGGAAGGTTTATGTAAAGATTTCGAAATAAGCTGTTTCTCTCTCCCTACAACCCCGCTCCCCCCGCAAGGCTTTGTTTCTATTTCATTACATCAGTACTGTGGAATTCTTCTCTTCCCATTTATAAATGCAATACCTCCAAAGGCGAAAATGATAGCTCAGGGTTTTAAAATGATTATTATAGTCAATTGGAAAGAAAAGTTTTAAAATGGAAGTTGAATTTGACCCCATCCACAGTTTATCTGGGCTCACATGCAATAGACAGAACACATGAAGCTTCTGCTAAGCTGTCAGTGCTGATTTTGGGAGCCAAAAAGTGTCATTTAACCAAGACAGCAGCCATTGTGCAGAGGAAATATATCACTTTCTGTTGGGAAAGCCTCAACAAAATAAATTTTTATTTACAATGTAAGTCTAAACTGGATGGGTTCTCTTTTACTTCAGTCCATCAGACCTGGTGCATCACTTGTGCATAGCCAAAATGTTGCTTGTTTCTGGTGTAGTGTGTTATATGCACCCAGTTATTATAGTTTGTAAACCATGGTTTATGGCTTAATGAACTGCAAATCCAGCCAATTTTCGATTATGTGATAAATTGTGGTTTCAGAAATTATGCCTTAGTGCAATGTGGGAATCCAAACACAGAATCTTTTTCATTCCTTCCTCCACTGAGCAGATCCATTGTTAGCAAAATTATTCCTGTTGTTGTTGTTGTTGTTGTTGTTGTTGTTTTTAATGTAAATTTTGTACCTTCTAACCAATGTCTAAAGACAGACCTCTCTTTCTTTTCTATAGTCCTTAGAAAACACTGAATTTCTTGGGTATTATAAAGTATAATAATCAATCAGCCAATCTGAAAAATTGAAGATTTTCTAATTTTCTAACGATTTTTATCAGGTCAATGCGTTTTAGCAGAAAAGCCAATTTAAGACTCCATTCCATTTCCTCCTCTGCTCCCTCATAACCTGGACTTTGTACCCCTTGAAACAATAGTCTGTATCTCTTTGTGTAGTGTTACAAAGACTAAAATGTGAACTACTTTATCCTGAAAAACCGACTAATATCAAAAGAACAGTTGAGCAACATTTAGCCAAATTTTGGCACACATCATGAAAGAAAGCAGTGGAAAAACCACGTCCCTCCTGTAGCTACCTCTGACGTCACCAGGAGCTGAGCGTGACGGGAAGCACAATTATTCATTAAGAATGGTTCTTCTTGTCAGGGGCTGAGTTCCCACCTTGCATTAAGCTGTCGTATGGGCTTGTTAGTTCCACTTTGTGGTATAGAATGAACTAGCCATTTGTCAACCAAGGTTTATGGCTTAGGTAGTCTTCAAATTATGAACATTCATTTAGCAACTGTTCAAAGTTATGATGGTGCTGGAAAAAGTTACTTATGACCGGTCCTTGCACTACAACCATCGCAGCATTCCCCCACGGTCATGTGATCAAACTTCAGGCACTTGGCAACCAACTCGCACTTATGATGGTTGCAGCATTCCAGGGTCATGTGATTGCCATTTGCGACCTTCCCAGCCAGCTTTCGACAAGCAAAGTCAATGGGGGAAGCTAGATTTGCTCAACAACCACATGATTCACTTAACAACCATGGCAAAAGGTCATAAAATCAGGTGTGACTCACTTAATGACCATCTGGCTTAGTGGCAGAAGTTCTGGTCCCAATTGTTGTCGTAAATCGAGGACTACCTTTAGTATGTTTTGCAAAGGAAACCAGAGCTGGTTTATTCCACAAACCATAATTAAACAAAATGCAGCTTATTACAAGATGTGACTCCTGCTGGCTACTAGCCTTGGCTGACCGAATAAAAACCTTTGGACTGAATAAAAAGTGATGACTGACTCCATTGGCAGTAAATTGTTCCTCGTTCAGTGCAAGTTTCAATTAAAACTGTGACTCAAAAGTTCCCATCGTGAAGGACATTCCCTTCCAACTGTGAGAAAGATGGGGGACCTATTCAGATATTGGCTAGGGTGCATAGAATATGCAAAATTAAAAGCAAAGCAAATACATTTTCTTCCTTTGGAAGTATTACATTTTCTTTGAGCAAATCTGGATAGATTTAATTAGTAGTTGAGTATACTAGTTGCTCTTTTTCTGACCTAACCCTTTTTTCTTCCTGGGTCTATTTTACCAGTCTTTCTGTTTGAAGTATTCAAACAGAAAGTGAGAAAGAGAGAGTTCACTTCACCAGCTACTTTTTCCTCTTAATCCAGAGTTTCTCAGCCAGTTGTGTGGAGATGTTCACCCCAAACTCTCACCCAAGGGTGAGAGGAGAACAACAATGGAATCAGAGCCAAAAGTCATTCTTTGGTCAAGCATACTTAGACAAATAAGCTGAGCATCGCAGCAAAGCATTTTCTGTTGTCCGAGACTGGAACAGTCTCTATGGCCTATGGTGACTAAATACCGTTTTGCATTATTGTCCATTATTTACATTAAAACAAGAGAGCGCTCACCAGCTCTTTCATTACTTGGATGTATCTCTTGATTTCGGTTAAGGGAAAATCTGTTCCCACAGCAGCCAACAGTACTTCAGCCCAAGTTAGCTCTTGGTTGTTATTTTACACTTACAGAAGTAACAAATATTATCAACAGATTTTTATTTTCTTTTTCCTGCTGTTCAATTGCGTCCAATTTTCAGAGGCTGCCTGGACTAGTCCCTGCAGTTTCCTAGGCAAGATTTCAGAAGTGCTTTGCCATTGCCCCCTTCCTAGGGCTAGAGGAGAGGGAATGGCCCAAGGTCACCCAGCTGGCTTTGTGCCTCAGGTGGGACCAAAACTCATGGTCTCCTGGTCTCCTGGTTGCCAACTTGATGCCTTAACCATCACACCAGATTGGTTCTCTTTATCAGAATTACTGCAATGTTTATATCTGCAAAATTTAAGAACGCCTCTGAACATCTAAATATCCTTCTCAGAGAAAGGTGGTGGGATCCAATTTTTTGATGGAATGATTGGTGGGACTTAAGATACAAAAGGCTGAGAACCACTGACCTAACTCATCCCCAGCTGACCACAAAACACTCACTGCCTGTATGTCTATTTTTTCCCAAAGAATTTTGTTTTTCTGAAAGTCTTGGGGTCTCCCCGTCCTTTTAATAGAATTAGAAGGAATGATGCAGGAATGCTACTCGGATTTCCTACCAGCTGCGAGTTAAAATTATCATTGTATATCTTTCTCTGGGGAAAAGAAAAGTATTTTGAGGAATTGCCAAGTCTTTAGGAAGTTTGAATAATAATAAAAAAGCATCATTAAGGGGCATTTGAACTGAAAGCTTTGTATTATAATGTATAAAGAAAAAGTAGCTTTTATTTTCCACTGACAGTGGGCAAATGGAAAAACTAGTCTGGTACAAAGCCAAAGGAAATAAAAGATAATCAGACACAGTTTCAGTCATGTTATGAACTGATGGCAATCAGGGAGTGTTGTGGTAAGTTCCTGAAAAAACACAATGCTCTCAAATAGAAGATAAAAGTAAACACTTCTCTCAACTCAGTTCCACATCGTCACATCCATGGAGTTGGCAACAATATTAAAATACAACAGTATTTTGCTAGTGCCTTCTTCTAAGTTATTTTTTTAAATTCCCCAATCTAATTTACAGCCTTGGGATTTCATGGTAAGTCTTCCACCCAGGTACTAACCATCCTGTTTAGATTTCAAAGATCAGGAGCAGTTGGCAAGGTCCTATCACCTGCTGTAGTCTGTGGTGATAACAGCCTTCTTTAAAATTCATCTGACAAGTAGAATATAATACAAAACATGCATGACCATTTCTTCACCAGTGACTTAATAGAATGGCCCATCACTAAAATGACATAAGGCCTCTACTCGTTCTTTTAATTTTGACACAAGAAAGGTTGATGACTTCAGAAAATGCTTTAAGTTGATGGTGTGGAAAGGACCACAGTCAACTAGAAAAAGCTGATTGTTAGATACTTAGGTCAAAAGGGATTGATCCAGAGTTAGTTATACTTCTGGATTCAATGGGATGCATTTGTTCTGATTAAGACTGGACCCTCCCAATGGTTTTTTAGTAAGCCTGTATCAATATTACTGCAGATAATATTTAAGGTTCATAAAAAGTGTTTTAAAGAGGAATTTCTGGAAGTAAATGCTTTTAAGAAGAGGATCCCCCCCCCCATTGGGAGGGGGGGGATTGGAAATTGGGATTGGGAGAAGCTGAACTTATTTCACCTGGAAATCTTGTCTTCCCTGTTGCTTGCAGAAACAATGACACTCTGATTCAGTTACACTTGTACCATTTTTTTCACTTAACCTATTAAACACATACTGTTGACCAAAATTTCAGCCCTGGATAATAGCAAAAATTAGTATCTTGAGTCACTATCCCTCTTCAAAAGGTTACGTATGCAGTAAGCACTGACTCTGGTCAGATAGGGTTGGCTGTGTTCCTCACATTCTAGTTCTTAGCCAACTATTCATGGCCAGAAGGTGCTGTGATCAGACTTGCAATGCTTTTGAAATAAAACATATACTCTGTCATTGAGCTAAGGTCCCCCTCCCTAAGATCATTTTCTGACCCTCTGCTTTGTGCAGATTTTCCCACGCTTTTATTTTTCTCCTTGGGATAGCCCATCCTTCTGTTAAAATTCTCCTGTAAGCCTAGAGCACCACAGTAATCTAGTTTTCCTTCAAGAAGCCAAACAATCCAAAGAATGCATTGGCACATACTCTCAGTATGTACAATCTCAGATGAGACAGACAGGTCCACATACAGAAGCATCTGCTTGAAAGCTCCATCATTGGTCTGGGAGGACATCACAATCTTTGGACACAGAATTCCCTTCTTTCTTGACTCATTCCCAGCATGCGTAACATTTTTTCTGGCAGTACTTTTGGCACCAGGAATATTAAGCTTTTAATTTTTTGGAAGGTGGGGGGATCCTGGGAATTCCACAAGCAGTTTACAGTAACGCTGCATTTGCTCATCCAACTCATAACTATTGTTCCAACCAAGATCTGCCCCGGGCTGTACACTTTTGTGATCCAGCTCGTATAGCCAACCCTGAAACAACTTCCAATCTTCAGCATCGAACTAAGCACAAGAACTATTAAAGAGCAGGGCTTCCTCATCAGAAGAGCAAGTATTTTGGCCCACTGGAGCTGGACATGTTTCCAGACATCCAAGATGTTGGATACTCCGAAGCGACATGCACAGTAGACCACCAACTTCAGTCAGGGCTAAGCATGACAGGGAGAAAGAACTGGTGAGATGACTACACTGTACATCAGCCTTTCTCAACCTTTTGACCCTGGAGGAACCCTTGAAATATTTTTCAGGCCCCAGGGAACCCCTGCACAGTGAGGCTCAGATATAGGCCAGACGTTACAACATTATTATATTCGTTTCTTGGGTAGGCCTGTATATATGCATGAACAGTGTTCTTAAACTAAACATAAAGAATGAAACTTACCTCTTTAATGTAAAGTTGCCCGAATTTGAAATAATTTTTTAAATAATTGTGATCTCCCAGGGAACTCCTAGTGAACTCTTGTGGAACCTAGGGTGCCACAGAACCCTGGTTGAGAAACCCTGCGGTACACAATATCAAAGATGCTCTCTTTTAGTCTTTTTAATAATATTAATGTTTTTATTATGGTATAAATTTTAATATTTTTTGTGGTCTGTTTTTATTGCATGCTGCCCAGAGTCACATATATGAAATGGGTGGCTATATAAATTGAATAATATGAATAAGAATAGCAAGGAGTTCATTTGTCAAGAGTTATGTGAACACAGACATAACATGATTTGTTCGGTTTTTCATCAATGGATTATGTGAAAGCAGTCACTGTGGGTTTCTAAACCATGGTTTATAGCCTAACTCAATGTGTGAGCCCAGTCTTTGGTAATTTACTCATCAAGCCATGGCTAAAAAACTTGGCTTCCTGAGATGTGTAACCTCAGCCCTTGATGGCAAATGAGAACAAAATTGTGGATAGCGTGGATAAAATGGACAAGGAGAAGCTATTTTCCCCTTCCCAAAATACTAGAACTAGAGGTCACCCAATGAAATAGAATCCTGGAAGAATAAGGACAAACAAAAGGAAATATTCTTTTACACATTAAATGTTAGAATTTCCTACCACGAGATATGATGCTGGCTAGCAGTGCAGCTGGATTAAAAAAGAAAAGACCAATTCATCAGTGGACCAACCCCTTTGATCATGGGGATCCATAGCTATTAGGCTTGATGGCAGTGTGGCTGCTTCTGAAGGTCATCTGCTGGGAGACTACAGGTAGTCCTCATTTAGCAAACATTTGCAATTACGACGGTGATGAAAAAGTAACTTTGCAACCAGTCCTCGCATTTATGACCTTCACAGGTCTATACATAAAAAGCAAGCTGAAGTAAGATCATAAGCACAGTTGCGGTTTCACTTGGTGTCTGCTTCACTTAACAAACGAGTTGCCAGTCCAATTATGGTCACTAAATGAGGACTATCTGTAGCAGGCTTCCTTGTGCAGTTGGTTGGCCACTGTGAGAAGAGACTGCTAGACTAGATGGGCCAGGGATCTGATCCAGCAGGACACTACTTACATTCTTAAGTTGTAGGCTTGGTTAATTGAGACCCAGTTTGGTCTAGTGGTTAAGGTGCTGGACTAGAAACCAGGAGTCGGTGAGTTCTAGTCCCACCTTAGGCATGAAAGCCAGCTGGGTGACCTTGGGCCAGTCCCTCTCTCTCAGCCCAGCTCCCCTCACAGGGTTGTTGTTGTGGGGAAAATAGGAGGAGGAAGGAGCATTAGGTATGTTCGCTGCCATGAATTATTTATAAAAAATAATAAAGGTGGGATAAAAATTAAATAAATAAATAAATGGAAGCTCCATAACTTCTCAGTTCAGCTGGTGAGGAGTTATGGAATGTATCATGAATATTCCAACTGCTCAGTAGGGTAAAAAAAAACCACATTCTTGGCATGTGAGGCCCCAGAGAAATGCAAACATGGTGGGAAGCAAAGCTGGGGAAAGACCGGGGGAGTGCCATTAGCAGTCAGCTGTTAAAACTAAAGCTCATGAATAAGATGCCTGTGCGTAACAGAAAGAAGTATGAGAGGATAGAGATAAGGAAAATCCGGTCCAGGCCAGTGCAACATTCCATTCTGTTTGATTTACCCAACGAATCATTGAAAACAGTCTGCAGTTTGGATTGTTTGGATTTTCTCCTTTAAATTCCAAAAGACTGCTGAGCCCTGTCTGAGGGATTCCCTCCCCACAGGCAGCTCTAGAGGATTTATTTTACTGCTTGTCTGACAAGTTCAGTAAGACAGCACCTACGGGGTGGTTTGTGTCTTGACAGATGAACACATGGACTTTTCTTCTACTGAAGTAAAGAACTGGCCTGTCTGGTTCTGTGCTGTCTCTGCTCAGATTGATAGTGACTGAGATGGATCAGAATCAGAGCACTGGCAGCAGATTGGACAGGAATTGAGTATTGTAAAGGAATGTGAGCATGACCTTTGAAGACGGGGTGGTGGTGGTGGAGGGAGATGTCCAGGGGATGATCAGATAAAGGGGGGAGGAGCCCACAACGGAGTAATGGCCAGAGAAAGAAACTTAGGAAGGACCTGCCCTAACTACTCAGACAGTAAATGGGGAGGGCGGAAGATTTGTACTTTCAGACTTGCAAGATTCTGTTAATGTAGCCTAACAATGAAGTAGAAGTAGCTCATCTGGTTGTGTTTCCTGTCCGGTTTACCTGGGAGGGATGACAAATATAGAGGTCTCCGTATGCAAAGTGAGCTCACTAGCCCCAAGCTACATCTTCTCTTTGATGGGAGGCTGCACAAGCCAGTGTATGAAGGCCATCTTCTCCCAGTGGGACCTGTCTTCTCTGAAGACAGAACAGCTTTGGAGTGCAAGGAGGTTAATGAGACCACTGTGGGGAAGAAGGATAAAGCGTCTCTCTTTGCACACTATGACCCAATTCCACCCCTGCAGGGTAGCCATTTAACATGTTTAAACTCTGTATGCTAATTGGTCACACACCATTACTGCTTCATCTAGTTTGGACCTCAGCTTTTATTTTAGATCTCCTATCAAGCTGAAGATGCTGAAACAGAGCCAGGGTGCTTCTGTATGCAAAACCACAGCAGTGCAATTGATCTGAACGCAGACCGGTCCCTTTTTTTTTACACACAGACACCCATAAAACAACATTTGTGGGACTGCAGAACTATCTGAATGGACTTAATAAAGCACAGCAGATGGCCTTAAGAGGGGAATCTTAATGATTGTGTTAAAGTAGGCACACCTACTTAATTACATCCATGGAAAAATATCCAGGCCTGGCAGGATATTTCCACTGCAGATAAACATTTGTTCCAAGGATTAGGCAAAGTCAGGCTATGGAGGCTATACACAACCCATTGCACACCAGTATTTCCCTACTCCCAACAGGGCAATCAGTGCCTGGAGATGCTATTTGTCAACACAAAACACATGCTGCCCCAGTTGTGGCAGTGGGGTACTTTCCAGAGTTTTCATTGCTCAAGCTGGTCTGGTTTTCTAAACTGAAAAAAGTAACATGCTGGTCTGATGCATTAAGTTACCAGAATGCCACAGGAATTGCCATTTTTACTTTTGTGCGAGAGAACTGTGCAGAGACTGAGTGCCAGAGTTGTTCTTCTTGGTTAGTAGCAGAGCATAGAGATATCTCTACCAATCTGTGCTCAGCTGATGGCTAACAAATAAGTCTCTTAACTTCCCCGTTAGTTTTGCACTCTATCATCATCATCATCATCATCATCTATCCTTCCCCTCTCCCCCAAAAGAACAAAAGTAGTAAAAGGAAATAAGCCACCAAGGTATTTAAGGGGGTAGAATAACTCTTGATATGCCAGTTTTGTCTTTTGGCCTCCTCATCACTTGGTAGCAGTGCAAGAGTTGAAAGGTAGGATAGGCCCCGTGTCCCCTCCTATGGAAGCACAAGTCACCCCATGAAAAGCAACAACTGTGAATGACTGATGCTTCTGTTGCTTGCAAATGGATGTTCTCTATTTCCACAAAGCCTCACAATTGTTGCAGGAGGCAGTGGGTCCAAGTGCAGAGATCAGTGACAATGCTGACTGATTTGCGTGGAGCTCAATCTAATATGCAAAAGGATTGGAAGCAGCAACTGGCAATGTTCTTGAGAATCCCTTTGGACTGAGTACTTAAGTACTGCTAAAGAGTTCTTTTCGATCTGCATGTCTTGATTTTTCCAGGCAATGGGCCTGCTGAAGTACTAGGAGTAGCCATATATCCTATTATCCCAAGGCAAATCCTAGCCTGGAGAACTTCCTAACCCAAATCAATTTTGAAGATAAACAACCATCAGAAGGCAGAGCCAACATCCTTCAGGCTTTCCATTGACCTTCATTTAGGACATGACTTCCCTCACAATGACCACCAGAAGATAATCTCAATCTTTTGTTAACATTCCACAATACACGTTTGTGGCAAGCTTGGATCCAACAGCATGGCTGCGATAAGCGTGCAGCAGTGCTCAAATGATGGAATTAGGCACCCCCCGTTTCTGAGGCAGACCATTTCGAGGGATCAGTGGGCACATTTTAAACTTTGAGACCTGTTCCAGTAGAACTCATGGGTGCAGTGGCAAAGTCTAGTGAGTTAATTAAAATAGACACTAGATCAGAAACGTTTGGCATAATTAAAATTGTGGCCCTTGTTAATTGGGTGGCATATTTTCGATGGCAAAATATAGAAAATGGAAGTATTATTCAACCAGGCTTCAGCATATGAGAGGGGCCTCGATGCATGCCACCTGCTCACGCACAAGTTCTCTGCTCATAGCTGAACTGATGCTAAAATTCAAAGCCACAGAAACATTCTGTTTGCACAGTGGCTTGTTATAGCTAGTAGCAAGGGCTATATTAAGTAGAAAAGCGTAAAGTCAACATGAAATATTTGTAAAGGAATGTTTGAAGCAATTCTTTATAGAAATCGTGTATGAGCAGCTGTATATCTTTTTTAAAAAAAAAAATATAGGCTCCTATTTCCTACTGCCATAACGCTGCAGGATATCATGGCAAAATGATAATGAATATATTTAAACTACATTTGCTGGACAATGCTGAGTGATAAGCTGAGCACTGTGAAAAAGCTTGCGTCCAAATTCTGTCTCGGATGCAAACTCTGATAGCCCAGCTTCAAATGTACAGTATTGTACTATCAGCTCTATTACTCTCAGCCAGCACTATTAATGGTTGGGCTGACTAACTGGAATTACAGAAGTTGTAGTCCAATTTATCTGGAAGGTGCCAGGGTTGGGGAAAGTAGAATTAAGTATTCCAGCTACCAGCTGATATTTGGTTGGTTCAAAATTTGATTAAACTTACAGAGCAGATTCACCAAGTGCAGCCTCCCCTGCCTCACACAGTTATTATGGGATGAAGCACAATAAGGTCCAATTCTCAAATGGTGCTTCTTTGGAATCACACACTTGATTTTGCCTTGGGTTTGCATTATAGGCACTCAGCATGTGGCAGTGCCCAGCTGACCTTGTTTGAGCTCAGCTGAGCTCAGTAACTAAGAAGGTTCAGGTCTAGTTGGATGGGATGGGAGGCCACCAAAGAATGCTGTGATTGTAGGCTAGAACGGGAAATCAGAAAAACATCGCAGAAGAAGATAAAGCAAGCCACTTACATATTGTTGCCAAGAAAACTCCGTGAGTGAATCCATGAAGTCATGGGAGTTGAACTTAAGAAGTCATGGGGGGTTAAAAAGATGGTACTTTTTATAGGGCAAGGACTCTATCAGATGAAGACAGACAGCTATAAATGTAGCAAGAGATGCTTATAGTTCAAGGTGCGGTTGACATTTTCCAGAAAAAGGGCTTTTTCAGCTGTGGCATCTTAATGGTGGGATCTTTTCTCCATGAAGTCCTGACTGGAGCTTACTATCATTTGTCCCTTTGCAAAATCTACTCATTTCCCTAAACCTTTTAATCTGAAATAGCCTAGCACACCCTGGTCTCCTGCACATATGCTGGACTAAAACTTCTATTATGTCCATTCAGTACGGCCAATGGCAATAGTATCTGAGGGTGATGGGAATCATAATTCTACATAGTTCTAGGGCACCAGATTAAGGAAGGATGGTCTGTATTTTTCATTATGGCAAGGTCCAAAGACAGCTGGAAACTGCAGGTGTTTAGACTGCTTTGGCATGGCTGTCCTTATAATTTTAATATAAGAGAACAGAATTGTTGAGAGCCAGTTTGGTGTAGTGGTTAAGGCACCAGGCTAGAAACTGGGAGACCGTGAGTTCTGGTCTCACCTTAGGCATGAAGTCAGCTAGGTGACCTTGGGCCAGTCACTCTCTCTCAGCCTTAGGAAGCAGGTAATGGCAAACCACTTCCAAAAAATCTTGCCAAGAAAAAATGAAGTTGTCAGGAGTCAAAAACTGATGAAAGAAGGAAGGAAGGAAGGAAGGAAGGAAGGAAGGAAGGAAGGAAGGAAGGAAGGAAGGAAGGAAGGAAGGAAGGAAGGAAGGAAGGAAGGAAAGAGACAGTGTTGTTAGAGGTTAGACCATGATGAAGAACGCAGATACCTTTTGTTGCGTTCTTACACATGTATTTTGATTTTATACCTTTTCTATTTCATTGCATCTTGTAACTGAAATGAAAATATGTTTGCTTTACTTAGTAAACATCTACAAATTAGATTTCTCAAAAGATTATGCAGTTCCATTTAAAGATTCATTTTTAAGTAAAGCCAATAGCATTTTAAAACAACTGAATTTGCATCTATCTCTCCCAGGACCTTCAGAAATAAAAAGCTAGATAAATAAACCTCCACTGTAGTATGTCTAGTGATAATATTGTAGTTAGAGAAAAATGAAGAGCAATGGTGAAACCACTGCTTATTCAGCCTTGTCTGCAGACGGTCAGCTTTTCCATTAAGGGAAGAATTCCTGTAGCGTCCAGGGAAGAAACTCAGAGTTGTTTTTAATCCACATGCTGATACACAGCAAGCATCTGCGGGATGTTGGACAGCCCAGCACTATGTGCTGAGAAAACAGCTGCTTCCAGAGAATGGGCATCACTCCCGAGGTGGAAGGAATGAGGCCACTTTATATGAGGACAAAAACAAGGGAGAAGAGCTTGTGTGGCTGGACAGATTGGAGGAAAGTGTTCTGCAGCTGCACAGTTGCAATAAATATTCCTTTTTGCTTCCCTTTCCATGAGAAATTCAGTATCATTTCTGAAACACTTGCATCCATAGAAAAGAGATGTTGGAGATGCTTAGGCTGCTCGGTTGACCTTGGCCAATCTCAGACTTTTAAGCAGGGTTGGCCTACTTAGGATTCAGATGAGAGACCACCAATAAAAAGAGCCAGTTTGGTCTAGTGGTTAAGGTGCTGGGCTAGAAACCAGGAGACTGTGAATTCTAGTCCCGCTTTAGGCATGAAAGCCGGCTGGGTGACCTTGGGCCAATCCCTCCCTCTCAACCCAACTCACCTCACAGGGTTGTTGTTGTGGGGAAAATAGGCAGAGGAAGGAATATTAGGTATGTTCACCACCTTGAGTTATTTATAGAAATAATAAAGGCGGGATAAAAATCAATCAATTAAATAAATAAATACATAAATAAAGTTCAGGGCTTCAGGTTAGTTAGGGAATTCAACACTTACACACACACTCCCCAAATATAATCTTGGAAGAAGATTTTCTGTAGCATTGCCAAGAAAACAGCATGGAGTTAAGCTTAACTCAAAGGAGACTTTGCTTATTTTGTATTGACTAATTATTGGGCTGAGAAGCACCGTTTTAGAGCTAGAATACTCCTCCAAACAAAGGCAAGTGTAAGCACCAAATCCAGTGAACTCAAGATAGATAAATCTTTAGCTAGCCTATATCTATGCTACTTGTGCACAACTGTTAAGGGATGGGGAGCCACACTTGATCCCCAGAGCACCCTGATGGCAGCTTTATTCCAGAATGTCAGCGGGTCAGGGCAAAGAAATGAATGAAGCCTGAAAAAAATAATTTACCAATTACTTCTCTTTGATTAAAATTAATTAATAATATTGCTCCCTTGCATTTGATACTTACATGTTCCCTTATCTCATTAATAATTGTAGACTGGTGATGTGGAAGGGCCCGGAGGACTATACTCAAGGATGCCGACTCAGGATATGTACCTCCTGTGGACTCAGGATATGTACCTCCTTCCAGGCAAGATGCAAGTCACATGTGTGAAATCTGATTTCTGCATATGTCCTATCGGAAGTTCAAACTTCACCACTCAAAAGAAGTGAAAGACTAGGAATGGCTTCCTTCCAGGATCTTGGAGAATCACAGCCAACCTTATTTGATGGGCTGCACTGCTCCATTAGGTGGTTCTAGCAGGCCACTAATTGGCTTCACACTGGTGGTCTGACTTTGTTTAAGGCTGCCTCAAATGCACTCTTATGTATTTGATTGTGGCATATATTAATAAAGGTGGGATAGAAAATAAATAAATAAATAAATAAATAATATATGCAAGGCTACTAAGAAGAAGGATCACTGGGAATAATTTTTGCCTTTGCAAAACAGTTATGAGAACCTTTTTATCCTCCTGCACCAGCAGGATGCTAAGGCCAGAAATAAGCCCAACTGGGGAAAAAACAGGAGGCAGGAAAGAATTAAGACATCCTCTTTTGAGCCACTAATTGCCCTTTGCAAATATCCATATTATATTACTGTTACTCAGAAAGCAGAGTTAGGAACGCATGTTTGTTGAACTAGCCAAAGTCAGCCAATACCCCCATGAGAACCCTAATAAAGTTAGGAATATATACTAAGTTGAGCAGCAGATAGTGTCAACTGGAGGCTTTTTGCTGGTTTCCAATCTAACTCAACATGAGGTACAAACAAAATTAAGAAAACATGGGTACAGCAGTGTTGATCCATCCTTGATAAATTAGCCAAATTCTTTGCTCCTACACAGTCTTCCTACACAAAGCATTTCCCTTCTTTCCCATCTTCCCTCCCCCAGTCTTGATGGATTGAGCAACCTCCTTGGAAGAGTTAGCTTAGTTTCAACTAATTCATCCGTCAAGAAAGGAATGGCCTTGAATTAACCCACTACACTTTGAACCTTTGTGAAGGGACAGCAGAGTCAGAACAACTGCTGTATAGTGATTCATGGCTGAAACATCCTCGAGTGAAGGCCCTCTGTCTAGACTGTTCCACGTTTTCCCCAGCTTTTGCTCTGAAAATTAAACTTTGGCCCTGGGGAATCAGATGACTGAAAAAGCCATCCCAGATATCCTATGACCACCTCCAGATGCTGAGCTGTCCTTAAGACAACTGCTGGAATTAAAAAGAAAGAAAGGCTTCACACTCATTCAAGAAATGGGTACACATCATTCTGTCTCTATTTGCTGGGTTTTTTTGTTTTTGTTTTCCTTTAATGCTGAATCTCAAAAGGTGCATGCTGGAAACTCAGAACGTGGATAGCAGCATAGATCTTGAGTGGTAAATTCTCTTTGAACCCACACATAGTCCTTTTCTGGACAGAAAGGAAACTGCTGAACTAAGTTGAACAGGGTCTTTCTCTTTCCAGGATGCTGATTGGCTAACCCTTCTGGCAGTCACAGAACAGTTCTCTCCCATCTGATCATGGAGCTATAAAGAATGCTGACTTGATGGCCTTTGTGGCCACCCGGATGATCTACCACTTCGATCAGAGCAGTTTCAAGCTAAAAAACAATTTTAAGGTTGACTTTTTAGAAAGACAAAGTCAAGAAACATGACAATAAATCATCATCATTTTCTTCTCCATCTCCACTGGAGTCACAGCAAAATTTATTTTCAGAAGAAAACCCTACATGTTGCAGGAGGTTTAACTATGTTCATTTAAACATTATGGCAAGAGAAACATGGGCATCATTTTTGGCTTTCACTAGGTTCCATGACCCACCTGACCTGATTATTATTATTTTTTAAAATTAATTTGAAAAAAACGAAGTAGTGAGCTTGCTGCAAAGTGCCAGCCCCTATTATTTTTATGTGCAAGAAAGTTTCTGTACCCAATAGGTATATTCGAAAATAAAATAAACAGAATTGGTGGCTCAATCTCATGTTTTTCTTGAAAATATGCCATGTTCCCAGAAAATAAAAAAGGCACAGAAAAGGGGGGGGGGGAGAGAGAGTCCCAAGTGTGTTTACTTGCCACCAAAGGGTGCCTAATTACTTTACAGTAATTAATGTAATTAATTATATTACATGTATAAGGTCCGACATTACAATACTAGCATCTCCAAGAAGGGTACGAAGACTCCTTCTGAATACTTGGTGAACTTCCACAGCAGGGGTGCAGTGCAATCTCTATTTACCCCAAAGTATTCTGCATTCTTCCATGATTATTTCAGGGCTGTCATAAAAAGAACCTGGACTTTTCCCATTGTCTGATCAAGAGAGCTAATCCTACTTATCTGCTTTAGAATATGGCAATGATTTCAGGAATTCCTATACGGAAAGACTTGATCCCTATAAGCAGATGGAGGGCAGAGAGTCCACACCAGTCAATGTCTCTGATGTTGTGTTACATCCATCAGATCACAAACAGAACCGAAAGATGCAGATTAAGTTATAGGAGTATGCGTCAATGTCAAAAATCAATTCTTTAGAAGAGAATTTCTGTAGGTCAGAGTTGAACTGTGGAGTCCTTGGTGTTTTCTGAACTTGGTTGTTTGTTTGCAGATGTTTCATTACCCGACTAGGCAACATCATCAGCGCTGAAGATGTTGCCTAGTTGGGCAACGAAATGTCTACAAGCAAACAACCAAGCTCAGAGAACACCAAGGACTCCACAATTAATTCTTTGTTAAAAATCATGAGTCTGATGTTGAATCTAATATAATCTGGAAACCATTTATGGATTATAATTCTGCACATGGACTTGTACCACATCCAAAGTGAAGGTTTCTCTTAACATAAGGTTTTTAAAAGTTAGATTTTATCTGATTCATTATAATAAGGATAGAATTTCTTGGATTAGAGAAAAGCTCTTAATTGTTAATTCAGACTGGAGGTGTTTATTATACTGGCTGCCTTTGCTAATGTTTAAAAATTGATCTAATAATGGTTTTCCAAAGTGCTAAACTGGTATAAGATCACCTTTATATGTAGAATTAATTGGATGTTACTCTGAAGAGTCTTATTCAGTTTTATTCAGCTTGCAAATCTCTTTTTGTTTCCTTTGGCTCTTTCATTCAGTCACCTGCTGTTTTTCTTGGTTGTACGTTCAAGTTATCAAAAGAAAATATAGTAAAATACAATTTAAAAATTAGTAAAATAAAATAGGTGCATCTCCATCCTTCTGTACCTACCTTATTTAACACTTAGCAAACATTCTTCTAAGCGTTTTATTTATGCTTCCACACATATTTCTGTTTACTAGGAGGTCAGCTTCAGTGGCTGGCAGCAGGTGAAGTATCTAACTGACTATAACTAAGCAGGGTCAAACCTGAGTAAAACCTGGATGGGAGACTCAAGGCTTTAGATATTTGGGAGGTAAATAAATAAGAAACCCAGAGGAAGGCAATTGTGAATCACTTCCATATTGTGACCAAGTGTAGAGAGTGAGCAATATGATTTTGATGGATGTCTGTGAGCTCCGTTATAAAAGTGACAAGGAGTAAAACATATCTTAAGTCCACAACAGACAGATGACATTTGTAAGTGGCTCAGACGGACCTCCTTAATTCCCTGAAGTATGAGAAAGGGTACAGCACAATTGGACTTCCAAGGTTGATGTCAGCTCCACTAGGTAGATCAGACCAAAAAACCAACTCTAAAACTACTAAAACAAGGCTAAAACTACTTTTATTGAGACTGGCTATAACAGTGTTTCTCAACCTTGGCAACTTTAAGATTTGTGGACTTTAACTCTTAGAATTCCCATGCTGGCTGGGGAATTCTGGGAGTTGAAGTCCACACAACTTAAAGTTGCCAAGGTTGAGAAACCCTGGGCTATAATAACTGAATCTTGCAAGTCTGATTGGGCTGTACTGAACCTCCTCCCTCTTCTTACACTCCAGTGAATCAAGGAGGTGTCTGCCTGAGCTGTTTATGAATGCTATTATTCTGTTGTGGACTGAAGATACACTTTACCCTCTGTCATTCTGGTAACAGAGCTCACGTACTGTATCTCCATCAAAGTCAGGTTCTTGACTCTCTAACCCAAGAAAACATGGAAGTGTCTATGGACTCACCAGGGGTCAAATGTGATTGGAGAGAGATTCTACCTTTACCAAGTTTCTTTGTGCAAGAGGTAGGGAGTCCAAATGAAGACACTGAGAAGCTTTTTACCTCCATGCAGCTGCAGTAATTGGTGAAATGCACTGAGTGCCGCTGTTGCCAGTTTCCGCAAAGGTGCCAGACCATCTGAATGAGCTCTTTTCATTCCTGGTTTTGCTTACCTCTATTTGATTGAGCAGAGGGTCCTCAAACTTGAAGCCAGGGATCCTCTTTTCACTGCAGACCACACTCACGTCCTCGGTATGCTTGCAGTCTGACACACCCCATCCATTGGAGCTGCATTGAGCTATTGACGATTCTGTGCCGGTGCAGTAGAGGTTGTCTAACCAGATTGGGCCTACAGAGAAAGAGGAGCAGAAGACCCAAAGGTCTCTTTTAGGAGGCACAGTCTCCACTTCATGGAGTAGAAAGAATTTCACAGGATGGAGCTCTGCAGCCAGCTACGGCAATGTGCAAGCCTCTTCAAAGCTGTCTCCTTTAGGACGAAGGACAGAAAAAGCTGACAGATGAAAAATAGCCATAATGGCACACATCTAAGCAGAGAAAAGGTAGAGAAAGCAGAGAAAAGGTAGAGACTACCTTTATATAACATTTGAAAAATATTTTTGAACTCCTGTTATTTTCCTTCTTTTTAAATGCTCCTCCTCCTAATGTCAGCCTTACGAGGTAGTCCAGATGAGAAACACACCCAGGACTACTAGCTCTATCTTTATTATAAGGGTACACGAACAGCATCTTGCCGGTCTGAAACCACATCTCTCCCCTCTCGCCTTTACATTCCAAGAAACTAGGAAGGGTCCTTTCTGAGATTTTTGCCATACTCCCATTGCTTCTGTGGGCTCAGCTGCCTCTTATCTGACCATTGCCTAGTCTGTGCCTCTTCCTCCTGTCTCCCAAGGTCATTCCCACAGACCATTACATCAATGACGATTTGTTTTTTAATAAACGTATTTGGAACATCTGGTTTGGAGTAATGTGTTAGTAGGAGGACTAGATAGGTAAGTTGATAGGTAAGTTAAGTAAATAGGTAGACAGATTAGACTGGTTGGCTGGTAGGGAACAGACAAATAGATAAGAGTTTAGTTAGCAGTTAAGGTAAGAATATTTCACTTGTAAGGGAAGGTGTTTCACCTCTTAACGTATTGTTGTGGAATCCAAGACGAGTAGCTGAACAGCAAAAGAATACCAACTGCTTTCTTACACTTTCTATTTCACACCATGCAAACCCCACGTTTTATTTTACTCCTAGTGATTTTCCATGCCATTCCCACAACTGACCAAACTTCTTCACAAAGAAATCTTCAAGGGTTACTTCATGATGCAACCATACTAGCAAAGCCTACTGGTCCCTCCCCACTCCACCCCAAATCCACAGCCTCTACTTTTCCAGGCTACAAATTATCCTTCCCTATTTAGCCATCAGTGGACAGGACTGAATTGATGACTGAATTGATTGGATTGAATTGATTAAATTCAAGGAGTCTGAATTTAAGTTATCTAAAGGGAAGAAGGTTCATTTCAGGAGCTGTGGTGCTTAGAGGCCAGGTTCTCAGTGGCATGATTGCGGGGACCAGGATGTTGCCATTCCATAAATAGGGCACCCTAAGTGAACTCAACAATCTGTTGATAAATAGGCCATATATACACATGGCCCAAATTTGGTGCAATTTCCGGAGAAGCAGAGGCGCTGGGACTATAAGGCAAAATGGCATAGTGGCACCAAGGAAATGAAAACCTTGCTGATTTCAGGATTTCAACCTTGGAGCATGTGTGTGTGTGTGTGTGTATGTTAAGTTCATGTGTGTATATACACATACATGAATAACACACGTCCACATGCATACATATATACATACATGTATCTTTAGTAATATATGAAAAAATTGTATGGTATGAAGGGGTATCTTACAGTTTTTAAAGTGGGTGTTAGTATTACCATTTCTTATCTCTTTGTTGAAATCTTCTCAAGCTGGTCAAAGACCACAGTAAAGACTGACAGACTGCGGGGGAGTATCTTATCTAAGCTGAATCCTGATTTTGTAGAAGAGCACAGAGCTCCAGAGCAAGGATTGTTGCACGGCACCAGTGGGCAACTACCTGATACAATAGTCCTTCTCTCTTGGCCAATCTTAGGGCTGGCCCTGCTATGTAGAAAGTGAAGTCTTCTGCTTCAAGAACTTCAAGTGGGTGGAACAAATGACATCAGGAATGGACTGTGAAAGTTGCAGCAAAGCAGGATTGAAGGTCTGTCCTAGATGGGTCAGGAATAGGACACCGTGAGGACTCTGGGCCTAGAAGCCAGAGGTTAACATTGGTCTAACATACCTTACGAATGTGTTGGGAGGCTTTTGAAAAAAGGGAGAAGGGGATAAACATGCCACCATATATTGACAGCTCCCTTTATCTGGCTGATGCTTTCTACTAGGGTCAGAAAGCCAAAAGACTGTTGCTCTGCCCCTTACCTTCTCCTTTGCCATATTTAGAGCCAGGGAACCAGGAGATAGCTTCCACATAGCCCATTTCCTTGCAGATCACACGGGCTGGGTAGATGGAGAAATCGTCATCACAAATGGTGCCCCATTCCTTGTTATAGAAGACTTCCACTCGCCCTTCGTTGTGCTTCCTCTTGTCTCCTGCCAACCGGAGCCGGATAAAAGTCGTGGTGCTGGGCTGCTGAGGCTGAGGATGGATATGTTGTTCATATTGGGCAAGGATCAGGTGGTCCAGGCACAAAAAGAAGAAGAAAAGGACCAAATGGAAGTTCGGGAATCTTGCCATTGAGGACGTGAAGTTCCCTTTGGAAGCAAGTCTAAGTTCAATCAAAGGTTAGAAGGCAGGCTGTCCTGTTTGCTGGAAGGAAAGAAATGAAGGAGATATTTGAGAAACAAGGTTGATGCTTAGGGGTATGTAAACATTCACTTTTGAGACCCAACTGAAAGGGGATTTGATGGAAACCAAATCAGATGGATTTCAAACCAACCTGGTGGATGAGATGGATTTGATTGGCCAGATCAGATTGAATGCTTCCAAACTGATTTGGTGAAATGAAGCTAAATGATTCCTTTTTAATCCATTCTGGCCTCCAAATCAGATTGATTTTCTAAACAGAATCAGGAGTCCAAATAAGAATGGACTGGAATCAGTCAGAATTGAGGACTGGTAGCAGATTATGGCTGATTCACACATTCCCACTGATTTTGCCGTGACTAAGCCTGGATTGATAAATTTATTTATTTATTTTTCAGATTTTGCCACCCTTCTCCTTTCTGACCTCTGCACCAAGTAATGGCTGATGGGCAGCTGTGGATCAGGAGCTGCAGGCAGCCGGCAGCATCTGTTTTACGGCACAAGGAACACCCTGAACTGCTAGGTTTCTCTTAGAAACGCAATTCACCTTGGAAAGAAATAATTATCTTTTCATCTGCTAGATGAAAAGCAAAATGATTTCCTCCACCTACCCCTATCCAAGAAAGAGATACAAACTTGCAGCCTCTGCATATTTAATTTTTATGCCAATCTGGCACAAGCTTTGGCTATATCAGGCATGGCAAATTGCTAAGAGAATTATTTTGAGAAATCAGAAGAGTATTACTACTCCGGATATTAAGGATTAGATTCGGGAGAGGTATAATTTATCCATTTTTGAAATGCATTTTTTTCTGCTAATCAAAAAATAATGCAATATGTTTCCTTTTGGCACAGATTTCAAGGTATTGTACAATGATACTCTTATTCTCTTTTGAATCAGAAATTGTTATGCTATGTCTAATATTTTATCTACTGTTGATATGTTTAGATCGTGTATGTTTTTCCCCCCCTTTTCTTTGTTTGCTATTGTTTATCGGTTGTTGTTTTTTTCTTGTATTTTGGGAGGGGTTGTATCTGTGTATTTTTTTTCAAATTGTAATAAAATAAAGTTTATTTTTAAAAAAAAAAAACCTGCATCACCACCTCTGTTGCAGCTTTAGATGCTACCTCCCACTGTTTCCCAGGCATAATCCCATCATTTGCATGATTAAGTCCTGATACATGTGTCCTCATTTTGATATCATTGCAGCTTGCCATGGATGTCTCTGTTCCCAGATGTTTTAAAAACAACAACCCCAAAGCAATAACAGTTCTAGTACATCTTCCTCTCTCTCTCTCTCTCTCACACACACACACAGGTGCAAAATCCTTTTTTAAAGGTTGAAGTCTCACCTGGGTATATTTATTATACAACATAGCCCCAGATTCATGTTCCTGTTCCCAGATGTTTTGGTGATAGGCTGTGGCTACCCAGTGGGGATCTGTAACCTGTGATTGCTTTGGAGGCTGAATTCTTGTTCTGTCAAGAGACTTGAGGACCGACCTCCAGGACAACTCTCACATAGGGTCAGCCGCCTCTGTGCTGGCTGGGATCAGCGCTTTGGAGGGCATCTGAGTGCCAGAGTGGGTGGGAGATAGGCTGACCATATGTCCCGTTTTGAATGAGACAGTCCTGTTTTTTTAACATTTCCAGACCAACCTGTTGTTTTAATATAAATGTCCATTTTGTCCTGTTTTCTTAAAAACCTTACTTAAAAATTTGAAAGTTCCCGCGAACCTGTCAGAATGCAGTCTGACTTTGAGTGGAAGAAGGGGGAGCTCGGCAGAAACAGCGGGAAAAAAGCTGCAGAGCTCAACCCAGCGGGAAACCTAAAAAGAAAAAAACAGGATCAGCTGATAGGCGGTGATCAAAGGGCGAGCCAATTGGCTCCTGCCTTGAAATGGTGGGAAGAAAAGAACATAAAAGCACAGCCAGAGGAGGAACGGCTCGTTGGGGACAACTGTTCACCAGACCCTCCAGCCCAGCCTTGCCTCTCGCAAACAAAGGAATCCAAAGATTCCCAGCCCGAGAAAACTGGAGAAGTTCCTGCCTGCCGATCTAGCCCATCGCCCAGCCCTGCCCCATTTTGCCACCCCAATGTCCCGTTTTTGTCTCAAGGAAATATGGTCAGCCTCGTGGGAGAGGATGCAAGAATGTTGCATGTGGGCAGGACTAGACTGCCATGGGAAGGAGTGGTGTGTCTTGGGTGGGTTACACCTGTCCTATTTTGGGGTGGGTTACCCCTGACCTATTACATGACCCATCTTAAGAGGGTCTGTAACAAAGGTGTGCAACCTCCATCAACTCAAGGACTGCAGTGGGTTTGAAGTGGCAACCTCAAGGGAACTGGGTCAAAGATCTAATTGCAGCCCATCTAGAGGGAGTAGGCTTTGAAAGGGGCAAAATGGATGCTGTGCTTTTTGCGCCCTGGTCTTCATGCAAACTCCTTTAACTGGTGGCTGGGAGTCTTTGTTCATCTCCTTGTTGTTTCTCTTTGTTTTCCTATGAGTCATGATTTTTATAGAAGAAGAGAGAAATGCCAGATCCTGTGCGGGGAGAGTAATACAGCCCTCTGTTTATGGTAAAGATTTCCCCTTCCCCAGATACTCCCAGATATTAAGTCACAATGCATATTTCCATTACTGCATGTCTGGTTTTAGCCACACTTCATGCAAGCAAAAGACCCAGCGGAGTTTGCTCTCTGCACCCACTTGCACAGAAAGCAGCTTGGCAGGCAGATCTTTGTAGGACCTCTAGCTCAGCCAACAAGCTGATTAATGTTTGAGACTGGTTGTTAAACCACATCGCTCCTTGTCCAATTCAGTGGAGAACGACTTAAGGCAAGAGAATTAAAACATGAGCTAAACTCCACCAATCCCCACAGTTACTCCTTTTGTCATCCTCTGTGCAAGCTGCACATGTAACAGTCTGGAAGGCCACATGTGCGGAACAGTTTCCATGTGAAGTGAAGCCAAGAGGCAGCAGCAGAAGCCCATCACTTCTGATTTCCTAGAACAGTAACTTTTCCCTGGCCTTGAGAACATGCAAAACACAGCAAAGGATCTGTTCTGCTCATAAACAGATTCCTAGGAAAGAGAAGTCTTCAAAACTGAGCATCAGTTGTGATGTGAGCAGGGGGGTGAGGACCAGAAAGGGAAAGGAGGAAAGGGTACTCTTTCGCTAAGCATTATTTTATTTTTATTTGATTGTCATGATTAATTTCTTTTCAGTTAATCGAAGATCATAGGAGCAAGAATGGCCATACCTAAACAATAGCCTTCTCCTGTTGTTGTTTCCCAATTCCCAAGGCTTAACCAAACAGCAGAGAGCCACTTTGGTGTAGTGGTTAAGGCAGTGTTTCTCAATCTTGGCCGTTTAAGCTGTGTGGACTTCAACTCCCAGAATTCCCTAGCCAGCATGGCTGGCTAGAGAATTCTGGGAGTTGAAGTCCACACAGCTTAAAGCGGCCAAGGTTGAGAAACACTAGGTTAGGGCATCAGGCTAGAAATGGGAGACTATGAGTTCTAGTCCAGCCTTAAGCACAAAGCCAGCTGGGTGACCTTGGGCCAGTCGCTCTCTCTCAGCCCTAGGAAGGAGGCAACGGCAAACCACTTCTGAAAAACCTTGCCAAGAAAACTGCAGGGACTTGTCCAGGCAGTCTCTGAGAATTGGACAAGATTGAACGGATTAAAAACGAAACAAAGCACCAAACAGCAGTGTTAGCCAAGCTTGTGAAACCTGGACAGCTAAGAGAGAGCAGCTCTTTTCCAACTTCAGGTTAAGAGGTTGTTGAAGAAGCTGAGCTGGTTAACAAAGCAGAGCTAGTCATGCTCTTTAGGATCAACAATGATAAAACAGATGTATAACTTTTCCCCCCAAAACAATTAGGGTTTGGAGAGAAGGCGTTGAATGGAGACAAAATGATTATGTATGTTGGTTAAAGGCAAGTAGGGCCAAGTTATTAGTGGTTCTTTTGTTAAGAAACTAAGTTAGCTGCCAGATGTAGAAGACAACTCAATGCTTCTCCTTATCCCCTTCTTTCTCCCCACACCCACATCTGAGGGCCCAGGTAGACATAAAAAAACTATTGTTCAATGCTTGCTTGCTAACAAGACAATATTAGATGCTTGTGGTTAAGTTTCAAGAGGATGTGGGTTAAGCAGGTGCCTGGCAGCAGGTGGAAGAGTCTGCTGTACTTGGAAGCAGGGAAGATTGGGTTCGAGGTATGCAGGAACCACCGGACGACTGGTTAGAAGACCACAGCTGACCTAGCTGTAACCTAAAGGCTAATTAACATAGTAAAATGCACACCCCTAAGGGGGGGGGTCTTAGAAAACATAGAACATGCTAAGGGAGATTATGGGATAGCATGTAGCATGTAGAGTTACTGCGCAAGTGCTAAAAGAAATAGCCAATAAAGAAATTTTGTTGCCCTTATTTCCTTGCTAGAAAATGTGTAAAAGAAAAGCCAGGCGTGTGGTTCTGGGCTCTTGCACTGGGCAAGAAAGAAAAGAGGACAAAAGACCTTCCCGCCTCGGTGTGGTTTACTGGGTGGCAACTCGCACTAAGTCACGGGCCTTCTTGGCCAACACATCTAACTAGAAGGAGGGGATTAAGCACATATACCGTGAAACTAACTGCTTCTTAACTATGGTTTGTTGATTATGCCATAATGGTCTGGGCATGCACATACCATTAAGCTATAAACCATGGTTTAGTACCACAATCACTGGACTCAGACAATCCAAACAGACCATACCTTGGTTTAGTAGAATGTGTGAATTCAGTTTAAGAAGGCACAGAGAAACAGAAATTAATAAATTACCAGTAGTGAGTAGAGTTTGGCTGTATAAGCACTGCCTTTGTATACAATATACTAAATCTGTGTAGTGGTGAAAAGCACTGGGCTAGAAACTGGGGGGCCATGAATTCTAGTCCTGCCTTGGGCGTGACGCCACGTGGGTGACTTTGGGTCAGTCCCTTTTCTCAGCCCAAGAAAGAAGAAAAAGAAGGCGGCAATGGCAAACTACTGCTGAAAATGTTGCCAAGAAAACTTCAGGGACTCATCCAGGCATTCACTAGGAGTCAAGACTGACTTGAAGGCACAACATTATTATTATTTAATCTTTATACTTGCAACAACAACAACAAAAATAGGCATAACAAGGTCACCAGGGATGTCCTTCCAAAGAAAACTAAACCTGGATAAGCATTTTAGCCCTGGGTATCCCATTTCTCAGAAAAGTGGAGGAAGAATAAATATCATGGAACATTTGCCTTAGCAGAAATAGAGCAAGGATCCTTCCACATATGCATTTAGCTGCTGTAATTCTCTGCTTTTCATCACAGAAAATGAAGAAGTACATGTTGGAAACCCATTAGAAAAGATCTCTTCCCTCTGCTTCTGGATATGATTAACTTGGCATAATAGCTTTCCAAGGTGACATGGAAAAGGGTTTAGGTCTTCATGTTTATTGTCCTGGGAAGAATCAACCGGGGCTTCGATCCAATCCCCTGCACTAAGCCAAGACTTTATGCATAATGCAGAAGTATGGAGTGTAATTTAAGCTAACAATATGCCATAGTGAAGAGACCAGATTTTAGTCCTGGCACCAGCAACTAGGACTAGATTTTTGAATATATAGTAAGCAAGCTGTCTTTTCCTAATCAAGAGACCAACCACTTACATGGTGATTTTAAGACTGTCACCTGCACATATAAGCAGCAAATAATTTGAAAAGGGTGTTTCTTAATCCTCATCCTGTCTTTCTCTGTAGTAGAAGGACATCAAAGCAGTTTGTAATGCAAAAGCAGGGAAACATCTTGAAAATTCACCTGCTTTAAAATCTTGCTAACACAATAAAACATTAAGTCTGTTGTCTGAAACCTGAAAGGCCTGGTTGAACAACATGGGATGTACAAAGCTGGATTGCAAGCTCGGGCAGAATACGATATTAATACAGACAGTACCAAATTCATTGAGTGGTAGGGCATATTTTCCCTTAATAGAAGAGAATCTCTGTAGCTCAGGGTTGAACTGTGGTGTCCTTGATGCTCTCTCAGCTTGGCTGTTTGCTTGCAGATGTTTCATTACCCGACTAGGTAACATCATCTCTGCTAATGATATTACCTAGTTGGGTAATGAAACATCTGCAAATGAACACCAAGCTCAGAGAGCACCAAGGACTTCACATATTTTCCCCTCTCATCTCAATGGAAAAAAGATGATCTCTCCCACAGGGTGGGGAAATTGCCTAATGAAGGGTAGAGAGCAAAGGAGTTTTATTCTAGCCACTGGATGCGACTCATCCATCTGCTCAGAAGGAGCCATTCGACCATCCTTCCTATAGCAACCATATGGAAAATCCATATGGAATTTGAGACAGTGATCTATTTAGCCTAAGATGGACATTTTTTGGCTATTATTGTTATCTTACGATACACATCAGGCGAGGAAGTTTAAACTATTTGTGTCATGAGTACGGATGGTGAGCAGGGGGGGGTGCTATCCAGGAAAACGCATGCGTAGTTTAGAGGCTTCGAACTGTCCTTCAAAGGAACTCAGAAGAGAACCGCCTTGAGTTTTGGGCTTTATCTGTCTGGGTTTCCCATGCTTCTTCAGCTTGGTAGGATTTTCTGTCTACTAGAGCAGTTAATAAATAGTAGAGACTAATTTCTTGTCTCAGCGTGGGTTTTTGCTTAAATCAGGACTATTTGGCTTGATTTCGTGACATATGTTGGAATGGAACTGAATCTAAGCTACTCTTGGAGATATCTGAGTCTCACTCAACGAAGGGTGAGTGACTTACCTGCAGAGAAGAGTGATTATCCTTGGGATCTAGTCAAGACAACAATCCAAGGATCATACAATCATGGGACCAAGAGGAAATCTGCAACTCTTGACCACTTGATTATATAGAGGAAGGGGAGCATTTTAGATGCCAATGTGCATTATTTCCCTTACATCAAAAGGTGCTAAGTTAGCCTGGCTCTGCCAAGAACCTCACCTGTTTCTCCTGTTGAGTGAAGATGACATTGCCAATTACCATCTTATACCTAGTTTCTGTAACAGCATGTAGCCAGTCTTGGATGATTTAGAAAAGTAAGCAGGGTCAGAGCTGGTGAATCCTTAGTTGGAAGATCGTTGAGACTGGGGAAAAAACATCCCAGAACAAAGGCAATGGCTAACAATGGACATGCTCATGAAATCCACCCAGAGTGAAGCTCGATTTGAAGGAGACATGATTTCAATTGCAGAAATGGAGTCATCTGTTTATAGAATCACAGCAAGGGCCCTGAACCTCACCTCACAGATAAAGACTCAGGAACTTAGCTACCCTTGTGGCTAACGTCTTGACCTCCATGCAGTTTGACTAAAACTTAGATGCTTTAGTTACTTCCATGCTTCCAACAATAAACCCAACTTTTAGTAACAAACAGGTTACTCAGTCGTCCTGGCTGAGAGTACTCCTTGGGCAGCAGTCACTAGCATACTTAGTGCTGTGGTTTCCTCCCCTCATCTTAAGTTGTCCTAATATTTGCAGGAAATGGCTACTGGGAGCCAATAAAGAAAGTGCTCTATGAGTGGTGTTCAGATTTTGCAAGCATCCTAGTCATCAATAAACCAAATGGCTTTCATTGTGACTAGTAGGCATACCCAGGTGCTGGGGACTGCAAAATCATGGCTATAGGCAGGGAGGAAATCCTATGTGGTTCTGTCACCCCACAATTCACTCTTCTAGTTTATTTTTAGATTGTTCTTCCAGCTACCATTTTTAAAAAGTGTACAATTCTCGTTATGGCCCTGCTGGACTTGTCTTCTGATGAGGAGGAGAAGGAAGTAGAGACAGCAGTGCCAGCACAGAAAAAAATTTCCAAAATTGTAATTCTGTGCACACCCATGTGCCATAAACTCTTCTGGAGCTCTGAGTAAACATATATAGGATGGTTTTGTTGAAAACACTGTCTTCTTAGTTTAGTAGTTCTCACCTTGCAGGCAATAGATCACTGGTAGTCCATATAGATACTACAAATGGTTCCTGGTTGTTAGCCCTGTGAGGTAGTCCAGACAAGAAGCACAACCAGTGTACTAGCTCTAACTTTATTGTAAGCTTACATTATCAGCATCTTGCAAGACTGAAAGTCCTTCTCCCCTCCTCTCCTTCTACTCTCTGGAAAACTAGGGAGGGTCCCTTCTGAAATGCTTCCCATGTCCTCCCTCCTTCTGCAGCTCTCCCTCCTGTCTCCCAAGGTCATTCCCACATACCATTACACTAGTACATCTGTCAAAGTTTTACAGAACACAAAATCTCACAAGAGGTTTTCCTCTCCTTAATTTCATTAGATGTTAGCATTCTTGCAAGATTTCAGGCAGGGTGGAACACCAACATCTTGCAGGATTTGGTGATCTCTCAGAATTTCAGCCATTCAGCAGCCAAACTGGCTGGTACCAGGTTCTGTCTCTCCTTTAGCAAAATCCACCACTCCCATGCCCAGCCTGCTCCAATATAACTACAGTTGCACAGTAGTTGCTTTTTTCTCATCGTTAAGTTAGTGGTTTTCCAGATGCTGTTGCCAGATAGATCCATGCTCTGGCAACTGTGTGTGGAATTGCACTGATAAGGTCACCTAAGCTGGCAATTAAATGTCTGCCGGAAGAAAAGCAAGCTCAGAGTTCACCAAGACCCCACATATTCTCCACTACAGTTCCATTCCCCAAATAAAATAATTAAAACAGCAAACTCCGGCTGATCCTTTCCATTTTAAATAAATGGAATAAACTTAGCTTAATTCCATTCCATGTATTTATTTCTAAATTACAGCTCACTGAAAAACTATGTTCACCATCTGGGAAAGTGGATAGCAAAATTTCAGACAAAAAAATTGAACCCCTCCCCAGACAATGGCCAGGTTCGCACAAGTAAACTAAACCTAATGCCTGGTTAATAAGCAGAACTGCAGTAGTCACACAATATACTAAGCCTGAAACAAATACTCATGTTATGACTTCATGTGATGTCCTGGATTCTCACAATACGCTAAATCACAAACTACCTAATCCCATTTTAGGCTGGTCTAAGGCTTTGTACAAATTCAGTGAGTTTCCTCCATTCCAAGCAATTTTTATGCCTGTCTATTTAAGAGGAACACTTGGTTTGTTCATGGAGGCTTACTTAGTCCTAGGTAAACGCAGATAGGATTTCAGCTAAAATAGTTAGCATTCACATCACCTGCCATTCCTTTAAGCTGCAAAATGCTTTTTCTTCTTTAGACCCAAGAACCCTGCCAGGTAGATCATTGTTCTACCACAACTTCTTTGATGTCAAGGGTCAAATGCAATGATTACGTGGCATCTAATATCCATAAACCAGCATTACTGGAACATGAATCGGAACAGCTGGGCTCCAGTGTGCCAGGCAGATTCTGAAGTGTGGCTTTCAACCTTGAAGCTAATGCTGAGGAAGACAGATGTCAAATATATACTGCCTCAAGTTGTCTGCAAGGGCAACTGTTTCCTTCTCTTTCATTACACAGAGTGCACTGACTCTTCTTGGCAGCAGACACAGATCTGATTCACCAATATTGGTTTCATCCCACCTTTAATCTTTTAGCTTCAGGCCCTTTGGTAGGTTGTGGTCTGTTCATTTTTCTTATGGCCAATGGAATTATCTTTGCTCTCTCCATTAATATTTCATTTGTCCTCAAAAAAAGTCCAGGGGAATGTTGCTAGCACATATGTGTTTTTTCCTCCAGCATCACAACGACCTTGTAAGGAACATTAAGATGAAAAGCAAAGAATGTGGTGGTTGTTTAGGAATTGAAATCAAATCCCATGAGTCCAAATATAGTACTTCACCTAGCCTACCATATAATTTTATTTTGCCTTGTCCAAGAGTTAGGAATAGTCCACCATAAGAATGGTCCACTATAAGAATATATGGAACTGTAATATTAACTTTCTTCAGCTCTTAGATCTATCCGTTCCTGGAGCTAGATTATTGGGTTGGACAGATCATTTAATGGACTTGATGAGAACCATACTCCAATAACTTTCTTCACCTCTTCCCAAACCTCAAAAATATATCTCCACACATAGAACAATTCATGATGACTCCAGGAAGTAAAGCAAAGTAGCTAAAGAGAGTTCAGAAGGACCAGCGATACACAGCTGGACATGGGTTAGTGGCAGTGGTGAGAATGGGAAAGAAAGATCAAAGGTGATCCTTACTAATTTCATTCCTCTAGATCCTGAAGACCTTCTTCCAGGAGACCAAGAACCCCACAAGCTACTTGAAACTAAAACTGACAAGGGTCTTCTCTTTCAGCATTATCCATACCACCCTTCCCCACCATGGGAATGTCTTGTGGGTTGGACTCTACTCCCCATCATCCCCCAGTCCTATCATCCCCCAGTCCTATCTACTGTCATGAAGCAGCTTTCCAAATTTTCAAGCAAGGCTTTTCTTTCCAGCCCCACATCCGGTTGTGGCAAGAGTTCAACCCAGGACTTGACATCTTCCACAGCTGGACTCCCCACCGCTGAGTTGTGGGTCCTGCAAAGGAATCCTGCCTGTTCCATCTCTGTCAATCTGGGGCAACTCAGACAGGAGCAAAACCCCTGGAGGAAGAAGAAAAACCAGGAGAAGGGAGAAACAAAAAGAACGGCTAACGTAAACACACATCTACACACACACTCACTCACTCGCCAGAATCACTCCATCTCTTCCTGCCTTACCTATCGTTGTTTGGGTTTGAGGAAAAGCAGTTTGCTTGCTGAGAGCGCTTCTCCTTGACTGAATCTGGAACGAGTCGGGGTGGGAGCTGGCTTAGCATATTTCACAGGACTTCTCCTCACAAACCACTCCCAGGGCCCACCCCCTCCACACTCGGCCCTCAGCAGCGGAGGCTAAAGTGGGCGATATCAGACGTTTGTGGATTTTTTTTTTTTGGTTGGTAATCTGATACTTCTTGGTGGATCCCAAGAGTCTTCCTGCTCAGAAGCATGGGGGGAAGGCAGTGAAACAAGAGGAGGGGGGAACAAACAGCTTTCTATGGAACTTGTATTATAAACAGAGGATGTACTTTCTGCTTTGGAGAATGTATGGAGAATATTTGCATTTTTCCCTGCAGGGTGAGATGCAGTTCAGTTCTTTCTAGCTGAGCTCCTGCTAAAGCAGTGTTTCTCAAAGTGTGGTCTGAGGACCCTGGGGGTCCACCCAAGACTCTCCTTGAAATCAAATTATTTGCCAGCCTATGTTGAAATTTTTTTTTAAAAAAAAATCCGTTCAGTTGTGTCTGATCCTCGGACACTGCCTGGACAAGTCCCTGAAGACTTCTTGGCAAGGTTTTTCAGAATTGGTTTGCCATTGCCTCCTTCCTAGGGCTGAGAGGGAGTGACTGGCCCAAGGTCACCCAGCTGTCTTTGTGCCTAAGGTGGGACTAGAACTCATGGTCTCCCGGTTTCTAGCCTGGTGCTTTAACCACTACACCAAACTGGCTCCCATGTTGAAAAAATAGTACAATATTAAAATGCCATCAACTAATTGTGAGAAGCAGCATCAATTTTAATTTTTAATGTGGTAAATATTGATCAATATAACCCATACAAACAAAAGCTCTTTGGGGGTCCTCCATAATTTTTAAATGTGGGAAGAGGTCCTGAAAGAAAAAAAAGTTTAAGAAACATTGTGTTATAATATTGGATTACAACTCCTATCAGTTCCTGGCCATGCTGGTGAAGTTGTTAGGAGTTATAGCCCAGCACACTTGGAGAGGCCAATGGGCATAAAAGCAAGGTGTGCTGGAAATCTCAGTGATGTGTGTTTACTTAATTTCTTTCTTCTTCCTGATTTTCAGAATTCCTGGAAGGTAGATCTCATTCTCCTCTTCACTGGAGGGAAGCAGAAGAAGTCAATTATATTCACCTAATATACTTTGTGCTTAATTTAACTCTGATTTTTCTCAATTTAGTCCTTCCTTCAGAATTTGCATAGTCCTCTGATCATACCGTTGGGATTTTACAACACGTTAGAGTGAAACGCGATTGGTTGGTTCGTGATTTAGAGAGCTATGTGAGTGCAATCACCGAGTTGAGTGAGAACCAAGGTTCGCCTAATCTTGTCTTCTTTAGTCGAGAGCTCTTGAGTTGATGTGGAACATGGGTGATAGGACTATTGGCCATAGATGATTGGAAGCTATGGAGACGTAGCCTGACACATCTAGGGGCACCAACTTGGAGAAGGCTGAGCTAATCTAATATGCAATGTAGCCTAAGGTTGCAGAATGGCCCATCCTGGCTTGGAATTCTGGAAATTATGACCCTAGTAGTCTTTGAAAGAGCTAAGGCTTTTCTCCCATGCATTGGGCCAGGATAGTAATTGAGCTTGTTGTGCTTAGAGAGTGCACATCTGTTTTGACCAGTTTCAGCTATGGGTGTGATTGTGGTTGATTATTTTGGTTTTTCATTATTTTTGGTTTGGTTCTGATTGATGTGTTGGGTGGCTTTACTTACTTTTCAGATGGATGGATGGATGGATGGATGGATGGATGGATGGATGGAACCAGACCCAAGTCCAAGAGAGAGCCGACTTGGGGAAAAAACTGAAGCATAGAGTCCACCTTATATCCACTTTCAGAAGGCATCCAAGATCCTGTGCACGTATAATTGTATGTATGATTGAGAGGAAAGAAAGCTGGGTTCATACAACATACTCAGCGATAATGTGGCTTGTTTGGCTTAGTGGATTATGTAAACCCTGCTGTTGTGGTTCTAAGCTCTGTTTTGTGGTTTAATGGGCTGCGTGAACCCAGCCTGTTGCAGCATCTTTAGCAGAACTTGGTTAAACAAATTATGGCTGAATACCAGTTGCTAAAGAATACTTTTTTGCCATATTCCTGTCCTGCCTATGAACTTTGTAAATGCCCTTGGAAAATCACTATTGCAACAAGACACTGGACCAGATCAGCCTTTGGTCTCACCCAGAATATTTTTTTCTGTGCTTTCTAAACATGAAGGTTAGATTAGGCAGGGTCAGATGTAAAATCCCTGAGATTAGATGAGTCCATTACAGTAATAATGCAAAGGTATCAACCGCTTTTCCCACTGTTATGCTGGATGGATGGATGGATGGATGGATGGATGGATGGATGGATGGATGGATGGATGGACGGACGGACGGACGGATGGATGGATGGAAGAGATATAAGGCTGGCACTTCAATTCTACTATGAAGAAGAGTTGCATCTTATGTTCTGCCACTGCTAGATTTCTTCATCCATGGCTTTTCTAGTTCTTGCAATCAAACTGGTTTATCAAGAGCTGTGTCCTTGAATCACTACCTGTGAGGCTTTTGTTCCAGTATTGGTCAGGGAGAAACCTGGCACTGTAATTTATTCTTTATTTATGCATTTTATATGCTTATGAGCTGCTCCAGTGGAGGCCATCTCTGAGCACATACATTTCCCATCTAAGGCATCGATGGTCTTCGTGCTACTCTTGACTTCATAGCCATCCCTTCCAATTAAATTATTAATATTATTGGCCAGATCTTCACAATTTAATAAGAGACCAGGTAGCCAAACATGTCAGAACTAAATAAATATGTTAAAGAGAATATTCAAAACTGCTTCTTTGAGCATAAAACAGCTCCCAAACTTCATGATTTCTCAGCATGAAATGTCTTACCATTTCTTCTTAAGGCGAATCTCACACAAGCTTACTTTTAATTTTTTCCAACCTGCTGAAGCTGGAAACAGCTATGGGGGCATAACTAGCTCAGTGGTATGGGCAGCTCTCCTGTACTAACAACTGTGCCTGTGTAGACAAGGCTGAATGGTGAGTTGTGATGTGGTCCAGACAGGGGGGAAAATACTATCTCATTCCTCAGAAAAGATGCTGAAGCAACCTTCTCTACAGAACAAGCAAGGCACAGAAATGGAGAAAGCTTTTCATTTGCATATATTAGCATCCCTTCCCAATGGGTAGGAAAATTGAGGCTGCCTTTGGACATTTTTGTCCTGTGTCACCTGACATTTTTTCACATCTGATGGAAAAATTGAAACTTTTCTTAAAGCTGTGACAGAAGACTAACATTTCTTGATGGAGGAAGTACACCAAGCTCTGACTGGTTGGAGAGAAAAGTGGGAAATGAGGAGATCAAAGTCATATACGCTTCATAATCAGGAAGTTAAGAGAGGAGCTAAGTGGATATAGAATTTGCCACACTATTTTGGTCTTAGAGCAGGGTTAGGGTTCCGTGGCACCTGAGGGTTCCGCGAGAGGTCACTAAGGGTTCCCTGGGAGATCATGATTTATTTAAAAAATTATTTCAAATTTGAGCAACTTCACTTTAAAGAGGTAAGTTTCATGATTTTCAGTTTAAGAACACTCTTAATGGATATATACAGGCCGATGAAACAAATATAATAATGTTGTAACTTCTGGCCTATTTTTGAGCCTGAATGTGCAGGGGTTCCCCAAGGCCTAGAAAAGATTTCAAGGGTTCCTCCAGGGTCAAAAAGTTGAGAAAGGCTGTCCTGGAGGGTTTATCCCTCTCTGCTTTCAAATGTGATCTTCCCAAGGCATTCTGTTTTTCCAGATATCTACTTCCCTTTATGTATCTGCCATGAATCTATTCATTTATTTATTGACACATTTATAAATTGCTCTTCGACTTTGTGGCCAGGATATAATACAAC